>NW_027176483.1:21125595-21320595 GCF_023349555.1 Cebidichthys violaceus | reverse complement strand
CCAACAGCAAAACGTGCACCCCAAAAAAAAATACATTTTTTAATATTTGCAACATCAGTAATATTTCTAAAAGCAGAACCAGACAACGCTTCCCCTGCGTTGGTGCGTTTACTCCATTTGTTTTAATGGACCGACCTGGTGTTCGGCCTGGCCGCCTCCTCAGCTGCTGGGTCGGAGGTCGAGTCGTCCCGGGGGCCCTCCGCTGGGTCCGGTTCGGCGTGGTGGGCCTGGTAGTGCTCGTGGTAGGTTGAGGATGAGGATGAGGAGGAGGAGGAGGAAGGGTGCTTGTCAGATTTGGATTCATCCTGAAGCCTCAGCGCGGCGCGGTGGAAGCCTCGACTCAGGCCGCCGCTCTGGGGGTTCGCTGCTGTTGGTGCAGCAACCACTGAAGAGACACACAGTCACCGGCATGAGACCAAACCCCATGACGAAATGTCACATTTATATGCAACACTGGCACTTAAACTGTTGCACCCTGTGTCAATCTGGGACCGTCGCTTCAGGCGCTTCCTCCACCACCTGCATCATAATCCTTCACTGGAACCTTTCAGCAGCTTTTCTCTTGCAGAAGACACCTGGTGCAAGAACGAACACCAGCACACTGCTGCACACACGGACTACTGCAATGCTTTGGGTCATAGACCTCCTTCTTCACACAGACAACACAAAGCATTTGCGTCGTACAGAAAACTTGAATGGAACTGTATAGAGTAGCAGAAGTTCTGTTTTTACCACAAAATGTGGACATCATGACTTACCGTCAGGTAATCGGTGGGCACTTACATCCTTCAATTAGTGCTTATCAATTTAATAAATCTATTACCAGTGTATGGTCAAAATAATTACCTTAACAGGAGATTATGCATTATAGGAACAAGTGCGACAACGCCAAATCTGTCAGGCCACCTGTGTATTTACTCGTGTATTACTTCACTGTATCTCAGTGCCAGCAACGAGTACTTGTACCAACGATTCTACTGCTAATATTTGAGTTTCAGAAGCCACAGCCAGCCTAATGCTGCCCATTCCTGCCCTTCATTATCAGCGCCAGAGACGAGTGACTTTGGCACTGACAGCTGACGTCAAACACCTTCGTGCAACACATAACCGAACAAAAATGGACACTGGCTACATGAATAATTCCCCAGGCAGTCCGTTATTAACACGAAACAACAACAACGCAGCAGTGCCGTCTCACCTCTGCCCAGCCCCCGGAGTGCCCTTCCAGCACGCAGACCTCTCAGCAGCAGCGCCATGTTCCGCTGCACTGCGTTGTGAGTTTCTTTTAGGAACAGCCTGCGTCACTTTAGTGCGACTCGCTGAAATAGAAAAACATCAAGCTGGCACGAGACCAAAACAACAAACAAGGATATCGCCTTCAAACTAAAGCGCATGAAAAAATACTTTCTCTACGTACAACAATAACAATGCAACACTTGTGTGACTGAATTAATTAAAGTGATTGTTATAATATATGGCCTACTACATTTCACCTGTTAACGTTACTTTGAATCGGCAAACGTTACAACGCATTAACAATGTTTTTATTTTGAAAAAACAAACCGGAAACGTTTACTGAAACTTCCATCACGCTATCGGTTAGGCAAGTTACAGAGTACATATGATTGAAATGTTCATTATTTCAGTCATTTAACCACCAAATACTTCGAAAGACAATCATACTAAAGTGTGAGTATATTGTGTTCGCGGCTATCCGTGTACTGATAGCTGTAACGTTAATAAGCACCGGCGTTTACTGCGTCACGCTATTTGCTCGGCGTGACCTGTGCTTTTCAGTTCACCTGTGTCAACAAACAAGCTAACACGCTAACTAGCAGTTAGCCGGGTTAGCCCTTTTAACGTTACATCTTAGAACTAAAGCTGGATTACACGTTATAGAGGAATGACTTGCGAATAAAACTAACGTTAACGTTCCTTTCATTTAATACTATTGTATTTTAAATATTGTAACAGTATCTATAACGGCCCGTCACAATCACGGTTGTATTTAGACCTTCTTATTCCTATTCTCATAACCTATGATGTCACGACGAGACGTCACTGTGCCGGTTGGATCATTTCCAGTGAACGTGCACGTGTTGTCGCCTTTAGATAACCCGGTGACAGACGGACAGACAGACGTTCCCTCTCCAGGAAGTCATGGCACAGCTCGGCATCAGAACGGGCGACGCGGTGCTGCTGGTTTGGGCCCAGCCCTCAGCACCAGCAGCCCTGAAGCAGTACGCAGAGGAGCTGGGTGCCGTTGTCGGTGCTGGCGGCCAAGTGTCCGTGGAGAACATGGAGAGATTATTGCTTTGTGAGTGACCCAACGCGTTGTGATGTATCCTGGTGGCATGAACACTAAGTCGGTAGTGACGCGATCCTCTCCCCTCCTCAGCCTCCCACTCAGCGTCCTCCTTCGACTGGGTGCTTTCCTGCCTCCTGGCTGACAGCTCCTCCACCCACAGCTCAGAGACTCTGGCTGAAATGGCTCGAGTGCTCAAACCTGGAGGGAAGCTGGTTCTGGATGAAGCAGTTACAGGTGAATGCAAACTTCTTTTACATGCATGTTTATAGGTGGAGAATCAGAAGGGAGAATAGAACGATATGCACCGTATCGTGTTGGAGTTTGAAGTCAGAAAAGCAAAGCTGGAAGTCCCCCTGATGCCACTATAATGGAGAAGTACACTAGAAATGCAACACAGATATATAATCCCCCTTAAAATATCGGAGTGAAACAATAAACCTGGGACAGGTGTGTTTACCCACAAGGCCGCTGTGCAGCGCTGATACGGTCGTGGCTCTGATCGTGTCACGCCGTGTTTGACTCCTTTCTTTCGGTGTGCCAGGAGCCGAGGCGCAGAGCGTGAGGACCGCCGAGAAGCTGGTGTCAGCTCTGAAGCTGTCAGGCTTCATGTCGGTGACGGAGGTGCGTGAGTGGCTACACACACACACACACACACACACACACACACACACACACACGCACACACACACACACACACACACACACACACACACACGCACACACACACAGAGCATAAAGACCTAAAACGTAAACATCAGCACCAGTGACGTCCCGTTGCCAAATGTCTCCCTTTTGACCCGTCGACCCTCTTGCTTCATTCCCCATCCAGGTCAGTAAAGCAGAACTGAGTCCCGAGGCGTTGAGCTCCCTCAGGACGGCCACTGGCTACCAAGGAAACACTCTGTCTAGAGTCCGCATATCTGCCTCCAAACCCGCCTTCGAGGTGGGATCATCCAGCCAGATTAAACTTTCATTCGGGAAAAAGCCAGGTAGGTTCATGAGCAGGTTTCCTGTTTCTTCTGAGCGTTTTTTTTATTTTTATTTTTGTCCCCACGTGTTGAATTGAAACGTTTACCTCTGGTCTGTCACATGTGATGCCTCTGAAACCACCAGTCACACTCTGTCCCAACTATAATGTCTCCTAATGGACAAGAACACTCTGTTAGACCACAAAAGGTTAAGATAAAGCATGATGACCTCTCGGATCACACACTGACTCTACAACGGGCCTTAAGCCTTCTCAGTTCCTTGTCTATTGTCAACATCAGTGTGTGTGTGTGTGTGTGTGTGTGTGTGTGTGTGTGTGTGTGTGTGTGTGTGTGTGTGTGTGTGTGTGTGTGTGTGTGTGTGTGTGTGTGTGTGTGTGTGTGTGTGTTTTATGGTGGTGTGTGTGTAGTGAATCGCTCAATTTACACACACTTCTGCGCTTCCAGCAGAGAAACCGGCTCTGGATCCCAACGCTGTCAAAATGTGGACGCTGTCGGCCAACGACATGGACGACGACGATGTGGTGAGTCGTGGATTCTGCGTCGTTAAAGGCGCTGCGGCCGGCTCGGAAAGTGGACCGCGGCGCACCGCCTGACGGCCCACAGTCACGCGGGTCACGGACGGTGTGTGGGATTTAGTGGCCAAGTTGCAGATTGCGATGCAGTAGTCCTTCCTTTTCCAAGACTGTGGTTCTCATCTCTCTGAGGTCATCCATACCATAATACCACTGCCTTAAGAGCAACAGAAGTCAGCTGACTGTGTTGCGGTTTTGCACTCAGTATATACTTTCATATATATTTGTTGTTGGGACTGTCAAGCCCACGTCTTTCTGTACTTCCTGTGATTACTGAAGCGGACTCGTCCCTTTGGTTCCCCTTGTCTCTAGGACCTGGTGGACTCCGATGCTCTGCTGGATGAGGATGACTTGAAGAAGCCAGACCCAGCTTCTCTCAAAGCATCCGCGTGTGGAGAAGGAGCCGCCAAGAAGAAAGCCTGCAAGAACTGGTGAGTTCTGTTACTTAAACCTTCAGAACAAAGCACGTCGTGGGTCTGTTGGGTCGCAGCAGAAAGCTTTATTAATCCCCAGAACAGACACAAAACACATGACAACGAATAGCTAACAGCTACAACTGAAGGAGCCGGGCTTTCTCATTGAATGTAATATACAAATGTTGCACCTGTGTGCAGCACGTGTGGTCTTGCTGAGGAGCTGGAGGAGAGCAAAGGAAACCAGAAGACTAATCTACCAAAATCAGCCTGTGGAAGTGTGAGTATATGTAGCTCTATGTCTCCTCAGCTGCTGACAGAAGAAACAATGATTTCAATGATGTCTACTTGTGGCAGTGTTACCTCGGCGACGCGTTCCGGTGTGCCAGCTGCCCGTACGCGGGGATGCCGGCGTTCAAACCGGGGGAGAAGATCGTGCTGGACAAGAAGACGCTGACAGACGCTTGAACCGCTGGACTCCTCACGCTGCCCCGCTCACGCTTCAACATTTTACATTCCTGTTCTGTTCCCCATCCGGCCCGGAGACTCGGGTTCTGTCCGCTCAGCGAGACACTTCTGCTTGGAGAGGGCCGCTGGTTTCCTCTGGGATTGTGACGCCCTCGGTCCACGTTAGGAAAGTTTGATTGAAAATGAGCAAGAGTGAGATTTGAATGAAATGGGGGAGAGGGGGGGGGGGGACTGTCATCGCAGTTTGACTCCTGCTGTTGTAAATTATGAATGATGTTTTTGAGTTTCATTTTAAAACAATAAACTAAAGCCAGACTTCTGTTCATAGGCAACCCATTTATTTAACCGAACATGGACAACAGTCACCAGATGTTACATTCTCATATTTCAACATCGGTTCTGTTTCTTTCATCTATCAGCCAGTTAGTCTCTCACTCACTCACTCTCACACACTCTCACACACACACACATTGTTACCTGCTTTTGGGAAGCCCTTGATATTAGTTCCAGGGATCTAATAGTGAACCACAGATGTTAAATGTTCATCAGATATAAAAAATTAAATAAAAACGGCGTCACGAGGTAAAAGCACATTACTCTTCAGTGTCCACATCGCTGTCACTCCACGCTGAAGTCCATCTTAATGTCTCCCAGACCGGGTTCAAAGGTGAAGCTGTAAGACACTCTGCCGTCCTCTGAGCTCTCACACGGCGCCCTGAGAAAGTACACTCCCTGTTTCCTGTGTCGACTCCACTCACACTCGCCCTGCAGGGAAGACACAGAACAACATCCGTCAGAAGAATGATGGATGACGGTTTAAGATAACTAAGGATGTTCAGGAGACGCCGTGGGCTGGGATACCTGCTCACTGATTGGTCCAATCAGACCTGCAGTGACAGTGATGTCAGCGGTTAGGTGATAGTCCATCCACAACGCGACACCGTGGCAACGACCATTCCTGAAACACATTTAAACCGGTTTTAACTCCACTGTAACCCTGAGACCAGGGCTCGCTAATAGACGGACCGGTCCGGACCCAGACCCAGACCCAGACCCAGACACCGTGGTACCCGGTTATTACTGTGATGTTCCAGACCTTTGCGTGAGGAAATCCTCTTTATAATATAATACCCCTGCCTGAGAACACGTTGGTACGTGGTTCTTGGGAACACTCGGTACCTTATGAACGGCAGCGAGCCCTGGCTGCTGATTGGCTGTTGAGGGACGCACTGGGTGAAGTCGAAGGTCATGACCGCCGTGGACCAGGTCAGAGCGCGACACGGGTACTCCCAGAGAGGGTGGGGCTCCGCCTCACGGGACTCACGGAAATCCAGAGATCTCTGTGGGGGCCGGAGGAGGAGAGTTATTGTTTTTAACTCATAACTCAAACTTCTGCTACACATCACGGATATAAAGCGTCTCCTCAGCCGTGTTCAAACCATCAACAACAGGACAGGATGTGTCTCCTAGGTCCTCATTTGTGTTGGGGACATCGGACCTCATTCAAAAAGAGTTTCCTCACAAATCTGCATAAACAGTGCGTATGAACGCTAAACGCTCAAATCAATATTTCAATTGAAGGCAGGTACCTGAAGATGTAAAAGAGGTTTACCTGGATCATTTCATCCATGGGGGAGACATCAAAGCCCTCACATGTTCCACACGGAGCTCTTATCCTCCACAGATCCTAAGAAACACAGAAAAAAGACAACTAATTCAAATAATGCATATCCCTTTAAATCGTAGACGTAATTAAAAAAAACATTTATATGTATAACTACATTCCCATCGCTCTCACCTGGAACTCCACAGCCACCATGTGAAGTGTGGCAGAGCGGGGCAGGATGGTGGCGTCGGGCCGGAGGAGGCCCGCCAGGGCGGTCCGACAGTACCAGAAGAACAGGGAGTGCCAGGGCAGGAGGCTGGTGCTGAAGTACGGTTCACCCATCAGGACGGAGATCTGGAGAGGAAGCTTTGCACTCAGCCCACATTTCTGAATGATTTGTGGCTTTAAATGTTGTCAGATGGTTTGAATTGTCACTACGAGCGACACTATTTGTGCTCTACGTAATACTCTACTTTCATTTGTGTTCATAAATATTTTGATTCGTCCATCACAGTGTGTGGTAATATGGAAAAAGACACCGTAGCGCCACTGTGAGCTCGTACCTGCTCCCCTCCGAGGTCATCACTGGTCAGCTGCTCCGGCCGGATCTCCAGCAGCTCAACGCCTCCTTCCATGGAGTTGGCTTCCAGCACCTGCAGAGAGAAGATGAGTTCTTGTGTTGGTCTGAACCACAAACCTCTCAAAGATGAGGTCGTACAGTCGTGAGTTATTTACCTGCTTAAGAACCTGTTTAGACATTCTGGAGTTTTCCAGACCGTAGACCTGAGTAGAGCCCCGACAACAGAAAGACACATCAGTAAGACGGCACGGCGCGTGGCTTAGAGAGGCGGGGTCAAAGAGAGTACCTTCTTGGCTCCCATCATGTGAGCGAACACGGGAAGCAGACTTCCATCGCTGACGCCAAGACAGACGCCGTCCTCCCTCATGACCTGGAGTGATCAACAGGCGATCAGACGACAACAACAACAGCAACAACAACAACAACAACAGCAGCAGCAGCAGCAGCAGCAGCAGCAACAACAACAACAGCAGCCGTATCCGACAGCTCGGACTCTCGGCGGCCCTTCACTTACGCTGCGCAGCGCTCTGACGTAGCTCTCTGCGCGCCGCCCGTCGTTGAGTTCGCCGAAACGCGGTCGAGTCCAAACCAGGTGGGCCTGGCAGGTACAACAGGGCCGAGTGGGAGGAGCCTCGGTCTGCGAGTCCTGCCGGCTGAGGGCGGCAACCAGAACAAAACAAGAAGAAGAAATGAGGGTTTGCAAAACAAAAGCGCTGCTGGTTTTTTGTTGCGTCTCTAAAGTGAAGCCTCTGAGCCGTTACCTGGGGGACTGCAGGCCGTACCACAGGCTATAGTCGTCGTGGCACACGGTCAGACTCAGCTCCTCCCCTTCTGTCACTCTGCTCTCCGCAGGCAGGAAGTAAACACTCTGCATCCAGTGGTCCCGCCACTGAAACACATCGCAGTGACCAGCAGAGTGGGATAGGAGCGTGACTCAGAGCGTCAGAACAGAGCGCCGACGGCGGCAGAGAGAGACGGCGAGCTGGAGTCTAACTCTGGGAATTCAAACTTGATTTCGACCAAACAAGAGTTGGTGTTTGTTGGAAGTGGAAAGAACAAACTTTATTTGGTTTCTGTTGTGTCGGTTTCAATGTGTCTAACCAACACCCTTGACTTTGAGAGACACCCAGAGCGTCCTGTAACTCACCGGAGCCGCCTTTGGCTGTGGGTATGTCCAGCTCGGAGCCATGGTGCACACCACGCTTCCACCGGGATCCATGTCGAGGTCCCACCAAGATAAGACGACCTGGGCCCGACCGCTGGACCGAGCCACGAACCGGGAGGTGTGAGACCGGAATGCGCTGCTCACCGGCTTACTAAAATCCACACTGAGAGGAGGGGGGGGGGGGGGGGGGGGTGAAAAACTGATGCTGAGCGAACGGGATCGAGGAGAAGACGTGCGTCACTCTTGTACCTGAACATGGTGCAGAGGGGACCGAGCGGGGTGAAGCTGTGAGGAGACACCTGGCTCAGCTGGATGTCGCACACCGAATGAGCTCCGGCGCAGCGGCCCACGGCGGGCGGCGGGACCAGGCGGGCCCCCTCCACCTCCACCGGCCGCATCTGAACCCAGCTCCACAGCAGCTCCGACTCCACCAGCTGGGCGTAGACGGTGGCCCGGTGAGGGACCGCCTCACACGCCTCCTGTAGGGTGGAGGGACACCCCGGGACAACCAGCTGGGATTAGACACCTCACCTCCACCAGCTGTGCTTTGTTTTATGCATCACTTTAACAAATGTTAAAGGGCACATATGATGCTCACTTTCAGCTTCATACTTGTACACACACACACACACACACACACACACACACACACACACACACACACACACACACACACACACACACACACACACACACACACCTGGACAAGATTCTGGTGAGCATGTTCATAGCTGGGCAGCGCTCCTTCACCTATCAGCTCCGTATCGAACAGCTCCGTGATCAGAACGTTGGCCTTCATCTGCATATCTCCATCTGCGTTCGATTACAAACACGACACACGTTTCCGTATTGCATAGAAACCACAGAGACGCGCGGCTCAGTATTCACATCGTGCAGAAGCAGCGTGAGACCTGGCCCCACGGTGACCTCGGTGGAGTGTCTGTTGATGATCTTGATCTTTCCAGAGAAGCCGTTCTTCTCCACGATGCTCCGCGCCGCCTCGGCCATGGGCTTGAAAACCTGCCGACACAAAAGGAGACACGGGCGACTCCTGAGGCAGTCTGGGAAACGCTGCAAATCATCAAGGTGACGAGGAAAGGTAACTAAGCACGCCTGCTAGAGCTTCTGGTGGGGGGGGGTTGTAGAGCATCTCTACCTCCACAGCGTAGCAGAAGTCCGCTCCAGCAGTGACGGCCATCATGGACAGCAGGCCCGTTCCCGTCCCGATGTCCAGGACCACGACCCTCTCACCGCGGGCCTTCACTCTGGCTACGGCGGCCCGGATGCCCTGGTAGTACTTCTTATTCTGGAGGCGGATTTAAGGAAGTCAGTGTGTTTGTTTTCTTTCTTTCTTTTGTTCTAGAGAGTTTAAACGGAGCACATCACCAGTCTGCCGTAAACACGATTTACACGTCTAGGGATTATGCAAAGAAGGCCAGTTTGTGTTTAGATGCTTTAGAAGCAGCCAAATCAAATAGTTCGTTTTGGTTGTTTCCGTTCATCATTCAAAACACATATTTGGAAATGACGTCATCACCACAGCGAACACACACGTGTATGGATGACTCACCCTGTCATGGTCATGTAGCATATCAGCGTAACAGGACCTGAAAGAGAAGACTTTCCATTTATTATATTATTATTATGAATATGACGGCATGATTAATAGCAGTGATAGTAAAGCATAGTTTATACGTTTCACAGTGCACTTCAGTAGAACATGTACTGTGATTAAGTAGTGCTGTCTGTGTTAATATAGAATACAAATAGAAATACAGTATCTGATGAGGACAGACAGTACAACATATCAACACAGTACAGCTGGATGTAGTACATCAGTGCAGTATCACAGTGTAATAAAGTAGTAATAGCACAGGAGAGAAATGCTGGTTTAATAACTGTAGAGTGTCCTGCTCAGTCATCAGTGTGCATAGAGCAGACATGAACGCAATTACACATGAATACTCAACAAACATGAAGCTATGAAAGAACTCGATGTGAAGACAGGTCAACGTTAAGTTGACTTCCTTGTTGACAAAGGCACGCGCTCATCCTCGAGAGACTAGCTCTGGTTCTAAGGTCAGAGAACACGCCTCTGACGACACACCACTCAAACAACACACTACTCAAACAAACAACACACCACTCAAACAACACACTACTCAAACAAACAACACGCCACTCTGACGACACATCACTCAAACAACACGCCACTCAAACAACACGCCACTCTGACGACACATCACTCAAACAACACGCCACTCAGACGCGTACTGTGATGCTAGGCTCGGAGCTAGCGTTAGCGCTACCTGGCTATCTCCTGGTGGTAGTCGTACTCCTCGCTCTCCTCCACCCAGTCTACAGCTCCGGTGCTCGGGTTGGCTCTTCCACAGAAGGTCTTCATTTCTGCCAAAACTGTGACAACACTGTTGTTGCCGTTTTTCAACAGACTATTGTACAAATGTCTAAAAGTTAGCTACACTACTGATGCAGCGTTGGACCAATGGAGGCCGCCATCTTTCCCAGCGACGTCACGCTCTTTAGGTCACGTGCAACGAATCTCACACCAGGCTGGCAGGGGGCGTCACACCATCTGTAGGCTGCTTGTAGTTTACAGACTCCGTTCCGATTTATTCACGTTTGTTTGTCAATATGTATGTATGTGGAAACGTGCATCTATCTGCACTGTATGCTAGCTTTTGTTATGTTTTTGTCTGCCATGTGTTGTATAGATACGCTTTATTAGTATTATATATTAGTAATATATAGTGTCGATCACACAAGATATGGTTTTAGATTGTACGACTAATACGACTAACAGCCAACAATCAAGCATTAAATATTTACACAGAAAATTAGGATTTTCTACCAAACGTGGTGTTTGTTGTCAAATCTAAAAGAGCCAATCAGCTCTTTGACCCGGAGACAGGCGTTTCCCATCATGCCCCGGGGTCATGCAGTCGGTGGAGAGCAACTGCAGCGCCTCGCTCTCGTGCGATCATCGTTGACCACGTTCATGACGTCAGAGGAAGTCACAGAGCACGCTGTGCGCCGATCGCTGGTGATCGATTCTGCGCAGTCCTGGCTTATCTGGAACGAGCCCAACGACGCTCTGATCTCTGACTGCGGGTTCTGTGATGACGTGGAGATATCACAGCTGGAGCTCTCCTGAGTTATTGCTGAAGTATTCAACAAGGCCAGCACCATGAATACTTCACAAGCACAAGCCAGCCTGGAGGTCAAGTGTGCTGCTCGTCTACTTATCGAAACCTTTTTGTAAAAAGACGACGGCGAAACAGTGGGAACTGTTGAACACAGGCACTGCAGATGACATCACCGCATTACTCCTGGAAGAACTGCTATTGGACGTCGTTATCAGTCTTTAACACAAAAACAGAGGCGTGTGAAGAACAGTCCAGTGTGGAGGAGACAGTTCAGATGTCCTGAACGTCCAAGACCCAGAGCGGTGTGTCAGCCCAGAGCGCTGATCAGTGCAGCGGTATCAGTCAGGGTCAGATCTGCCCTCCTCACTGCTGAGTAACCTTCATTATGAAGTCATTATTCAACACTCCGCTGACTCAACACAATGGTCCGTGATGCCGTCAACGTGTTACAAGCATTCACAGCCAAGATGAAAACCAAGTTCTCGCCTCGCTAAGAGGGACAATTGTTTCTTTTCTTCTGTCTCGCATCAACTTCCTGTATGCAGTGAGGCTCCTTCCTGTAGTTTGAATGACACAGATTCATATACTCAGCATAATAAGCAGTGAGATGTATTTCTGTAGTCCTATATTGACCTGCAACTCACACTTCTTACATAAACTCATGATGTTGGTGGTACACGCCTTAATAAATCAAACCTTAATAATAACAAGATGGCCGTCTGCCTGTGCTGAGCTTATCTCGTTCTTTTATCGTCTATTTTACCAGCTGACCCCGAGAGACTTTACAGGTAACGTGGGATCAATGTACATCACTTTTAACTGTGTGTGTGTGTGTGTGTGTGTGTGTGTGTGTGTACACATCAAACATGGAATTGATACAATAGTTTGTTTTTGCATACTTTATGTATCAACATGAAAACTCCCCATACCTGGTGTACATATTATTAATGCGATGCCACATATTAAGTCTTTTTAAAAAGTATCTGATGGGTGAAATTTGTAGCCATGACAACTTTGTATTTCAAAGCCTCTTGGCTGTAGTTTAATAATAAATATATACTTTGATATGTAATGGTCCAAGCAATAGGTGAAACATGACACGAGTACGTTTGCTTTATTTAAACGGGTTTACAATGTGCTTCAGAGGCCGGCACTGATCCAAACAGAACAGCAAAACAAGAATACATAAATACAATAAATACTTAGAAAAATCAGATCAAAAATACCCAATATGAACAGCAAGACAAGTTAAAGCTGTAACAACATAAATGCAGAAAAACAAGTTCATGAATAATAGATAATGATGGTTCGACCAATCACCTGAGTATTTTCTCAAAGTGCCGTAACCCTTAATCTACTTCACCGGGACACGGAGGTAGACGGTGCCGGTGCTGTCGGTGGTTCTGGTGGTTCTGGTGGTGTCGGTGGGTCTGGTGGTTCCGGTGGTTCTGGTGGTGTCGGTGGTTCTGGTGGTTCCGGTGGTTCTGGTGGTGTCGGTGGGTCTGGTGGTTCCGGTGGTTCCGGTGGTGCCGGTGGTTCTGGTGGTTCTGGTGGTGTCGGTGGTTCTGGTGGTTCTGGTGGTTCCGGTGGTTCTGGTGGTGTCGGTGGTTCTGGTGGTTCCGGTGGTTCTGGTGGTGTCGGTGGTTCTGGTGGTTCCGGTGGTTCTGGTGGTTCTGGTGGTTCCGGTGGTGCCGGTGGTTCTGGTGGTGTCGGTGGTTCCGGTGGTTCCGGGATCGATGTGTGTACGCTGCAGCTTCAGGCGCCGTCACGCACACTTGGCGGTGGGCAGACAGAAGGCCATGGTGGGGGGGGGCACCAGGATGTCGGTGAAGATGGGCCGGTATCCCGCAGGCAGAGGGGGGGCGCTCTGCTCCAACAAGTCCAGCACGGCCCCTCTGACGTCCCTGGAGACGTCCCCACGGACGTCCAGCAGGACAGACACGTGCTCTTCACTGAGGGGAAAGAACACAAAGAGCTCAATAATACAACATGTTTCATGTTCTTAAATGGTAGATAATAATGTTGGCTTTTCAAAATAACACCATTAATATTAAATGTGTTTTGCTATTAGCATGGAGGACTGATAAGCAGGTGAGGTCAGATTACCTGATGTCGGGGTACTTGGCTGCGAGTCCAGAAACCTCCAGAGTGAGCATGCCGGGGTCCTTCAGCCGGATGAAGTCAGCGAGGACGGGCAGTAAGGACAAAGGGTTCACTTCAGGTCCTGAGCCTTCAGCCTCCTGCAGACAGGAACACAAACGAGTTTGATTTATAAGGACCCAAGCAGCGACCTGTCTTAAAGCTGCATTCTCTCTAGTGTCCACCAGGGGGCGACTCCTCTGGTCGTATAGAAGTCTAGTCTAAAATGACTCTACTTCTCTCTTGATTTATTCCCTCAGTAAACATTGTAAACATGAGTTTATGGTCTCAATCTCTAGTTTACAGTCTTCTTCAATACAGCATGATGTTCATTTAGTACATTATGCTCCATTTAGAGTCAAACAGACCAGAAAGCAGGGGATGCAGTGTGTAAAACACGTGTGCACCATAGCTGCCTTGACTTGCATCCATGAAGTCCTCAGACTTCAGCCTATCACTGGAGCTAGGGTTAGGAGGGGGGGGGAACACAGGGTGTGTGGCTCACTGAGGGTATGCTTTAGGGCGGGGCTACACAGTGATTGACAGGTCGGGCAGTGGTCCATGTTGTCATCTTAGAACTTTAACTCTTTCACGGTGTGTTTTTACTGCCTGAAAGTTAACTGGAACAATTTTTTGGGTCGTCTAAAAAAAATGTCAGCGTTCGGTTGTACTTAGCTCCGCCCTCTCCAACCACTTCTGGTTGTAAAAAAACGGAAATGCTGAACTTAAGGCTTTAAAACTGTGACAACCACTGTAGCATTCATTACTTCTACGAGCGCCGTCTAACAGCGTGACGACGTGATGATGCAAACCGTCGGCTCCTCCTCACCAGGCCGTGGAGGCTTTCCCTGAGCTGCTGCTCGTCCTGAACCATCTGCTGGGCGAGCTGCCTCCTCTCCTCGGCGCTGCGACACACCAGCCTCTTCTGCATCAGAGCCCTGACGTACTCCACCACCGTCAGCCACTGGGCCTCCTCCTGCAGACGCTGCATGTTGAGCACACGTGGCACAAGGTTCAGAGCAAAGACAAGGACACGTCTCCTGCAAGCAGAGCGAAGCAGCTCCAGTCAAGAGGTCGGGCTACAAAACATTATGCTGCAATGAGTATTTTTGAAATATATCTCCCTGGATCATAGATGAGCGGTCGACATAGTCACGCATTGGTTCGTGCACTCTAAGCCTCTAGTGCAACCAGTGAATAGAAGTGATCATATTTGGACTCAAAAGGAGCGGCACCGTGGTAAAAACACCGTTTACGGCTCTGGCAACGACCTGTCAATCACTGTGTAGCCCCGCCCCTAAAGCATCCCCTGCTTTATGGTCTGCTTGACTCTAAATGGAGCATAATGTACAAAATGAACATCATGCTGTATTGACCTGGTTTGATAAATGTTCATACATTTGGACTGCGTGGGCATATTTGTTTTTTTTGAAGTATTCAATAAATAAATGATCTTATACCACATAATGTACATCAACACACATCCCATACATGAGGTGACAAGAAGAACCTTTGGACAATATATCGTCAACAGCAGCGCTACTGCTGAGGAGCCTCTACACAACATAGCCTCTACACAACACAGCCTCTACACAACACAGCCTCTACACAACACAGTCTCTACACAACACAGCCTCTACACAACACAGCCTCTACACAACACAGTCTCTACACAACACAGCCTCTACACAACACAGCCTCTACACAACACAGCCTCTACACAACACAGTCTCTACACAACACAGCCTCTACACAACACAGCCTCTACACAACACAGCCTCTACACAACATAGTCTCTACACAACACAGCCTCTACACAACATAGTCTCTACACAACACAGCCTCTACACAACATAGCCTCTACACAACACAGCCTCTACACAACACAGTCTCTACACAACACAGCCTCTACACAACACAGCCTCTACACAACACAGTCTCTACACAACACAGCCTCTACACAACACAGCCTCTACACAACATAGTCTCTACACAACATAGTCTCTACACAACACAGCCTCTACACAACACAGCCTCTACACAACATAGTCTCTACACAACACAGCCTCTACACAACACAGCCTCTACACAACATAATCTCTACACAACACAGCCTCTACACAACATAGTCTCTACACAACACAGCCTCTACACAACACAGCCTCTACACAACATAGTCTCTACACAACATAGTCTCTACACAACACAGCCTCTACACAACACAGCCTCTACACAACATAGTCTCTACACAACACAGCCTCTACACAACACAGTCTCTACACAACACAGTCTCTACACAACACAGCCTCTACAAAACACAGCCTCTACACAACATAGCCTCTACACAACATAGTCTCTACACAACACAGCCTCTACACAACATAGTCTCTACACAACACAGTCTCTACACAACACAGCCTCTACACAACATAGTCTCTACACAACACAGCCTCTACACAACATAGTCTCTACACAACACAGCCTCTACACAACACAGTCTCTACACAACACAGTCTCTACACAACACAGCCTCTACACAACACAGCCTCTACACAACATAGCCTCTACACAACATAGTCTCTACACAGCACAGCCTCTACACAACACAGCCTCTACACAACACAGCCTCTACACAACACAGCCTCTACACAACATAGTCTCTACACAACACAGCCTCTACACAACACAGCCTCTACACAACATAGTCTCTACACAACACAGCCTCTACACAACACAGCCTCTACACAACATAGTCTCTACACAACACAGCCTCTACACAACATAGTCTCTACACAACACAGCCTCTACACAACACAGCCTCTACACAACATAGTCTCTACACAACATAGTCTCTACACAACACAGCCTCTACACAACACAGCCTCTACACAACACAGTCTCTACACAACACAGTCTCTACACAACACAGCCTCTACACAACATAGTCTCTACACAACACAGCCTCTACACAACACAGCCTCTACACAACACAGCCTCTACACAACATAGTCTCTACACAACATAGTCTCTACACAACACAGCCTCTACACAACACAGCCTCTACACAACATAGTCTCTACACAACACAGCCTCTACACAACACAGTCTCTACACAACACAGTCTCTACACAACACAGCCTCTACACAACACAGCCTCTACACAACATAGCCTCTACACAACATAGTCTCTACACAGCACAGCCTCTACACAACACAGTCTCTACACAACACAGCCTCTACACAACACAGCCTCTACACAACACAGCCTCTACACAACACAGTCTCTACACAACACAGCCTCTACACAACATAGTCTCTACACAACACAGTCTCTACACAACATAGCCTCTACACAACACAGCCTCTACACAGCATAGCCTCTACACAGCACAGTCTCTACACAACACAGTCTCTACACAACACAGCCTCTACACAACACAGCCTCTACACAGCATAGCCTCTACACAGCACAGTCTCTACACAACACAGCCTCTACACAACATAGCCTCTACACAGCATAGCCTCTACACAGCACAGTCTCTACACAACACAGCCTCTACACAACATAGCCTCTACACAGCATAGCCTCTACACAGCACAGTCTCTACACAACACAGCCTCTACACAACACACACAGAGTCAGAGCCCGGCGGTGACCTGTCTGCAGGGCGGTCGAACGCGGCCGTGTATCTCCAGATGGCGCTCAAGGACGCGGCAGAGTTTGGGGGTGGGGTCTCCCCGGACCAGCCAGGATCGGGTCAGCAGGCCCGGGAGGAGGGGCTGGAGGTCCAGCAGGAGCTGATCCATCACCAGGCAACACGCCCGTCTCACCGCCCGGTCCAGCGCCGCCAGGGGGTTTGGAGGAGTCCGAGAGAACTGTCCCGCCGAGCGGGACGACTGCTGCTTCTGCAGACTCTCTGTGGACTTTCTGTGTCCAAAACAAAAGGACAACATGGACTTGACTTCAGGCCTGTGATTGTTGTTATATTTGGTGAAGTCTTGTAATGTGCCATTGTCTCACTTGAGGATGATGCAGTTGCTGATGGATGCCAGCAGATAGTGGAGGTAGAACTTGTTTTTGTTGTTGCTCAGATCCCTGCAATGCTCTTTCCCAAACTCCACCAGAGCTTCTCGAAACCTGTGATGTGAAGGGATGGAGGTGAATCAAAGGGTGTGTGGGAGAACTGAGTTTGAACTGAAAGTCATGAAGTCAAAGAAGCTGATCATCAACGACGGCTTCCCCCTGGCTGTTCTATACTGGGGGAAGAAAAGGCTGACTCAGTGCACACCTGTTCAGGAGGTTCTCCATCTCATACAGGCCCATCTGTATCGTCTGATCTCGCAGGGACTCTCCGATCATCCGAGCCACCCGGGCGTTCTCCTCCAGCATCTACCACGGGTCCACAAACACATGATATGACACACCACTACTGATGCTGCTGTGATCCTGAAAGGTATGCAAGTTGCTTAGAGTAGGTTTAAAAACATCTGGTGTGACAGACGAGGATAATATGTTCTTCTCTGTGGAAGTCTGATTCAAACGACGTTTTATGATTTAAATCATCTCTTGTTGTGTATTCAAAGTTAGAGACGAGTTTGCTACGATTATTAACTGCCGTGGACTCTTTATCAGGTCATCACTCATACATACGTACATTCATCAGCCCCTTAACGAGTAATATTAAATAGAGTCTTTAACGAGACATTGCATGTCATGCAATGGTCCATTTTACTTCAATGCAACGTTAGCAAAGTTAATACAAAGTACGGTGTTAGCCGGTGTTTTGGGCTCCCATTGATTGTTTTGACCCCGGTTTTCAATTCAGTACTGTCCAATTCTCTCGACACACATTTGAAACCGTTGCTCCAAGCCACCGTCAATCACAAACCTTAAAAACGTTGCACATAACATAACTTATCATTTTCATATGGCAGTGTGATTTGTTCTGTTCTGCTCTAGAACCAGGACAAGCAGCATGTGAGACGAATCAGACTAATGAAGGAAGAGATCCGATCATCTTCCTACTAGATGTCAAAAGAGACTGATGAGGTTCAGGGTTTTATTAAAGACGTGTGTGTGTGTGTGTGTGTGTGTTTACCTGTGTGATGATAGTGGGCAAGCTGGTCTGGTAGAAACCTTCATGGTCTGTATCTGGTTCCTGGTCTCTCTGCCAGTCTTGCAGCTCCACTTGCAGGACTTTGTGCATCCACTCTGACACACTCTTCTAGAACAGCCACGACACGGAGGCACACACTGATCAGTGTAACACAGGCAGCTCCACTGCGTGTCCTAGCACGTTAATATGACTCCTAGCACGTTAATATGACTCCTAGCACGTTAATATGACTCCTAGACACGTTAATATCACCAGATATGAATGGAAATGATCTTCACAGGTCAACATTTAAGAGAGAGAGGATGGCTAAATAGATAATATGCCTCAGATTGTTGGAAGATGTGATGTGATGGAGGTTCTGTAGCCATAGGTGCTTCCAGACGGTGGACTCACCCGAACGCTCTGCACGTATTTGTTCTGCAGCTGCTCCAGTCCCTCGGTGGAGATCAGAGGCCCCAGTTCCACTTTCTCCATCTCGGTCACCAGCTCTGGATGACCCATCATGTCTGGGCTGCCAAGACAACACAATCACAATCTGAGCTTTAAAGAAAACACAGAGTAACGCACAAACGACAAATACAAAATACAAAGCTCCACGACCCCTTTCCCCCCCTTAAACCCCCCCACCCAACCTAGCCTGGCAGATGAACCTCTTGAGGAATATTTCACCGTTTCTAACGACAGAGAAGACATTAAATCATTCAGCCGGGAGGCAGCAGGAGGTGGATTTGGGCTTCTCCACTGTAACAGAACGCGTGTACGGTTCTGCTGTGTGTAGGTGCTCAGGAACACAACGAACGGGTTGGCAGCCCGAGGCAGCACTGCTCTAGACGTGCTCTTGGTCGTAGGTTGTGTAAGAGTCTGAAGAGGTGAACATGTTCAGAGAAGTAAGAACACCTGAGCGGTTCACTCATTTATACTACTAACTGTCGCTTAATGTAGCTCTGAACACTTTTGGAATCTACATTTCAGATCATTTCACGTCATCGTGTAGCTGTGATATTTAACGTTGCCTGATCTTTCTTTGTTCAGTGAGAGTCTTCTTCCACTGAGCCGAAGGGACGTTCAGGTTCACCATCAACAGAAAAGCACCTCTCTTGTAACAGGATGTGTTTCTCAAGTCACCTCAAACCAAATTGACATAATACATGATTCAGCTGTATTCAGCTCCATCACCCCGGAGGTTCTTCAACCTAAACTCTCCCGGCTCACTGGTCCAGCCTCCATCTGTCAGTGGATCACACACTTCCTGACAGACAGGATGCAGCAGGTGATGCTGGGAAATGTCACATCCAGCACCCGGACTGTCAGCACTGGACCCCCCAGGGATGTGGTCTCTCCCTCTACACCAGCGACTGCACCTCAGAGGACCCGACTGTTAGACTCCTGAAGTTCTCAGACGACAAAACGGTCATCGGCCTCATCGGGGGGGGTCTGAGTCTGCGTACAGACGGGAGGTTGAACAGCTGGTCCTCTGGTGTGGTCAGAACAACCTGGAGCTGAACAAGCTCAAAGCTGTGGAGATGACAGTGGACTTCAGGAGAAGCCCCCCAACACTGCCCCCCCCCCTCACCATACTCAACAACTCTGTGTCTGTGGTGGAGACCTTCAGGTTTCTGGGATCCACAATCTCCCAGGACCTGAAGTGGGTCCCCCAACATCGACACCATCAGGAGAAAGGCCCAGCAGAGGTTGTACTTCCTGCTCCAGCTCAGGAAGCTCAACCTGCCTCAGGAGCTGCTGGTCCTGTTCTACTCCACCATCATCCAGTCTGGTCTCTGCTCCTCCATCACTGTGTGGTTTGGATCGGCCACCAAACAGGACAGGAACAGACTACAACGGACTGTCAGGTCTGCAGAGAGGATCACTGGTTCCAACCTGCCCCCCATCCTGGACTTGTCCACCTCCAGAGTCAGGAAGCAGGCCGTAAAGATCACTGCAGACCTTCACACCCTGAACACCAGCTGTTCATCTCCTCCCCTCTGGTAGGAGCTACAGAGCTCTGTACGCCAGAACCACCAGAACCACCAGAACCAGGACCAGCTTCTTTCTGCTGGACGTCACTCTGATGAACAATTCATCAGTCAAACTGCACTACCACCTCCATTCTGCACCAATATCTCAAATCCATTGTTATCGTTCTTTATGTTCACATATATAGGTCATGAACCTCACCTGTTGTAGATGTGCAGCACCCAGTTGAGCACAGCAAAGATTTCACCACTCTCCAGGTCCCAGCTGCTAACCTGGACCACGAGTATCAAGAGGTCACCGGTTTGAAAAACAGTTGATGGAAATGAGCATAAACCTAAAAAACTTGGTGAACAGTTGGTGATAGAGAAAACTAATATATTCATGAAAAATAGATTTGATTCTCGTGGTTCCTATTATAAGACATGTAAGCTATGAGGCGCTGCTCTGAGACTCATGGCTGACCTGAGCCAGGTGAGCGTGTAAACAGCGGTGGCTGGCCCTCAGGTAGGCCCCCGTCAGCCGGTAGTGCGGCGGGACGCAGTGCTCCAGCAGGTGGCGCACGGTGGCCAGGTCGGCCATGATGCCGTGCTGCAGAGCAGAGAGGTGGCCCGCTAGACCCGGGCCGCGCGTGTGCAGGTAGGAAACGCTGCGAAACCGCGCCGAGACCGCCTCCTCTAGTACCTGAGAAAAGACAGGAACCGTACAATTAGACATCAAAACAGAGAACTTGGTCAAATAAAGTTTGGATCAGCCGGCGCACGACCTGGAAGAAGCATGCTCTCCAGCAGCGAGGTCGTCCCGGGGGCAGGGGCCTGCTGGTGCCTCTGGTCCCCCCTCGCTCCTCCAGTAGAGCTCGGTCCAGGACCTCCTCCCGCTCCACGATCCTCACCGCTGATACGAACGGCGTGGGGTTCTGTCGGGCCAGAGCCAGAGCGCTGCTCACCACCGCCCACAGCTCCTTACCTGCAGTGACAGGGGGCATGACTGAGACAACGCAGCCTGGCATTGAACAGCGTTAGCGGCGCTGTCGGTGACGGTCACGACCGCGTGCTTCTCACCAAAAGTTCTGACTTTAGGTTAGCTGCCCAGAACCAAACAGCAGACAGACGATGTGAGCTGGATGACTCGTGCTAATGTCACTATGAGTCCACTGGGTGTGCAAACGGCAAACCTTTTAGCCAACATGTTCGCTTATTAATAAAGGTGAAACTATGTCAGTGGTGTGTTATGAGCTTGTTCTGCTGCCCCCAAGTGGCCAAAAAGAAAGAGACAAAATAAAAATGCGCTGTAACTTTTCCCTGAGCTAGCTGAAGCTTTGCAGGTGATCCGTCTGAATGTGATCTCATGATTGTAGATTTGAATGACAATCATCTACATTATAATCTATTACGTAGCCACATTTAGATAAAAGCAACATCAGAGAAGCATCAAGGACCAACGGGCCTCGTGAGAGAAGCACTCCTACCAACAGATCGGTTCTTAAAGTGGTCCAGACCCGTCGAAGGAGTCACGAACAATCAGTCTGCTTTGATCCAAGCCAAGCTCTTTCACTAACGGGTTGTCTATTTCATTACTTTGAAGTTTGAAGCAAAATGTTCACAATGACTAAGCGTCTTTTCAGCGGATATCCTCTCAGTAGGACCAGGTATAGTATTCTAGTACCAGCACCAATCCAATATCTCAGAACCAGGCACTTATTTCGATACCTTACTTTAAAGAAATAAAAGAATACTTTGTTTTTATTTATTCAAAGTATATGAACTAGGCTGTAATAAATGATAGTCTAAAATGAGCAAAATTCAGATTTGAAAAAGGGAAAGTCTAAACCAAAGAATGAACAGAACCTTAGTCCGAAGAAAGATTATGTTACATATTCATTCCTATATCTATACAGAAATATAGGGCACTAAACTACAAAAACATAGCTGCCACATACAGGATGTTTGCTTTTGAAGAAGTCAGATGAATGAATGTGATATCACTCACCCAGGGCGTCCACCAGCTGCCCGACACCAGAGAAGTATTTGGCCACTAGCTCCTGGTCCTCTGCGCTGAGCGCGCTTCCTGCCGTCCCAGCAGCCCCGTGGAGCTGCCAGAGGATGTCGTCCTGCCAGCGCTCCAGATCCATCAGACGGGCGTGGGCCTCCAGGAGCCGCCGGGACTCCACCAGACGCTCCGTCTCCAGCACCATGCTACGCACTGCAGAAGGGCGAGGAAGGGGAGGAAGGAGGGAGGGAGGGAAGGAAGGGGAGGAAGCGCTTACACTTCTCAAACTGTCAACAACTTATGCAACAACCTCTTGCTGCTACTTTGGGAATGTTAAAGACTGAAGTTGTTTAAACTTCCAGCAACAATCATTTCATATGTATTCAATATACAACAACAAGATTTAAAAAAGTGGCATTTATTATAGGGCTGATTTGTAATATATTACCAATATTCTATCTACTCCCTGTGCATTCTCTCTAGTGTCCACCAGGGGGCGACTCCTCTGGTTGTATAGAAGTCTAGTCTAAAATGACTCTACTTCTCTCTTGATTTATTCCCTCAGTAAACATTGTAAACATGAGTTTATGGTCTCAATCTCTAGTTTACAGTCTTCTTCATTACAGCATGATGTTCATTTAGTACATTATGCTCCATTTAGAGTCAAACAGACCATAAAGAGGGGGATGCTTTAGGGGCGGGGCTTACTGTGATTGACAGATCGCTACCACGCCGTTGTGTAGTCTGGGAATTTGTTTCTGTTTTTGTCTTACAACTTTGACCCTCTCACCGTGTCTTTAGCAGTTGCATTCACTGAGTTCATGATGATGGGTGAGTGTGCAGCGTCTCACCAGAGTAAAGGCGCGGCAGGTTGCTGACAGCAGCGAGGAGCTGACGGTGGCTGACGGACACCTCTCTCAGCCTCTCCAGGGACTTCACCCCCTCTGCGTTCCGACTGGACTCCAGACCCGCTTTCTTCAAAGCGTGCGACACCTCCCTCAGCTCGAACCTGGCCTCCCGGAGCTGCTCCAGACCCCAGCCCACCCCCTCCAGGTACGACTGGACCATGGACTGGAAGGAGAGCAGCAGCAGAGATCGTTTAATAAACCGAGGTCGCATCGTTTCATATCGAGCACGTGTTCATGTGCGTCTGTGACGTCACCTTGAGTCTGGTGTGTATGGAGGAAGTCCTTTGACTTTCTCTCTTCCTGTATTGGCTCAGTCGCTCCAGGTGCTCAGGTCGGCAGAAAACACACGACGCCCACTTCAGGGCTGCGCCGCGGGCCAAACACTCGGCCCTCTCCACCTCCGGCCACACCGTAGCCACCGGCAACGCGTCTGAGAGACAGATGGACAGAGCGCAGGGGAAGAGGAACGTCAGTCTTCTAAAATATGTGTAACTGCACCACCCAGGGGTTCTCTAATACTTCCATGTAACAGACGGCAACAGGTCTGGAGAAAACCACAACTAACAAAACAGATGGTATATTTCTTGGAGATACAGCAACTTCTGAAGACACAACTCAGCCATTTTACACATCAAAGTCTGTTGAAAGGTCTTGGGCTGCAGGGGAAGCTATGCGAGATCTGATAAATGTGCTCAATGTGTTGGATCTAAATTGTCAAGAGGAAAAGGAAAATGAGACTTTTGCATCCTTCACCATGAAATAAAAGGTTGAATTGGATTGAATATCGTTATTTCTGTCTCAGAGAAGAGACATCGGATCCAGTGGGGTGTGCTGAGGTTTTAATTTACAAGCAACTTACGAACAAAAGACATCTCGTCTCGTCTCGTCTCGTCTCGTCTCTATCGTCGGGATTAGTCGACTGATCGTAGAAACGTAGAAACTAACAAACCCTCAGGTCGTCATGGCACACTAATGTGATGCTGCTGGTTTGACGGCACACCTGCTTCTGACAGGCCTAAAATGATTTTATTAATGCAGATATTCTGTATCTTTAGAGGGACACTAAAGATGCTACGGAGTTGAAATATGGAAAGTTTAGGATCCATGTTTGACGGTTTGACTGATACCAGGTTATTTTGACCATTCTTTTGTTAATCTGTCTTTCCAAAATCCTACACCGTCCCTTTAAATTTTGCAATTTTCCTTTTTTACAAATGAAATAAAAAACATGTACTCACGTTTTTCTTCATTTTGTTTCCAGGTAGAAAAGGACTAAAGATTGCTTCAGCATTCAAGGGTCATTCTCGGCCTCAGCTTCAAATAGCAGCTGTTGTGGAGCTTTTGATCACATGGCATGATCTTCATCCCCAGTGGTCATGAATACTATTTTTTAAAGTCCTTAAAGTGGACATAAACGAATGGAAATTGGACCATCTACAGCAATAACCAGGTGAAGTTGTGATGTGATATGAATTAGTGAATGGACCTGGAGGTTATATATAGACATGTGGGCCATCAGAGGACACCGAGCTGACTCTAGTGTAGCTCTTAAAAGAATCAGGGAGGAACCTTCGTCACACTGAGGGGTGGTTGACACTGACTGGCAAGTGTTAAAGGACCCGCCCACAAACTGATGCATCACTCTAAACTTAATACTAGAATGATTTTGTATTTTAAACGGTTCATTCTTCTCAAAGACAAAACCACACTGTAGCCATTCACCGCTTTGTTATGTCTCTAGCTACTGAGAGACTTTAGAAGAAGTGGGTGTCGGCCTTTTAGCAATGTTGTCAGCTGGCAAACAGTGTGTGTGTGTGTGTGTGTGTGTGTGCCTCCAGTTACCTTCTAGCTCGTCCCCTCCATTCTTCTGATCCCTGGCAGACATTGGAGTTTGTGTTGTCAGCTACCTGTCCGCCCGACGACTCTCCTTCTCCCAGAGGGCTGGCGCTGAGGGTGTCCAGGGCGCAACGCTGGCAGAGGAGGATGAAGAGGGACACAAATGAGACGACGAAGAAGAAGGAGGACGCATGGAGAGCGGGCACAAATCCATTCTACTGACTGCTTTCCTCTTCCCCCTCACACACACACACACACACACACACACACACACACTCTCTCTCTTTCTCTCTCCCAGACACACATCCTTTGCTGAGAGGCCGGCAGGAAAGGGAGGGAGCAGGGGGAGGAGAGGGAAGAGAATAATGCTGGAGGGTGGGAGGGGGGGTCAAGGGGAGACAGGGGCAGGGACGCTTTCATGAATGCCATGTGATGCGGTTGAAAGCTCTGGAGAGAGCAAATAAGTGGACCTATAGGGGTTGGGTTCTGTCAAACTTTTCAATTTTCAAGAATGCACCGCATGCTCATCTATGTAAATTTTTGAGTTTTAAAGGAATAGTGCGACATTTTGGGAAACATTTAACTGTTAAGCTCGACAGACCCGAATTCGGGTCCGCTGTAGCATTTACCGTCGGAAAAACTCCATTTATGCATGTGTAGAATTTATGAAAATTAATATTTTATATCCCAATTTTTTTTTTTTTTTAATCTGGGTAAAACAAACAATCTAAGACATTTTTACAAACTCCAAACACCATTCTACACAACTATTGTACGCAAATAAAATATTTATCACAAAATCACGTATTTCTAGCCATAACTCGCTCTTCTCCGAGTTAGCATAACAAAGCTAACGGTTAGCATAGGCAACCGAGATAGCAAAAAGCACGAGCATTCGACACAGATTCCAGAACTACCGTCGGATCGTCTCTCCGGTAAACCCTCACAAGGCTGTGAGCAAACAAACACCAGAAACACAATGTGTAATATCCTTCAAAATCATTTAAAGTTCCTTACCTTTTCGTTGTTCTGCTGTCCAGGTAGCGCGTGAGTCGAACTAATTCTTGGTTGTGAAAGCCAATCACCGTTCAGTCTGTAACCAAGAATCAACCAAGAAGCGGTCCCATCACTGTATTACATTATGTCATGACAAGACGTACACTAAAATGAAACAGCACTCTCGTCTGTGAGTCGTAACCTTCACAATAACGTAACAACGTTACTGGACACCTGTTTGTAACGTACCGTTCATTTCATTACTCAACGTTACTTACAGGAGGCAGTGATGGAAAGTAACGAGGGAAATTGCATTTACTCAAGAACGTTACTGTACTGAAGTATCATTTTGAGGTACTTGTATTTTACTTGAGTATATCTGTTTTATTCTACTTTATAATTCTACTCGATTACAATTCAAAGGGAAATATTGTGCTTTTTACTCCACTACATGTAATTGATAACTTCAGTTACTTTGAAGATTGAGGTTCTACAAACAAAGCTCAGTGTATAAAACATATTGCGTTATAGATAGATTGTTAAAGATGAAAGGACCTTGGTCAGCTGATTGCTCACACAATGGTTACACTGTGAGCATGCTTCATACACTCATACTTTATGCACAGCAGGTTTTCTGCATTGCTTCCATTAGTCAGTTTTGCATTCCGGCTGTAATCTGTTTTCATAACATGACAAATGAAATGAAGATCTAAATGAAGTATCTATTTTACCAAAGCAAGCATACAGAAGAGGGTGTGGTCAATGTAATGTGTTCAAAGTGTTATTATGGGATGGATGGCCCCTGAGTGAGGCAGACTCAGCGGCTCACGTTGCCACAGTCTTGGAAAAAGAGGAGCGAGCGGAGCGGCGTTCAGCTGCTCACAATCTGTTTATGAATATTGGTTGTTTTATGTTTTCCCAGGTTCAGGGCCAGATCCAGATGCACCCTGAGCAGGACCAGAGAAGCTCCCTGCAGCTCTGCAGAAAGGCTCATCTCTGCATTCTGGCAGTTTGGCTGAGCCCCACCTGTTCCTCCTGCCACCAAACAGTGCAGGAGAAGCAACGCTCAAGAAGAGGACCGCCCGTCTCCTTCCCCTTCTCTTCCATCTCTGGGGCTTCCTATAGTGGCCGGACCCTCACAGGTGATGTTTTTTAACTCCCCCAACCCCAGTTTACCTTCTGCATCCAGCCAAGCGGTTCCTTACAGCACTCAACAGTACAGGAAAAGAAAAGAGGAGATTCCAAAGTGGAACCGTCAAGAGAAAGTAGGTGAAGAAGACGGACGTGATCCTTTGCAGAAAGTGCAACAAAGACAGAAAGACAGCATCACACCTTCAGTACTTTGGGACCTGGTACTGTCCAGAGTGTGACACTCATGTGAAGAATGGAGGGCTATGCTGAAGAGGCGGGGTTGAGATGAAAACCCTCCAGCATCTTAATATGTTTGGAACTGTGTGTGTGTGTGTGTGTGTGTGTGTGTGTGTGTGTGTGTGTGTGTTTTCAAATTCTTTGCACTGTTACAGAGTTTGGCTTTACAACGGTCACTGTTTTAAGGTTGCGTGTGTAAAATATTGTTGGATATCTGATCTGGGACCATCTTGTCTCTTCACTTTAGCCGTCTTGTCACCTGATCAATGATCTCACACCAGTTTTCCAACGCTCATAAGCTTTATGTACACAGAATATGTTTTATTTTGTACTGTATTAACGATTATTTAAATTGTTTCTGTTACAATTTATAGTTATTATTGTTGTTATCATCATGTTGTTGTTTCAACTATGTTCAGACATTTCTGTGTTCTTGATTTCTTCACTTTATTTATGTTGCACTTTCATTACATTACATTTTTACTTTTAGTTTATTTATACCTTAAGTCCTTTATGTTTACACTTTATTATTAGTCATTTTTGTTTTTCTGAAATAAAAAATATAAAACTGACTTCTCTGTGTTGATAACTTCTTCCTATTTATTATTAGTATTATTTAGTTATTACAACAACTTCACTCAAAAAAATTACAACTTGTAATATCTACCCAAGAGAGGATTACCTGAACTCTAAACTATGTTGATAAATAATAATAATCCTCCTATTTGTCACATTCTTTGTTTGCTTCATCATCACATAAGGTTTAGTCTGCAGGCTTCTTAATTAAACAGTAACTAATTACATTTACTCAAGTACTCTACTTAAATACAATTTTGAAGTACTTGTTCTTTACTTGTGTATTTACATTTCATGTCACTTTATACTTCTAGTCCACTGCACCTCAAAGGCAAATATTGTACTTTTTACTCCACTACATTTTTTGATATCTTTAGTTACTTGAAGATTCAGATTAATAAAAGAAAATGTAATCACCTTTCCACCAATGCATTAACATAGGCCTGCTATGTTTATTTCAGTTGCTGACGTACATATTTCTAGATGATCACGACGAGTCAAAACAGGAACGAGCGGGATTCAAAACCACGCAGTTAAGGCGCATTTCAGGCGATTCGTGGTGCGTTACGTAGACCAATGCGCTACATCTTAACCAGGCGCCACGGTTTTACTCCTAACTGGCTCACGCTTCTGTCAATCAAAATCACAATGGGTCTGTTCAATAGCCAGGACTCAGACGCTTCTAAGGAGGGTCCATTGACTGAAATCGACCAACCACAGGCTGAGCTAGGAGACCTGGAGAGGAAGCCAGATGACAGACATAAACAGGCTCAGAGAGGATCCAGGCTCTCTACATGATGCCAAACTGCTGCATATGATAGATTGAACACTATTAGTCATAAAAGAAGTGAAATATATCATTATATACTATATCAAATTACAATGGAACAGCTGGAACCCAATGACATTTTGGTTGACCTCGGCTGAAATCTCTGCACTCTAACCTCTCTAGCGCTTGAATGCTTCACTTTATCAAAGAAAACATTGTGCAGAGAGACTCTCAACCCATTGGGCTATGATCTGGAGAGGAGAAAAGCTTTCAACTACAACATTAAAAAGAAATATCTTATCAAAATTGGATTATTTTATAATCGGAGATAAAGAATTTCAATTTGTGCTGTGTTCCATCTTAATGTTCTCTTAACCAGTAACATATATACTGATATTTACAAATCTGAACAAATTTCACAAGGGTCAGCTTTCTAAAATACCAAAACTATTAAAATACACCTTATATTTAGACAAAAATCACTCTCTTTACTATGGGTATGCAATAATCGAGGAGAGGCCTACAAATAGGCTTAGGTTAATGTACTTTTATTGCTAAACGTTAGACGAGAAGTTATGAATATGAAGTGACTGCAAGAAGTTGGTCTGCTGAGCACGAAGCCTGACTCTCCCATCGGGGTAACACACTCTATCTTAACACGTTATATCTTCTTTGTATAACTGGTACAGCTGTGGTCAAACTTGGGTCATTGTCCTCAAAAAGAACACGATCACATGAGCGTTAAATTAAAAACAGTCATTTGTATTTTTCAGTAGAAGCAGCTTGGGGGAAAGTGATTTTGAGGGGACCAGGAACACAATAGAGGCGGGGCAGAAGGGGCTGGATGGGGTTAGGTGGACACGGTGTTCCATGAAGGCTCTTGGGAGTCTTGCCTCGTAAAGGGAAACCAATAAAACGCAGTGTGAGAGGAAGAAACAATGCATAATGCATAAGTCATTAGCCCAGCCTAAAAGACAGAGGAGCCAAGAACTAATGGAGTCCATGGCTCCTGTTCTTTCATCAGAAGAGGACTCAAGCCACACGTCGTTCTCATAACTTCATGAGTCCTTCACCTTCTTTGAACACCAGGTAGCTCAGCTCCATTGTTGACGCTGAACCCATGTGTTCACTGAAGCAGAAAGACTCGCGTCACCGACCCTTCTCTGATCCTCTGCAGCTGTTGGGCCAGCGTCGGCTGCCACCGATGGTCAGAAGTTTGTTTTATTAAGTCCTCTGAACCCGGGCCGCCCTGTTTACGCCTCAGAGCTTCCCGGACCTCTTCAGAAGGCAGAGAGGAGCCAAGAGAGCCCTGAAGGCTGGAGCCAGCACAAACGTGCTTTCCCAAGGGAACGTCAGCCTCCAGGGCTGCACTTCAAACTTCTCTCATGCAAGTCTAACGTGTGTGTGTGTGTGTGTGTGTGTGTGTGTGTGGGCGCTACGTTTGAAAAACAAATTGTTCTTTCACCATCTCTAGAACAATGACCAAACATTAAGACATGAAGAAGATGGACACCATCTTAAATATGGAATGACTGATCTGTTGGCCTCCTGGGGTCAGTGCAAAGTTGATACATCCAGCAGACAGGGAGCAACATCAGCATCCAATGAAGTTGTGTTTCTGGCCACCTCGTTATTTGTACTGCAAGTCTTTGTTTTGGTCTCCATCAACTGTGGCTCAGTAGCTCTTAAATGCTCCACTATGTGAAGCTGATGCTGGAAACAATGAGCTGAAAGACGCTAAAACGCTCCACAGAGCTGATGTTTCTAACACGTCTCACTAATTTAACCCGTTTCTATCATAAAATATACATTTTAGCTGCTTTAAACTAAAAGTGAAACAAGGTTTGTATAATGAATGTCAAACGGGAAGGCTAGAACTAAATATGAATATGGGATACGTCATTGTGTGACAGCATTAGACTGTAAGATGCAAAAAGTCCTGTGTTGAACAAACCCTTCCTCCCATCAAGGCCACCCACCTCAGTGTCATCTCTGCCACACAGGAACACCTTCCTTCAGAGCCGTGTCAGGAGTGGAGCAGAGGCTGACGCACCAGGATGTTGTGCAGAATGTGTTCCTGTCGGGGCGAGACCCTCATCCTAAGGACAACAAGCCAGCCGACCTGCCGCCGCCGCCCCCCCCCCCCCCGTCTCCTCACACCGACGCTCCTCCCTCTGCCGCGTCTAACAACAATCTGACCGATTTACAGCCGTCCTGCAGGAAGACACCAAGAGTTCCACGTGAAGTCTAACACCCAGACAACTGGCAACAATGTAGCTTTCGTTGACAGCTGGTCCCGTTGACGTGAACTCTACCGCAGACGCTCTAGATCCCCAGATGATGGTGACCTGCTGACCTTTGCTCTAGTGCCACCATGAGAGAAGACCTGACAAAAACCCAGTGAAGAAGTCGCTCAGATCTGACAATAAACATGTTTACAATCATTTGCACCAACTTCACGAATTGAACTTAAACTGCTGACAAACCCACAGAGATGTTTTGTATAGAACCACCGCCCAGCACCCAGGGTACCACCGGGCGCTCCGACAGCCGGCGTGGGCTGATTCAACACAGCTGGATGTGCTGCACCGATCCCCGCCGCCGTAATCACCTCGAGCTCCGTAACACCCAGCAGGGCCTCCACCCAGAGGAGCAATGGGACCAACAGGAAGTTCTAATTCTAGACCACTTCCTGTATGACATTCCTGACATGAGCCGCCTTCCTGCCAGACTCTCCGTACGTACAGCACAGCCATGGTTCACCTGCACATGTTAAGGTCTCTGTGGTGTAATATATAGATAGATAGTCATCATGAATTAGAATTATTAGCCGTTTTGTACCAGCTTATGCATGAAAAACTCCTGCATGGATTGGTCAAGTAGCCATTTATTGTATAGAAAGTGCATAGAATGAGAGTTCACATGAACAACATTTATGACAAAGTGACAGACTGACGTATATATAAACACACACGTGAAAGAACAGAGACATCAAGCAGAACAGACTACATTCTTTTCTCTCATCTGCTGTGTTACACATATAATATGGGTTTAAATATGTAATTATATGGGCTTATGCATGTGCAGCAATACAAATCACGTACCCGGGAATGCGAGGGAACACCTGGTTACTCCTTTAGTTTAAAAAGACACCCAGTGTAGTTCCATCACATTAAACGTCAGCCTGCTTCCACCTAGTCTGGATCGACTGGACCCGAGATCCAAACGAGAGCCATCTCATTCTATACTCTAATAACTCGTAGTGTCTCCTACTATTTCAAATCCATTCTCATCCTACATTAGTTTAGTAGAGTTACACACGTCCTCCTCCTTCAATATGCATTAGTGTGTCGATATAAGTGTGTTAATCCTTCAGGTTTAAATGACACAAAACCATTCTAAATACATGTGGAAATGATCTCAAAAGTATATAAGCTACAAGAAGTTTCATTTTAGCTTCTGAAAGTGACCCAAATAAATTGCCAACAAAGGCTAGAGCAGCCGATTGCCACGAAAAGTCAAAATAAAACCTTTCCCACAAAAAGAAAGAAAAACTAAAACAAATATTCAACTTTGCAAATAAAAAAAACGAAAATCAAATCGATACCTCCCAAAAAAGAAGAAGTCATGTTTCAACTGTGAAACGGAGCCGATATAAAGAAGAAGCTCTGAGACAAAGCATCTAAACCTGCCGGCTGCTCGTCTACCTGCCACATGACAGCTGCTCCCACTGTGTCTCCATGAACACCAGGCAGCTGGAACTAGAAGAAAGCACATGTGAGTGGGGGTTCTGCTGGCTCAGTGACGTAGTTACAGTACGCTCTCCCTCAGGCTCCCGCCGCCGGACGGGTTCCACTGACGACTCTCCGTTTGGTTCCACGTGTTGAAGTCCAACAGCGCTTGATTGAGTTTCTCCATCCAGTCCAGTCTCTCCTGCTTGGTGTCGGCAGAAAACCAACACCTGAACAAGAAGGACAAGCATCAGCATCGAGAGAACCGTCAGAGAAGCTACAGATGCTAGTGAGCCTGTATAGCAGGTAAAAGACATTGTCCTTTGGTCTTACTTGGCGCCGGCGTCCTGCTGCTGCTGCGGGACGCTGCTGACCAGCTCGAAGGTGAACGGTCGAGCGCACGAGTCTCTCTTCACGGGCCTGACGCAGCGACTGTGGGAGCCGGACAGAGAAACGCTGCCCTCTGCATCCTGGGACGTTAAAAAAAAACAAAAAACAGAAAACAAGAGTTAATTGAAAGTCGACTCGCCGACTTAGTCCGCATGTCTGTCCGTACCTTAGCTTCTTTGTCGTTGGGGTGGTTCCAGTAGCGCATGGTGCATCCCACCAGAACAAAATACCGGCGATGCCACACCCCGAATCCACTGATCAACTCAAACATCGTCTGGGAACAGATCCAAAAAAAGAGTGTTTAATGCAGTTCCAAAGAGTTTTCCAACATTTAAATCATCCATCTTGTTCGGTTTGATCGGGGTATGAACTGGGTATGAACCATCTCGCCCAGTTTACTTTGTGAATCTTGAATTCCTGAAGTCAGTAGGACACTAACTCGCTCGTTAGCCAGACGAGCTGAGCAGAGACACGTGGTGCTCTGACGTCTCTCATGAAGCTGCTCTTCCTTCCATCACTGAGGTGTCCCCTCATGTTTGAATGCACTTATTTTGGATAAAAGCGCTTGCTCAACGAATGTGACGTAAAGATGTAGTTGTAATGTGGTCAGACAGCATGGCGTCACTAACCAGGAAGCCTTGGTGCTGGACATCAGAGTGACTCTCGCTGTCCAGTCGCAGGTAGATGTTGCCCTCTAGAGGCGAGAGGAACGGCACCTGTGGTCCGGGGAAGAGACGGGGAGACGCACCGTTAAACCGGACACACACACAGACACACACACACACGGACACACACACACGGACACACACACACACACACACACACACACACACACACACACACACACACACACACACACACACACACACACACACACACACACACACTTTCCTCCTGGATATCAAAATGAGCCTTCAGCAGAGAAACAGAGACCATGTCTACAAATACATTCCACTATGAATACACATCAAGGGTTTGTGCACCAGGAAGTAAGTTTCCCTTGAAGCTCTGACACACACACTGTGTTTTCACATGCACTGACTTTTGGAGTCAATATAATAGATGTTGAAATTTGACTTTTCAGATCAAACGGGAAAGAGATTGACCGAATCAGAATGGAAATTCATGCACAAAACAAACACTATCAAGACTGAGGCGGCGGTTAATTTGTACGGTCAGAGACGAGATTAGTTTTTGCAAAAGGGAAGCGGTGAACGGTGACGGGCTGGCAGCGTCGTGAAAACCTTTTCCTGAAAGTCATCTCCCAGCAGCCTCCTGATTTTGCCATCAAGTTTCATCTGAAGGGAGGAAGAAGACAGAGAAGGAGGGGGGGGGGGGGGGAGGCAGACGTGTTACATCACCAGTGACCTCACCCATGTGTGGAAACTTCTAACAGAATAATAGAAGCACCCAACGGGTGTGGAGTGGTGTAAAATGATCCAACTGACGGACACATTTCAGCAGCAGACACCGTCTCCTGGGGCAGAGTCAGGCGGAGGTGTATGCACCTCTAATGGGAACAGAGAGTGCGTCCCTTCTCAAACACACGTCGGCGGTATGTACCTTATCCAGAGGGAACTTTCCGTGTCCCAGCGAGGACAGGGTGATCTTGTGGGAGCCCACCAGGAAAAAGTTGCTGGAGCGACGAGTGTTGAGAGCAGGAGGAGCAGCGGCTGCAGGACGGAGAAGCTCACAATGAAGACTCAGCAGAAAGACCAGTGGGTAACATGCATGACTTTAGCTCAGTCAAGAGAGCGAGAAGAGGAAGTCTCCTCGTACTGTAATGAACTCAACTTACACGCCGCACTGTTACTGGACCTCTGTTGGAAACAAAAGAGAACGTGTGGGTGAAACGTGAAAAACAGCAACGCGTGCGGTAACGTCGAGGCGTACTCACTGTGATGGTGCTCAGGAGCTTCCTGGGTGTGACCTGAATGCGAGAGGACAACATAACGGACTTAGATCGTCATTGATAACGGCACACCTGGCTCACTGCTGGGCTCAGCGACTCACCCGTGACTTGGCGGCGGTCCGGTCCACGCTGCAGCTGCTACCCGACGTGTGGGACTAGGAGGCACAAGAACCGGCACAGTAAAAACCAAACAACGAGCATGCTAAGATAACTAGCATGCTAACGGTACGCTAAAACAAACATAACCATGCAGACATCTCTGTCATCAAGTTAACATGCCCTTATGACTGGCATAGTCCCACGCCACTGTTATGGAACTGCTCTATAAATAAAATAGGAAACTTGTAAATGTGAATCTACAAAAGGAGAACACACTATTGTATTATTTCAGCTAATATTTTATGAATATGTAACATCAAATGCTTTGACTCACCAGGCTGTAGACCTCCACATCGATCTCAAAGGAGGAGCGGATATCTTTCCTGAAGTACCAAGAAGACAAACTATATTATATGCAATCATCTATAAATGCATACAATTAAAATAAATAAATAAATAAATAAATATATGAGCAAAATCACATTATATGAGCAAAATCACATTTTAGAACCTCAACATGAGATGGTCCAAAAAGTTCAAGAGTTTGCAAATGTGACTTAAGTGGTCTGAATGCGACCAATTTGTCAAATCAGTAAAAAGAAAGAAAGTAAGACGTAAATTGAGTCGACTTAAATGCAGAACATCGGTGGCGGGAGCGGCGTGTGAGGCGTGTGGAATGAAGCGACCGCAGAGCAGCTTACAGAGCGACGGACGTCGGGAAGGAGATGGTGTCTCCGTTCTGAGCGTCAGCAGCCGTGGCCAGCGGGGTGGCGACGATGTTGCAGGGCCCGTAGCGGATCAGCACGAAGAAGTAGTGACTCGGCCGACCTACGTTGTTACATAAAAGAAATGAAATCATTTCAATGCAGACGTCAACCACCACATTATTAAATAAAGCTCTGGTTTTCTATTGCGCAAATGCATGGAAAACAATGTTAGATACGAGGCGGCGTGCTACCTGTGCGTTTGTGGGAGGAGCAGACGAACTCCACCTTGAGAGGCAGCTGGATCTCCGTGATGCCGACGGTCCCTCTGCAGGCCTGCTGGGAAACGTAGTCGCCGTCCTCTCCCGACTCGGAGCTCCTCTCCTCTCTCAGTCTCCCAACCTCTGCCAGCAGGGCCGAGCGTTTCTCAGCTGAGAGAGACGAGAACAAGAGTTACAGGCAACAAAGAGACTAAAACTAGAATGCCTCCAGGCGTTCCTGAGATCGACAGTGAAGGAGATAAGTATTTGATCCCCTATCAACACACGACTCGGTACTCGGTGGAGAAACCGTCACAGGGGTCAGATGTTTCTTCTAGTTGGTCACCAGGTTTGTGCACATCTCAGGAGGGGCTTTGGTCCACTCCTCTTTGCAGATCCTCTCCAAATCCTTAAGGTTTTGGAGGCCGTCGCTTGGGCAACACCAAAGAGCTGTCGAAGGACGTCAGGGACCAGATTGTAGACCTGCAGGAGGCTGGAATGGGCTACAAGACCATCCACACTTCTGGATTCGTTTTGGGATATTCTGTCTCTCACCGTTATAATAATTACAGTTATAGACCGTTCATTTTTTTTGCAAGTGGGCAACCTTACAAAATCGGCAAGGTATGAAATACTCATTTCCTTCACTGTGTATGTGACGGACGGATGACACGAAAACATATTGAAATATAGAGAATCCATCAGCGGATTGGTGGTTGTTACTAACAATAGCCACGGTAGTCGTTTACTTCAAGTCCTGTAATGTCAGGGGTTTTATGTGAATGAATTTCCCCAACTTTAAATTAACAGACAAACGTCTGCATGTGTCTTTTGTTATTAATACAGTTATTCTGATTGTATTATTGTATCAACCGTGTGTAAGATGTAAGAACATTTTAAAAGAATGCGATTGCTGTTGCTGCAATCACTTCTAAAAGAACCCGACAGCGTGAACTTCTCCTCTGCCGCACACAAAAACAGAACATCTTACAGGAGACCAGGAGCAGCTTCTCAGCTTCAGCCTCCTCCAGCGAGCCCCGCCCATGCTCCTCATCGGTGCAGCAGCTCAGGGCCTGCAGGGTCTGGTTGATCACGGTCTGCAGCTTCCCCGCCTCTTCACTGAGGGCCTGGACAAACACAGGGCACCACAACGACTGTGGGTTATTCACCTGTAGCGATAACTTAAACACTCTTTGACGTGTGAAATGAGCCGATTAACGGCAGCAGTTAATGGGTTTATGGTGCTGAGAGCAGAGCTTCACACCGTGATTCTCTCCTTGGTGTTGACGGAGGGCTGAGGCTGGAACTTCTCTGGCGCTCGCCTCTGAACCCCAGGAGTGACACTCTGAATGGCGGGCAGCTTACTCTGTCTTTGTGTGCGGTAGGCATCGATACTGAGAAGCACAGAAAAAAACCAAAACCAAATCACAGACAGGCGACGGTACCGATCACCTACCCAGCAGATGGATCATCATTACTGCTCCTTCAAAAGAAAAGCTTAAGAAACAGTAACTAAAGAGAAGTGAAAATAATATCTATCTATCTATTGAAATGCAGTCGTTTACGTTACAGAAAGACATTTAAACATGGCGGCAACCAAACTCCTAGTGATCCTATCTAGTCCAATATAATGATGTAATGTCATAGCTTCAGTGAGGCTGGTCCAACACTTCATTTCCATCTTTTAAAGCTCTACAGTGATTCATCATTGTGTTTCTAGTCTAAATAATTCAGCATTGTTATTTCAACTCTTGTGCTTTCTGGCCAAGTCACCAGCGTGAGGATATTAATGGTTAAAAGGTTCTCTATAAGATAGTCAGAAGACGGAGAGCAGAGTTAGTCGTTACCTGTACAGAGGAGCAGGTTCAGCAGGAGGGGTGGTGGAGGAGGAGGTCTCTTCTGGAGTCAAGAGCAGAGAGGGAGGATTGGACTCCTGGCTTGCTGCCAGTCGCTGTTGGTGAAATATGGAACATTAAATATTCTTCCAGGTTCTGAATTTGTCAGCGAGCTCCTCTAATGGACCGAGAGTTGAGTTCATCTTACCAGAGGGGTGACCACCGCCTCGACAGACTTGCTGAGAGGAGAGAGGATGCCGCTGGGAGGAAAGGTCAGCTCATCCCTGTTGCCTTCAAGCCTCTTGCTCTCGTCGCACTCTTCTTCTTTGGACTCCCCCTCTTCTTCACTCTTCTCCTTCTCTGACTCCGTGTCCATCTTGTCTTTGTCTCCAGGGAAAACGCCAATGCCGCTGTCGTGGTCCTCGATGTCTTCGTCGCCCCCCCTACCCTCCTCCATCCTTCCGGCATATTCCAGCACCTCCTCGAACATCTGGTCGATGATTTCAGCCGTGTTGGTCTCATCGTGAGAGCTCAGCTCAGCATCTGTGAGGGAAAAGAAAAGTGTGTGACGGCACTTTCTAAAACTCACAACAGGACTCACAACAGATGGGCTCCATCCATCTCCTTTCAGTTTCATGCCCGGTCATATTTATTCCCTCCAGCGTACCGGTGCAACACCAACCAGCTCGTTCAAACCTTCACCCCGTGATTTGACTTAGAAACGCCCAGTACTTTACTTTCACCCATGTGCTGAGGAGGAGTTTCCAAGTTGTCCTCAGGAGTTCACGCCGGCATCTCCTCACGGTTCTCACCTGACATACTCGTCTCTGCCCTGGACTCCGTGGAGGTATTGGCCTCGGACAGGGTTGAGTCACTGATGAGCTCGGGCTCCAGGATGAAGGTGACTTTCTTTGAGCTCTCTCCTCGATCTGACTTGTGAGTTTCTTCTCTCCGCCCATCTCCACCACCCTGCCTCCCATCCACTGCATCTTGCTCCATTTGCTCGGTCTCCAAAAGGTGATCCGACACCTGGACCCCTGTCAAACTCTGGGCTCTATCTTCTCCATCAGTGTCTGATGACTCAGCCTGACGTTTTGCTACACGTTCAATGTTTCTGTCTAGTTCTTCCGTGCACCTCGTCTGTGTTTCTGTCACAGCGAAAGGCGACGCCTCCGTTAGTCTCTCCCTGTCACTTCTGTCCGACTCTAGATCCGTGTCGTCTCCTTTTATGCAAACTGTCTGGACCTCGTTTGACTGTTGACACACATCATCCCTCTGACTACATCCTCCTGTGTCTTTCGGATTTGGTTTTATGATAAAAACATCTTGTGTATCCTCACGAAGTCCTCCACAGGACTCGGTGTTCTCCACGTCTCTGCTTGAATTAGACGGGTGTTTTACAGATTCATCGAAACATCTCTGTAACTCAGGTCTAGCTTTCTCCTCTTCCTGCATTTCAGAGGAGCCGCCCATCTCAGCAGAGACTTCCCCCAAATAACATTCACCTTCCTGGATGTCAGAGGGTTCTTGTTTCACTTTTTCCACTCCGGATGACTCCAGCTCCCTCTCCTCCTCTTTCACGCACACACATCCCTCCTGTTCTCCTGCTACGATAGACTCTTCCTCGTCTTGAGGATATCTCCACAAACGCAGCTCCTCGTCTGTCGAAGGCTCGATCCCCTCTTCGCTGTATGAAGAACCATCTCTTTCTTCATGTGAAAACACTTCAGACCCGCCCCGTTCACTCACTATGGAAACCTCAACTGTCCCCGTGTGGTCCGACTCCTCTGCGTGAGCCGATTCTAGCGAGCTTTGCTCATCAACTGTAAGCAACTCGGACACATTCTGGTCCTCGCTGAAAGGCGCTTTGGAAAAACTCTGATCCTCGCTAAAAGACAACTTCAAGATGGTCTGTGGTCGTTGGGTCCCGGGCTGCTCGTCTTCAATTCCTTCCTCCTCGTGGACTTCGTCACCTTGATGAGGATTTTGCTCCTTCCATCCCGTGTGCAGCTGCTCCTTACTGGAGCCGTCAAGCCCTACGGGAGCTTCAGAGTCACTGGGTGTCCTTTCACCTGTTGAAAAAGTAGTCTCACATCTCAACACCAGAATACCTACGCTTCATACGAGAGAGAGAGACAGAGAGAGAGACAGAGAGAGAGACAGCGAGAGAGACAGAGAGAGAGACAGACAGAGAGAGAGACCATAGCAGCTACTGAGATTTACATTTGTTTTTAATGGGAGGCCCGATCTGGATTTTTGGGTCCGATCAACGGAAGTATTTCTCTACACTGGTCTACAAACGATTCTGCTTCTCCGCACTTCGTTCGTGTGTGTGTGTGTGTGTGTGTGTGTGTGTGTGTGTGTGTGTTCTGTTTAGATCAGGGGTCGCCAACCTTTTTGATACAAAGTGTCACTTTCAAATGACAAAAGCACAAAAAAAAAATAAAAAAAAAAGTCACTCATTAAGCAGCCAACATTCCAACAATCTCACCAATAACCCTAACAAATACTGGGAAGGAGGCCACAGTACCAGCCACGAAATAAAAATCAATCAATGAAGCTACCATGAATAACTAACGGCTGTGAAAGAGCATCTGCTCTGCGGATGAGAGGGAACCGTGCGCTGGGTTACCTCTGCCTGGGTTAGACAAAACCGTCAAACACATGGAATAAGTACGGAACGTCAATCACATACAGCAGTAACACTCGGCTTTCAGAAGACGTGGATCAGACAGACACGGTTTAGGAATACTTTAACAGAGTACCGAGTCATTATTTGAAGTGTCATACTCAGAGTACAATGGGCTACAGAGGACACTGATCAGTTTTAGACATTGCTAAAAACGTTGTTGGTATTGACCTAATTCTCAACAATATAAAACCAAAATGTGTTTATTTCACCCATGAGGACCGTATAAGGGACGGGCAATATGAAGTCAAAAGTCTTACCCGTCCCACCTGAAGACTGCTTCTCTTCACCTGACGGAGCAGCTTCAGTGAAGCTTCCATCTATCACCTCAGCATCACCATCCATGTGCTGGAGGCAACCACATCAGCACCAGCAAACAGAAACAAGAGATGGAGTTGATGTTTATCAAAGTAGATGTACAAGCTAAAGGAAAAGTCATAGAACAGAATAAAAAGGGGCAGGAAGCAAATTAAACAAAGCATCAAACTCTGAATGCCAACAAACACCAAACAGCCATTGTAACCAGTGGAGTAGAGCAGCTAATATCACAGTGATACATACCCCCCCCCCCCCCCAAGGTGACTGTATGTAGTACATAAAGTTTATGAAAAATATATGAAACATAACGTGAATTTGTGACGATCGTCTCTGTGAAGCAGTCGTGGTGGTTCCATTAGGACATCTCAAATGAGACGGAACGGTCCGCTGCGGTTCACCCTTTGTGTGAAAACCCCACCAGACTATAGGCGCACTATTAAACAGGTGAACTCCCTCCTCTGAAGAGACAAACACCTGGAGCCACCTCGATGGGGGATTCTTTGTTGCTGCTATATTTGCCTTGTTCAGTTATCCAATGTAATTCTCATCACTGCCCAAATCCCTATTGCCCATTCCGATGGCTCCAGGTATCGGCCGTTCGTCAAAGCTCAAAGGTGACCAGAGAGAGAAGGGATATTTGGCCACGGACTCACATCCCAGGGCTGCAAAGGAGGCCAGTGGACTCTCCCTCTGGATCTAGGAACCCAGGCGGAGGGAGATGAGGGGCCAGAGGGGGTCCATGCCTGCTAACGTTTACATTAAACCCTCAAACAAACCGGCTCACGAAACATACAAATAGAAAAATCACATCCACAAGAACCTATTTAAAACACGAGATGCCATTGATCCGTTGCCGTTACTGTACTGAATATATACGACATGCCATTCAAAGGTGACAACCTATTTGTAAATGCAATGACCATTGGGTATCACTTAATGGCAAGTGTCTGTCTGTCTGTCTGTCTGTCTGTCTGTCTGTCTGTCGTATAAGATCACAAACCCACCTGAAAAAACGAGGGATCCGAGTTGCTCCTTTTCAGCCAGGCGTTCTCACTGATGGGCTGGAACGGCAACCCGCTCAGCTCCTCTTCCCGCTCCTGATCAGTGCAACCATGACAGACAGTCTCAAGTTCTTATTCCAAATAACCTGCGTGTGATCAGAGTATTTCAGTAAAAGAAGGGCTCTGAACCGACCTGGCGAATGCGAGACGCCTGCTTGGAGCTGGGTGCGGGGGTGCCGTGGAGTTTCTGCTGAATGGCAGACACAAAGTTGGAGCGGGTCCTGGCAGGGCTCGGTGTGGGACTGGGACCAGCCTGGAAGACCGGCACTTTAAACCGCTCCAGTCGCTGATTAAACTCTCCCTGAGCTGGAAGGAAAACATTTATAGAGACTCAAACGTAAATAGAAATGAAGAAACATTTTAAATCTAAAACAAATGGTAGAAATATTCTAAAGAAAAGGTAATACAGAGTATCTGCCATTACAAACATGTTGTCATTCCCTGGGATGCTGGTAGATGATCTGCACATCATTTACCAGCGTCTGCTGAGTGCAGTGGAGGCTTAGAATTCATACCTTTAACCAACACAAGCCTTAAGACCTAGTGTTGCTTCTTTATGTGAATTCAAAAATGCCTTAATGCCTGAGCTTCGTCACAATCACGTTTGCCTTTCTGCACTTTTCATTCAGGACTTTGCAGCTAAATGTGGCAAATCCTTTAACTGACTGAGCTGGAATCAAACCTTCAACCCCAGACACGGCCCTCTAGCCACCGTCAGGTCTGAGATCACTCAGCCGACCCGAATAAAAAGAACTCCACAACGAGCCCGGAAACCCGGATAATTTGAGTCTTTGCCTTCGATAGTTTATCATATCGTCTTTCATCCGTCGTTATTTCAATGTCTGTTAAAAAAGACTAAAACAGAAAAGGAACACTGTGTTCTGAGATAAGTCGGACGTTCATCCTCAGAGGTTTTTGAATGCGTGTGATCATGTACATCCTCACCAAGGAGATGCTCTCTGAAGCCCTTTTCATGGAAGAGGACCGATGGGCCGTCAGCCCCAGGATCCGAGAGGCACCGCTGGGCCGGAGGAGCTCCCCCTGAAACAACAAACAACGTCTATCTGACACACCGGATCCACACAAGATGGTGAAGAACCTCGACAGTAGTTCTCATTTTGAATGCAGGAAATCCAGCTTGACTGTTGATCTTGAGCAGCACCACAAACGGTTGTAGGCACACATTTGAACAGATAAACACTTGGTTCTCAGTTTATTAGTTCCACCGAGTTAAAGCGAATGCAGCCTATTACAACAGCCATGCAATAAATCATATCTTTATACATCTTTTCAAAGTGTTGATGTAACTTTAAGGTTATTTCTGGGGTTGTAGTTTATGATCAGTAGTCAGCGCGTTATACTGAAGGTGTTTCTAACGTCAAGTCCACCAAAATTGATGAAGCCTGTCAATTATTAGCAGCGGTGAAGGTTGGATTACCCTCTCGTCTCTGGGTGAGTTGCTGGACTCTGGACCGGACCGAAGGAACCATCGGTGTGTCCGGCTTTGCGTCGAGCTCTGCTAGGCGTCCAGAGGAGGACGCTTTAGGACTGTGGTTCTCCCGACCAGCTGCCTCCAGACGCCGCCGTTTCTGGCCATCGTTCACCTCTGAGACGTCAGAGAGACAGACAGACAGACGCACAAGGACAGAAGTCACAAATATACCTGCAAAGACTGCTGTGATCATGATGAAGATATGTCTATGAACCTGTATTTGGCCCACCAATGATTTGTAATACAGGCAGAATCAAACCTGCTGGGGAGAGGACATTGTCTTCAGAATCTGACAGAGGTGCTCTCTGTCTTTTCAAGTTGACGTTGGCACCGTTTTCCTCGCCAACTTCCATGCTGAGCTGCAAACAGTGACATTACTGACTGCATACGTGTTTTCAGATGTCAAACCTTTAAGCACAACAGCAATCAGGCATGCTAGTTTATTTAGCATTTACTCCACTCTCAACACACCTTCTTACCATTAACGTTACTAGGTCATGCATATCATGAAAAAAACTGACGTTGTCTTTGCCATGAAAAAAAGAGCAAACATCACAAATACAAGTAAACGTACCGACGCCCTGCGGGTAACTTTCAGCTCATTTTCTAGGTTAACACACATTCGTAGCAAGTTGTGTTCACTAGTCATCTCACGTTAAATGTCACGTAACTCGTCAACACTGCCAACACTAAGTTTAATTAGTGAGCTTGCAACGTTTCTATCTTCAAACAGTGAACACCTGTAACTTGAAAACTAGCTAAAAAGGGAGCTAACGTTAGCTTGCTAGCATTAGCAACATGGTCCTTTGAGTCAACTCAGGCAAGCTCATTTCAAGCTAATGTAGCGATCTGAAACTGTCGGCGTAACGTTAGCCTAGCTTAGAACGACACGCTACCTTTAGCCGCTGTTGCGTACATAATACACGGTGAGCAGGTTGTATTTCGTCTTACCTGAAAAGAAGTGTGTAAGAAACAGGTCAACTGACAGAAAACAAGAAACAACCTTCTTGTTGTTCTGTGCTCTCAGTGAGTCTCCGCCTTAGTACACTTTGAATTTCAGCGGGTCTTCTCTTCTGACGCTGACGTAATATTCACGCCTTTTTCTACTGACAAGCTCGGCGCGAGAGGGAAGGCGTTTTACCGTACTCACTAAAGTAAACACGCAAAGCAAGATTCCACAACAATACCAATGTGACGATGTAGTGGAATCCACTGGTGTGACATAAAGCTTTAACATAAGCAATAACTAACAATAAGATGGTGTGTGTTGAATAAAATATGTTCAGTACATGGAATGGTATTTATTACACTATTTGTGTTATGTGTCAAAACCATAGATCATAAACACAGTACATAGGCGGTTGCAGAGGTGGATTTTTGTAAACCTAAATTTATACTTAACCTTTCCTGAAAATGACTCATTGTGAGAATTAGCTAAACATTAAGATCCTACATCAGGCCATCAGATAGTTGATGGATGCAAACAAATGGTCAAATGAATCTCAAGCCACTTGAAACATGTTAAATCATGTTTTTATCAAACAAAACCATATCTATTTTTAATGGCCGTGTCTAGACAGGGGAGGAAGTATGGGTTTAGGTAATTTCTATATTCATGTCAAATGCTACCACAGGGAGCTTTTCTGCATTATATCGTCTCTAAAGTCTACTATTAGTTTTACCAAAGTAAGTTGTGACACATCAGTAGCTCACAGTATCTGAAACACAATCAACACATGCTTCTGAAATGTATCTTTTCATAGGGAGTAATTATGTTATATATAAAGCTCAGTGCATTGAATTAAAAGAGAGATGCAAATCAGTTACAGACGATGATCAAGAGGAAATTGATTTGGTTGCAAATGCATGCACAGAGGTGATCTAAGTGGGTCGCAGATGCACTGCTAAACCTGGGTTTGTGCTCACGTCTGAAACCAGCTGAGATAAGATCTGGTGAGCATCATGTTGTCTCCATCACGTCTGTCTGCACCGCACAGATTTGCATACAGGGGGAACACTGACTCATGGTGTAGTTCACCCTGGAGGAGGCAGAAACCAGTATGATGTGGTGGTTGGTATTTTGTGTTTGTATTTATAACCCCACATACATATAGCCACAACTTTGAACTTTTACTTTTAATGCCAAAACAGTGTACATATGAATTATAGAGACAATCAGACATTTATGGTTTAAAGTGGCTTTTGAAGCCGATTTAATACGTAGAAAATCTTTCTGATGAAAAAGTGAGGCCTGTGGATAATGCAGAGTAGTAAGGATATTGTTTCTGGAGATGGAACTCCCAGTGCTTATCTGCCACGTTGTTAAAGCAGCAGACTTAAACCAAAGCTTTCTGTTTGGCTTGATTCTACTAATGGTAGGTAGAAAATATCAGGGCTTGGACAGCTACTGTATTATGGCATATTGGGCCCCTGATCACAGACATGCAAAAGGCCCGACTACCTCTCCTACAAAGGAGCAAGGCTCCAAGACTTTATAGATGTTCAGCCTTTTGTTGTAGTTGTTTTCTGTCTCTTTGTAGTTGTTTTGTGTCTCTTTGTGGTTGTTTTGTGTCTCTTTGTGGTTGTTTTGTGTCTCTTTGTGGTTGTTTTGTGTCTCTTTATAGTTGTTTTGTGTCTCTTTGTAGTTGTTTTGTGTCTCTTTGTGGTTGTTTTGTGTCTCTTTGTAGTTGTTTTGTGTCTCTTTGTAGTTGTTATGCATATCTCTGTGGTTTTGAACTCTTTGTAGTTGTTTTGTGTCTCTTTATAGTTGTTTTGTATTTTTCAAATTCATGAATTTATGAGACCATATCAGCACGGTGAGAAACTACGGTCTTGAAATAGATCTTGACACAGGTATCATCTCATAGGGCTTCACATTCAAGAGATGAATCAGGATCCACCTTAAAGCTAGGGTTGGTAATCATTTAAAAAAAAATGTACAACCCGACAGCAATCCATAAATCAAATGGTCTGACTGCTTTCACAGGACTGTAATAAGCCTGTCCAATCATTTCATTCGGCCTGAATGTCATGTTGTCTTTATTTAACTGGAGTAAAAGTCCCCTTCATTTTCCCATCGACAATGTAAAATCTGGTTCTTTATGAAAAAGTAGAAGGTATTACAAGCCTGTGTACATAACAATGACAACGAGGAAGACATTTACTGAGACTCCAAATGTGCATTTCTGCAAGAAACATCCAAAACACTCACACTCAAATCCGTTCATTGTAAAATTCAGAGTCAATTTTGAGAGAATTCAGCGACTATGCGCCAACTTGTGTTCTCAACTCTGAGGACAACGTGTTTTAAATTTGCTATCACTCTGATCCAGCCTTTGGTGGAATATACAATTTACCAATGTCAAAAACATACAAATCAGTTTCAGCTACAGATTAAATGCATTGTTCTACCGTAAATGACAGCATTAGTTTCAGTAAAAAAGATGAAATGTACAAAGTTATAGAGCATTTTATGGAATCAATAAAATGCTTTGACCAGCAGATATTGTGCACACCTGTTCATTCTGTGTGCATTTGGGTTTTTATGTCTGGCTGCCATCTGCTTTTGTAAATGTAAAGGATGAAATGTTAAAAGCTCATCTTATGAGTAAACATGAGGACAAAAAAAACTATTATTTAAAAGAAATTTTACTCAAACTTTTGTACAAATTCTCCACTAAACTAAGACGCTGTCAATTCAAACTGATCTCAGTCTAAATGAAAGGTTTCTGTCGTGCGTTCTTTGACCGTCTGTTGAAAATGAACTGAACACACTGGAAGAATATGATGACATTGATTGCCATGACAATCTTTCCACCGACTAAATACGCACCAAGATGTAAAGATACACCCTGGGTTTCTGTTCTCTAAATGCGTGGAGTTGATTGTAATCTTTACGACAGATCTGTGGGCCGTCCCTTCGCTGTCACCTCCCTCCTCAGACCAGACAGCAGCAGTCCTCTGAGCGTCTCTGAGCAGTGGAAGTTCTGAGGAGGAGTCGGGGGATTCTTTCCCCTGAAATGCTGACAGCACACATTTTGGTTCCACAATGGACAGGATTTATAAGGGACGCAGTGCCAAGAGGCAATCACAGCAAAGGGAGGAGAAGAACATCATCATCTCTGACAGCATCATGAAGACTCTCTGTTTCACTCTGGGGCTGCTGCTCACCGCCTGCTGCTGCGACGCCATGCGTGAGTGATCAGTGATCAGTGATCTAATGCTCTTCAGTTTGCTCACACCCTGCGTCTGTGTTGACTTTATCCGCTTCACCTTCCTCACAGCCGCAGCTCTGCAGTTCAACGCAGCGCCTGGAAACTGCTGCTTCAACGTCTACACGCGCAGTTTACCGTTGAAGCGGGTCTCCAGCATCGCCAAGAGCCACAGCTCCTGTCTGAAGCAGGCGTTCATGTAAGTCTGTGACTGCTTCTCCCTCTGGTGTTGTAACTGATCCGACAGAACCTACAGGATGACCTACCAGACAGGAGGTCAACTGCTCCTCTAACTCAAACCAAAGCAGGTGGACAAACGGAGTCTCCTCTTTATGTCTTTGCAGAGTCCGGACTATCAGAGGAAGACAGATCTGCTACAGTAGAACCTTCCAGTGGGCTCTGGATGTCTACAGCCAGCTGCACATTAACGGCAGCAATCAGCAGCACTGAAGATGTATTATCGTATAATACTGTGATCAAGTAATGCCTGGTTTTGCAGGCCTATAAATACATCATTTTATATTTTAATAAATGTTCTGATTATATTGCTGGCTGTGTGTGTTTTCTGTGTACAGTAGGGTTAGAGAATGTGTGCCTGACTGCGTCTACAGCCCAAGTCCATTTCCTATTCTTTTCACCCAAATGAGTGTCCGACTCACGCACTTGTTTTAAAATGTGAAAGGTTGATGGTTCAGTTCAGTGGAGGAGGAGGAAGGTGTCCAGCCTGCAGGGCAGCCCATGTGGCTCTTCATCACCTTCTCTCCACTGAAGGCACCGGAGAGAACCCGTGTTCAATATGAGCCCCTCTGAAGCCTTTCTGCTGGTCTGCTTCTCTAAAGTCTGGTCTGGTGTTCACACACAGCTCATCTTTAGAGTTCTGATTTTAAGATTATTTTCACAGCAAACCGTTTCAAGGGTCAAATAGGGGAAGTGTCAAGGGAACGGTCTCTTGTACACATTACATTTCCTTATCAGGTGTGGTGTGTGAATATCACCGACTCATCCGAGTGAGTGACCAAATGTCAGTGTTTGCACTGCTGTGACAAATGTTTCAGCAAAGTGCTGTATCCGCTGGAAAGACTTCCACCGCAGGGTTCAGTCTCCACGCTCTCCTTACCTCCACCAAAGAGGTTCTGCTTTTGGTTCGTCAGTCAGCAGGAGAGCAGGAATAGCTACCGGCCCCATTTTCATGACTTTCAATTGTTTTCATAATATTGGGGGGGGGGGGGGGGGGGCAGTTATGGCTGCATGCTCAAGGAGCCTCTCGTGTTTGTAGGAACTACACGCTCAGCCACTGCTCTGCAGCCAGACTCACCGACATCCCGGGCCTTTTATCAACCCTCACGTTACCAAAGACTAAATAAACCCCTCCAGAGAGACGTAGGGGAGCTGTGCGCTTGCACTGAGCATGTGCGGACATAGATTCATAAGAGCACATCTGTTGGTTTGGATGCGAGAGTGAAAGACACGGTCGAGCGCATCCGCCAACCAGTCGGCCCAAACTGGGTTTGTGTGAGGTCACGTGACCTTTGACCTTTGACCACCAACTCATAATCAGTTCAACCTCTTTTTTGCCAACTTTGAAGGAACTGGTGACGGTGATGTGGAGATGGACAGAAACAAACACACCACGTCTCTCAGGGCACAGATGACAGGAATACAACCTGCATCATGAAGCATAACTCCCACTTACAGAGGAATGATTTCTTCTCTTGATAACGGCGTATCAGTACAGATACACATATTCACAAACGTGTGTGTTTTGATAAATCCCACCCAGGAAGATTCTAACCGTTTGACCGTTTATTAAACGATGTTTAAAAGAAACACGTTGGGACTTGAAGCATAACCATGTCAACTTTAATATTAATAATGTACAGTTAGAGAGAGAACAAAGAAGAGAAGCAGTAAACAGTGTCCACATTAAAAAAAGAAGAAAATATTACAAAAACAACAGAAGTCCACCTACACTCATGTCTATCTTAACTTGGCGTTATTGGAAGTGGTTCACAAGCATTTCAAAGAAAAATTCACTTATTTTGAACTTAAAAAGAGAGAATATATAATAACAGAGCGGTCCTGAGAACGTGTACTCATTGGCATAGATGTATGCGGTGTGTGTGTGTGTGTGTGTGTGTGTGTGTGTGTGTGTAGAAATGTATCGGTGTATTCTTAAGACAAGCTTTACATAAAAGTTCTGAGTACAAGTTCTGCTGTTATTCCTGGTTTATACTACTGTGAAAGACAGAAAGGAAGACAGAAAAAGGCCACTGAGCAGCCTCCAGTATGTCCACAGCCTAATCAGACAGGTCACATGTGAAGCGCTGCAGCTGTGACCTTCAGCATTCCGCTTTAAATGTTGAAATGCATCATGAAGTTTGCAGGCGATCTGAAAAAACCATACTAAAATAACAGATTATGAGAAAACTACGAGGGATTTAAGGAGCCATTCTTCAACCGTACATGTAGTATTATTAATATCGTCGTATGAAAATAAAACATGGGAGCTCTTGGAAAGGCATATTAAAGGTTCTGGTTCTGAATTGACTTCTGTAAGAGAGGGGCGGTGAGGAAGCGGTTCTGTCTGATACTCGATGGGTGAAGTCGGAGACGAAGCTATGGCGGAATTGGCAAACTTCTCCGAACTGTTGTCTCCCTGTGGAGTCCAGGGAGAGGGGAGGAGTCACAGGAGCACTCAATTAACCCTTTCACTCAAAACGGAAGTTTATCACAAAAAAAAGAAAGAAGAAGAGCTGGACACCAGGGTTCAGATCGATGACGACGTCATCGCTTAAATCACAATATAAAACACACACACACACACACACACACACACACACACACACACACCTCAGACCAGTCGGCCTCTCTGACCTCAGACACAGTATTTAAAGGGACAGTGTGTCGGCTTTGGGGACATCGAGGGGCGTGAGCCGCTGAGTGAACGCCGTTTGATCCACACCATAACAACAGAACTACTTCAGGAGCAACGGGGGTCAGACGGAACCTCGGTTTTGATTCTGCGGCTCACGTTAGCTCAGTTTCAAGCGGATCACAGAACCGTGGCGGCTTTTAACTTAAACACGTAACAGGCTCTCTCTAGAGCCGGTGTTCGGGTCGTCGGTTCTGGGCTACTGCGGAAACATGGCGGAGCAACGTGGCGGACTCCGGAACTGAAACTAACAAAAAAAAAAAAGACTCTTAGTTTCAGGTTTCCGCCGATGGATCCACCGGACTGCTACACACCGGCCCTTTAAGAACACACACACACACACACACACACACACACACACACACACACACACACACACACACACACACACACACACACACACACACACACACACACACACACACACACACACACACACACACACACACACACACACACACACACACACACACACACACACACACACACACACACCACTGAGAGTCCTGCCTGGAGGCCCGGTCACGGCGACGGTTCCACGCGGTACACGGCTTACAAGGGAAGGTTTTCTACACCAAATGTGGAGAACTTTAAAAGAGTGGATCTGTTGACCGTCAGCAGGCTGACCTTTGAGGGTCACTAGTAGTTGTTAATTCACCTCCTCTGTCAGACGGTTCCACAGAAGAGGAACGGTTTGTAGACAGCTGTGAGGGAGGAATTAACGGTACATCTACGTTTAAAAAAACAATGGAACAATAAGTTCTGGGGAGTAAACGGAGAAAGCAGAAGTACTAAACAGCGCTAGCATGTTGGCGGTTAGTGGTGCCGCCGTGGCCGGGCCTTGACCTCTCCCTCTTCTGCTGCCTCCTGATTCAGTTACCTAAACACACACACACACACACACACACACACACACACACACACACACACACACACACACACACACACACTCCCTTCTCTCTGAGGTCTTCATGATCTCATGAGTGTTTTATCGTGTACACACTTTTTAAAGGACATTAAAAGAAAGCTCGTGGAGGAGAGAGGATGGTACGCCTACCTGCAGACCTATGGAATGCATCTAGAGGACACACGGCGACTACATGAGCACAGACGGCTGACGCATGGTCCCGGCCAATGCGTCACCTCCGTCCTGCAGCTCAGAGAACTCCAGCTTCTCCTCTTTGTCAGGAAATATAGGAAAATAGAATTTCACTAAAACATGCGTTCCCCTTGAAAATGAAAAAGGTTTCAACGGATACGGTACGGAGACGGAACGACGCTGCCGAGAGACGAGCACGTGGGCCGTTTGTGGGCGTTTGCATGCATGCGTGTGTGTGTGTGTGTGTGTGTGTGTGTGTGTGTGCGTGTCACAGCGTGGTGCTTGTTAAATGTAACCTGGAGGAATGTGAATGTTCTGTATGTTTGCGTGTATGTTTCAGTACATGTGAACGTCAGAGGGGGATGAAGGAGAGTATTGAGTTTGTGTAAACTGGAGGATCGGCTCTCGTCTCTTCAAAAGATTTTCCCCTTCTTCTTGTTCTTCTCCATCGTCCTGTGTGACAAACGAGAGGAGCGACAGCGTTACGGTCGGAACATGCAGAGTGGATTATCAGGCTTCACAGGCACCAAATAACTGGAGCCATCTTTAACGGCCCTAAATCAGCCAAAAATAAAAAGCAGCCTTTTCTCATTTCATGCAGATTTAGATTATTGTATTAGCGAGTGGTGAGATTAGAGATGGAGAAGGGAACAGGTCTGTCCCTTGGAATTTTATTCAACTTTGTACTTCCACTCCTCTACACCTCAGAGGGAAATATTGTACTTTTTACTCAACTACAGTTAAAATGAGCTCCACCGAAAACATCTGCAGCAGGATCCTGTTTCTGATAGAGGAGTACTTTTAGGTCCAATGACCTCATGCTGTGGTTCCGTTCAGTGGAGAACTCTAGTGTGTGTCGGTCTTGAACGAGTCTCTGCAGTCAGGCTGAGTGTGTGAGGAGAGACGTGGAGGACGGCTGACAGCTGACGGTCAGAGAGAGAGGATCTGGATCTGGTTCTGGACCTGTTAAACTTGATCACGGAGAACGTTTGTTCACGTATGGAGGTCGATCCAAAGAGAAGCAACACCTTGTGAGCGTGTTGCTTCAGCAGCGAAGCTACAAAGACTCAGTACGCTTCTATTTCTGGAGGCTTCAAATAAGCCCAGTTGGCTTTTTGCCACTTCCTGCACCGTGATATTCATCTATCTCTGTTACGTTTGTTTATTTTTAATTGTATTGTTTGAATCGTGCAAAATAAATAAACTAAAACTAAACTGAGGGCTTAACGACGAACTCACATCTCCTGTAAGCTCAGTTCACCAACACACTGCAGTGACGCTGCTGCTGCTGCTGCTGCTCACACACACATTCACCAACGTGCACGACGTGCACTCATTCACGCTTCTTTCCTAACTGCCCACTGACGACCCGTACGATTCTGCCAAACGAGGTGACGATAGCGCATGCTGTGATTCCGTGTGGCACACAGGTAAGAACAAGTTAAGCAGACTCAACAAGTGAACCTCGTTGGCAGTGAACAGCCGGTCAGTCAGCTGTTCACAGGTAGGAGCGTTACTGACTTGGAGGCGTCCAGTTTCTGCTGCTCCAGGATTCTCTGCTGAGCCTCCCAGTTGGACTTCTCGTCCTCGTGCACTCGTCTCTTCTCCTCCAGCTCTTTGTACTGCGCCTCCAGGTTCCTCTTCATCTGCTCGTGGCGTCGCTCCAGCTGAGGGTCAAAACGTCACACGGACTCAGTTTCCTTCATTCACTCATGCAACTGGCCTTTGATCTTGAATTGATTTTAGAAAAAGGTCATAATTCTTTCTCTAATATATATATATTCCATAAACATCTCCTTCAAGCTGGATTCATTCAAGATTCTCACCAGATTACATCTGAACACATCCTGACAGTGTTACAGAGTGTATCTTGGCCCAGTACTCCTTTTTACTGAATGAAGCTTGAACGCATCATAATGTAACTCCAGGCAGCCTGTGCTGCTCTCCTGCTGCTAACAGCTAACTAGCTAATGAGGAAACTAAAAATGACTCTAGAAGATGAGTCAGTGGCCAAGGTATGAAGACTTTATAGAGAGCATTCGTAAAACTAGAAATGTCTTCTGATTATAAGAGTTTTATATAAATGCAAATTTTTGGCTGATTCCATTTTTTAAAAGTCTCATCTGTTGGACCGACAGCATCAGTGAAAAAACATCTTTCTCTCGCTCAAACCCACCTCGGCCTCCGAGTCCTTCAGTTTCTGCTTCTTCTCTTTGACCTTCATCTCAAAGACCTGTTCCATCTCTGCCTCCATCTTCTTCATCTTCATAACGTGCTCCCTGCGCTCCTCCTCCATCTGGGCCAGGGGACTCCTGTGGACCACGGCGGAGGTTAGTTGGAATGTGTTATATTCACCTTTCACAGAACTTAAAGGAAAGCAGTAGTTCCACATCTAAAGGACGTGTTCGAGGCGTACTTGGTGAGCTGTCCCTTGGTCTTGGAGGCGTCTACTCCGTTACAGGTGACGGCGGCGAGTTTCTTACTGCGGTAATTCTCATAGTGGACATTGTTGGTGACGTCCTTCAGGTCCTGCATGTGGGTCCTGTGGAAGGGGAAGAACAAGAAGAAACATGAAGCAGGAGCCTGAAGGAGGATGAGGAGGAAGGAAGAGGAGCAGAATAGGAGAGAGAGCCCCAGAAGGAAGGGCCTCTAGTCCTCCAGTAATCCAGAATCCAGTGAAAGACTCCCGCTGGCTTTTGGTGGCGGGAACCAGTGTGACGCTGACTTCCTGCTTGGCCTTCAAAGTAAGAGAACTATAATGGTCTAGAAGAGAACAAGCTAGCACACACATTCAACTTTGACTACTGCTACATTAGCATCAAGCATGAGAAGAACTAGGTCAGCCTCTCGTCAGTGGACTCTGTGGGTAAAACAAGTTGCATTCATGAGGTTAAGTTTGGACAGAAGTGCACAGCTGTTTCACCTGATTAGCATGTTGCGCAGCACCGTGAAGTCGCAGTGTTCCCCGTTCTCCACTGAAACACACACAGGGAGAGACACACACACACACACACACACACACACACACACACACACACACACACACAGAGATCAGAACAACAACACACAAAACATCATCATCATCTGCTCTCTCACAGATGCTAAATAACTGCAAGGAACTCTGGGTAAACGGGGTGTATCTCTGTTCACATCGAGAGAAACTTCCCAGCAGAAACTTGTTTAACATGAACACAACTGTGTTATTTACAAGATACAGCATAGTGGTAATATAGAGAAATAGATTATTGTTGTTATTAATCTCCATGGAGACCTCGTGGTGCAAACACACACATCAGAGGATGTAAGGTTCATTCGTTCATGGGTTATAAAGGTCAGGGGATATATCAGGCCATGATCACATAGGACGCTTTCTCCATACCAGCAGATGCCTTACGTCCTGTTTTCCATCGGCTTTTTGCCTAAAACAAAGCTTTAAAGGGCCACAGTGCAGATAAGTATCCCTCTGTGGAGGCCCGGCTCTACTGCTGCACATGGAGCAAGTTTCAACTGTGCACCAGCGCACAATTCAAAGAGCTTTGGCCTCTTGTGTTTACAGCTTGCAGCTCTTAAGCCCAACACTAGCCGTAATGAACCGCTCCAGGCTGACTAGTTTCATCCACAGTTGGCGGTACGGGCTGGGCTAGGCTACGCTACGCCACGCCTCCGCCAGAAGAAGAAGAAGAAGTAGTGGCTGCGAACCGGAAACAAAACAATTTATGTATCAACCGCTTTTTTCCGACGAAAGCAGAAAAGAACCTCGAAAGAAACAAGCGTATAAAACATATTTGCGGAAGTTTTATTGAATTTTGTTGCCTGATTCTGCTGGAAACAACATCGATGAGATCGGTGAGACTGATCAGATCAATTTGCAGCCACAGAGTGTCCAGCTGAAAGACTTTGGTGACAATAGCGTGGGTTCGTCACTAATGAGCCCTTCACGTTACACAGAGCTGTCGCCGAGCTTCTCATGTTACAGTTAACGTCTACGTCTGTCCAAAATGTCCTCACGTCATCATTTTACCCCATCGGACGCTTGAAGTTCTCATAATTTGCATGTGGATGCTCGAGCTATGGCCAAACATTTCTTCTGGGGAGGTCACGGTGATCTTTGACTGCCACAGTTATGATCGGTCCAGCCTCGAGTCCAAGTGGACGTTTGTGCCAAATTTGAAGAAATTCAATTTAGGCGTTCATGAGAATGAAGCGGAAGGACGAGCCAGAAACACGAAGCCTCCTATCTGATCACAGCCCTTCACTGTTGAGACGCCACAGAGTTAGAAGGAACCAGAGTTCTTGGTCAGACAACAGAAAAGTTCTCCGGTACCGTGAGGCGATTGTGAGTTTTCATCTGAACAACAAAGACCTGGGTACACGGTCAGATGGCATTCTGAAAAAAGGACCGCTAATAGACTGCTGCTGAGGAAGCACATGGTGGATCTCCCGCCTCCTCTTCCTCAAATACGCTGCTCCTTATCGGTCATCATCAGGGGAGCGAATAAGGAGCACACCTTACCATTGATGAAACTTAAGCAGTCCCGCCCCTTGGCATCCCAAGCCAGCCATTGACCTTCAGTCTCTTCTAGAGGAGGGAGCTCTGACGGAGGGGGAGGGGTACGGGTTTTCAGTTACTGTTTGCGCCCAGCTGGGGGGGGGGGGGGGGGGGGGGGGGAGAAGAGTGGAGGGGTGGTGGTGGGGGGGCTAAATCTGGGTCTGGAGCAGCTGGGTTTATCGTGGCTTCAGAACCCCGGCCCAGAATCGACCCGCGTTTGGCCCAGATTCAGCACCAGATTTGGCCCGGATCAACACCGTGACCTGCATGTGTCCAAGCTGACTGACTAAGGAGCGCGGGGCTTTTAGAGGGAGCGTGGTGGGTGGGAGAGGAGGTGTTACATGGGGGGATCTAGGCATGAACAGCTGGGGGTGCAAGTCTCAATGAGGGAGGGGTCGTAGGAACAAAGACAAGAAGTTGTAACTGAGAGCACACAGATCTTAACTGTTGATGGATGGCAGAAAACACCTGATGCATTCTCCAAGTCAGAACAACGTCAGCTGTTTGTTTGTCAAATGAACTTTATTGTGAAGTGATCGGAGTCCATCAGGTGTTTTGTTCTGGGTGCTTTACCTACGAGCAGAGTGCGTTTAGGCCATGATGATGAACTGCTTAAAGAAATGAATCAAGCGCACGCAACTGTTTCACCCACATGGTTCTATGTTAAAGATATGCTAATGAGTCACGATTCCACACCCCGCGTTACCGTGACGAGATAAATGAGCCCTTCAGGAGAAGCCTAGCTCAGCATGAACCGCTCATGAGTCTGTAATGAGTGTAGAAGCGATGCGTTAGGATGGCGGGTCCCGCTCTTTGGTCCAGTGACACAGTAAGGCCTGCACACCGTTCTCACCCCCTGCGCCATCACAAGCAGTTCGACTCTGGCACAACGCGGCGAGTTGAAGCGTGTGGTGAAGCGGGACTGAAATGAGCAAAGAAGGGAACCACAGCGTTAGAGCCATGTTGCAGCTTCAGCACAAAAAAAAACAAAAAAAAAAACAGCCTCTAGTTTTCTCCATGACTATTCACAGCATCAGACCTGGGAGGACAGGAGAGTACGAGGAGGCGGTTCAACCTGCTGAGAACACCAGGCGGACTTTGAAATGCGTGTGACGTACGCCTCTTTAAATGCAGCTTGCAGGATAACTCCCGTCTACGACAGCCTTGAGTCTTGTTCTTTGTGCTTTGGGCCATATGTCCTTACAAGTAATACAAACATTACACTCCTCAAGTTAATAGCGTAGATCTGGGAACACATTGAAAAGAGGAGTCAGACCGGGTTCCACTAACGTCTTTAAAATAAAGACCGACTGTGTGACCCTCTGTACTTGCTGTAGTTTCCCTGTACAGTGAGGAATTATCAGCAACGTCTCGGATGCGCTCACTTTTCAGTTTTACCCGCGGATGAATTGGTTCGGGTCACTCATTCCCTACAACCTTCACTTTGCTGCGGCGATGCCGCTCTGTTCCCACATCTGGGTAATCACCGTGGCGATTAACTGATGGATGATAGACAAAGCTATCGACACAAGACCACAGCTGCAATAGACTGGAATCATCCTTTAAAGCAGAGAGTGAGGTTGTCTTAGCGAACAAAGACAAGAAACAGAATCATTCATGTGTCCCTCTGGTAGGTTGTGACGACGCTGTCTTACGGTTGAGTTGCAGTATTATTTATTTTTTGCCACCAATCAATCGCCACATGTTTTGAGACGGATCCCATAAACAACCAAGATGTGTATTGAGAGACACATTTCTATGACTTATCTGCTACCATACCATTCTGTTATGAACTGAAATAATGTAATAATACCAATCATACTCAGATGTTGGCCCTAAAATGAACGCTAAATGGTATGAGGATGAAGGAGGAGTGCATTGAGCCATAAACCCGTTGATGATGACGTACCGTAGGTGTGCGCAACGGAAGTACGGCGGAGCGCGATCGCTTGTCAAGCTTTGAAGAACAGTAACCAGCAAAGACGGAGAACCCAAACAGTCACTTTCCAGATCTATCAGTGAGCGGGTAGAAGACATGAGCTACAGCGCAGTATTTAGTGGGTTAAAGACGTATTTGGTGGAGAAAGCTAGCGTGTAACGTCACACCAGAGACACATTATGAGCTCCAACTAGGGATGGGGATCGTTTGGGTTTTTTCCGATACCGGTGCTAAAACGATACCGGTGCTAAACGGTGCCTGAACCGATACTTTAAAAAAACAAACACACAAAACATCGATTGACGACATTAAAGAAAGGCTTTTTTTTTTATTGCCGAGGCAATTTGTTTTCTTCAAATTGAACAATATATGAACTGTTTGAAGTATACTATAAATATAAATACAAAACACATGGCTTCAAACTACAGCTTCAAACTTTTTAACTTCAAACTATGAACAATATATTAACTGTGAACAACAGTTTACGGCATACTTAAATAAATATAAATAAACTTCAGCAATTCTTTTGCAGAAATATGAGAATGTTTGCCTCGCCACGAGAAGGAAGCAGCGACATCTGCGTTGCGTTTCGGTCCGGTAAGCACCGGTTGTATTGGCACCGGTTTTCGGTACCCAACCCTAACTACAAGTCTGTAGAGGATCCCTCTGTGTTATCTGTGTTCACGTACAGAACGTCAGACAGCAGGAAGAGACGCAGAGGTTTGACTTCAGTCACTTTGAAATATACATGTTTATTACCTACCGACCGTTGCTCGAGTTACTACGAGCGTCACCAGTTACCACGGTCACTCGTTAGACCGGCACACCTGTTGTTCTGAAACGTCGCGGCGCTGTAGAGCTCGAGTCGTGCAACAGACCTTCTGATGACGGCGACGGTCTTAAACTCACCGTTTGAAGCTCGCTGACTCGTCTGGAGTCATTTCCGTTGCCAACAGAAAAACGTGGAACATTTCAGATGACGTCGGCTGCAGCGTAACAGACGTACACGGATGGACTTCTGTTTGCTTCCTTGAAATATTTGTTAAGGTATTTGCTGGTGTGGTGTGGTAGTGTCCCAGGCCACTGGGACACTACCACACCACACTCACATGTGGTGTCCTATTCCAGAATAAAGCCCATAACGTTCAATACTCTAAATATCTACATGACATACCGTATTAATAATCGCCCCCATGTTCTTCTTCTAAAAGGGAAGTCTCATTTAGCACGGTGTGAAGAGTCGGCAGAGAGAACACATGAATGATTTCAGTCTCCATGTTCTTTTGTACCTTCAAGATATAATACGCTCACATTTTGACATCTTTGTTTTCAAATGATGGTGTATTTCAGCACTTCAGAGAAGTGTTCAGCCCAAGTCTGATCAGAGCATTGGTTTGACCATCAGCCTAATGATGAGACAGCACAGCAACAGAAAGGTGGAGGGAGAGGAAGGATGGAGAGTTTGGGGGACACTCTTGAGGAAGAGGAGGAGGAGGAGGGGAGAAAATGAGGATGAACTAAAGTGAAAGATGGTTTGGTTTACCAAAAATGCCCTCTGTCAGTCATGGAAAAGAACAGACAAAGAAAAAAGAAAAAAAGAGAGAAAAGAAGGAATGAAAAAAGTGAAAGACTGATAAACGGTCAACCACATAACAACAAAGGTCAATACTTCACAAAGATATGCACAACATAATCATCGTTCAGCAGTTCAAAGTGACTAGTGGTGACTCTGGTCAGTGCTTACTGCCACAGTGAAACAACGCATCCCATAATACACGAGTGTGTTTGTGTTGAGGGCTGGGTCTATCAGGTAACAATGTATCAGCGTCCCGCCAGGTCATTTACAACTTCTCACAATGGAACAATTTCTTTAGGAACATGTTGCGCTCATCAATTTCCCGTTCTTTCTCAACCTCGTCTTCTCGTGTGTAATCAAATATTCTAAATGCAAAATTCAATTGTTTAGTTAATCCCAACGTCCAAGAGTCGCCGTCACTGTTACCTTGACGACAAGCCGCCAGGACCCTCAAACCACCATCCTGGTGCCGCCCACTGACACTCACAAGCCTGAAAAGGCGGTCAGCAGCACGCCATGGGAACGTTTGAAGAACATTTAACATCTACGCAAACATAGCAACACAGCTAACTACTTGTTAATATGGACTGATCTGTGCCGCTTAACTACTGTCACCAGAGAGGGACAGACGTTAGGTTCCATCCTATAAAGTGAGTCCTAACAGACTAAACTGGCCTGGAGTTACCTTATTAATGTGATGCTGAAATGTGTCTATCAACTTTAGCTTTTCTTACAAATCCAACAATAATGAAATGACTAAAGTCCATATCCATTCCTAGACTCATGTGCTAAAGCTCCAGCAGGTGTGTTACAATGTGTTGTGTGTTTATTTGCTACTTAAGGAGGTTGCATTTCTTCATGGACTCATTTCCAGTCCAGAGTACATTTTGACAAGTCCTTGTATCACCTGGTAGTGAATACATTCAGAGTACAGGAGGGGGAACACGTGCCTCGTACCCCACAGACTCAGGAACACCGTGCGTCATTCGTCACGACAGAGACGACACGGTGACTAGTGGACATTTTCAAACACGTCAACCTTCAAGCGCCCACACGCATCAGCCCGTCTCTCACAGTCTGCCATCGTCTGACCGAGGCGCAAAGAAAAACTGTGAACGGAACGTCTTCCTCGCGACTACTTCTTCCCTGGTTTCGGCTACAAATCGGAAGCCGTGTCCTTCTTTCCTGGCAGCGGACCCGAGTGAACCTACCTTCCGCCACGCCCCAGGGGTACTGGCGACCTCTGACCTTCTTGCCGTTCACCTCGATCACCACGTTGCTGCCGACCACTGCCAGCGGCATCTTCTCCTGGAGTGGAGAGACGAACAGCTTCATTTCAGTGTGAAGAAGTGCTGCGAGCAGCTGTGTGACTGCTCTTCTTTGTTTGACTGGTCCCCTTCTTATGTCTGCTGACATTAGTAATTATTATACGTTCATATTCCCATCTAGTCCAAGTGCAGTGGACTGACAGTGTTTAGGGTGAGAGAACCGATTTAAAGAGATTTTAATATTTTGAAAGTGGCACAGCAAAATGTACCCGTGTGTCCTGTCCTCAAAGTCGGTGCTAAATGCTTGGTAATGTAGGGACTACAATACAAAGTTATACATTAATTACTTTAGCTGGCATGCTAACTGCTAACACACTAGCAAGCCAGAAACACGCTAGCATTTAGCAATTTGTTCTCAGGGTTGTTTATCACATCATTCAGTAGTCATTGACATGAGGGAAAAGTACTCGACGCTAGCTAGCTTTTTAACCGTTAGCACAAAAAAAAAGTTAGCAAGATAGTTCACTCTTCGCTCTGTTGCTAAGGAAAACACGAGGAGCAGCTTGTACTCCTGTAAAGCCGGGTTTGAGAAGAACTGGATGGTGCAATGTAGTTCATTTGCTTCAACAGCGTGCTGCATTATGGACTTTTTGTTCCGTCAAGAATTACATAAGACGAATTCAAAATGAAAGACGCAGGTGTATTCCACTGCAGATGCTCAATTGGAATGAACTGATTACTGACTACAATGCGACGTCTCCCGGTTTTTAAAAAGGAGCAGTGTGTAGAATTTAGTGCCATCTAGTGGCAAGTTGCAGATTGCAACAAACTGAAAAATTGCTAAAGGCTCTCTCCAGAACTGGTGTTTGGTTTGACCGCTCTGGGCTACTGTAGAAACAAGGCGGTGCAACATGGCGGACTCCGTGAAGAGGACCTCCTACCATTCTATGCTAACGAAACCACAACAATCCTTAGTTCACGGTGATTATACACTAACAAAAACATAGTTATTAATATTATATTCTCTTTCTGCCAATAGATCCAACTTCACCCTGAACACCGGCCCTTTAAGTGCTGCTGTGACAGGACCTCCACTCATGTTCATGTCACGGACATGATGCAACATGCAGCACACCGTGTGCTCTTCCTAGTTGTTACTAGAGTCACATGGAAGTAAAAGTAAAAGTTCTCAATGAGCTCCTCTACACAGGAGATTTTGAGCGATTCAATTTGTTTTAAAATCATGAACATAATTGTGTCCATTACCTTAATTTTTCGGATGAGCTTGTTGTCCTCGTCGTCCTCCGTGTCTGGGAATTCATAAATTTTGATTTTGTGCTCCTGTATCTCCTTCATTATCTGACGAAAGGAGAGAGAGAGAGATCAGAATAACGTTCAGAACTTCTTTCCTGAAGGTTTACAATCTTTAATGTTTTTCTGGGAGCTAGATTCATGTCTATGCATGAACTATGGTGCATAGAGCCAGGCGGTGATTAGCCTAGCTTAGCATAAGCCTAGCTCTGTCCAAAGATCAAAAATATGCCTACAAACAACTCTAATTAACATGTCGTATCTCATCTTTAATCTGTACTCAAACAAACAATAAAACAACCCATTGAGATTGAGAGGAAGTAATTATGAAGGTAGATTTGTGTCTTTATTACGCAAACAAAAAAATATGTTTTGAAAGCAAATTTCTCGCACTGCAATCAAAAATCAAGTTTGTAAGTGAAAATGTATAAACTGAGAATAAATTATTTGTTAGTTTTGCTTATGAAACTATAATTTTTGGTTGCAAAACAAAAACCTTTGCTTTCAAAACCAAAAGCTACGGTTTCAAAACCAAAACCAAAACATAAAGCTACGAGTTGAGTTTGGACGTAGTGGGCGGGGCATACGCTGCTGAATGAGCCAGGAGTTTCTATTGGTGGGTTGGACTTACGTCACATGCACGCAGAAAGTGAAGCTTCATGTCAACAACACCTCATGTCGTTCTTTAAAGAAAGAGACTCTACGACACTAACAACATGAAAACAAAGTGAAGTGCTACCAGAGCAATAGAATGTCAACTTACCTCCATGCCGCTCATCATTTGAAACCGTAGCTTTTGGTTTTGAAACCGTAGCTTTTGGTTTTGAAAGCAAAGGTTTTTGTTTTGCAACCAAAAATTATAGTTTCATAAGCAAAACTAACAAATCATTTATTCTCAGTTTATATATTTTCACTTACAAACTTGATTTTTGATTGCAGTGCGAGAAATTTGCTTTCAAAACATATTTTTTTTGTTTGCGTAATAAAGACACAAATCTACCTTCATACTAATGAACTGGACATGTTTAAGCTCGGCTAACTGCCTCCTGTAGCTCCGTATCTCAGATACAAATACGCAACATTGTTATGTATCTGTGTACATTAGTTGGCCTGTAGCAGCAGCGCTTCTTATCCTACTAATGTGACACACACACACACACACACACACACACACACACACACACACACACACACCTGTTTTTTGAAAAGCTGGCACTCCTCTGGGGTCAGGGTGTCAGCTTTCGCAATAAGAGGGATGACGTTGACTTTGTCATGGAGTCTCTTCATGAACTCGATGTCCAGCGGCTTCAGACTGAAGGACAGACAGAAAGAAAACCTTCACAACAGGTCCATTCATATGTAAGACACCTGACACCGTTTTCCTCCGATCATTCCATTACTTGTGCAGTACTCGGTTTCTGCCAATACCCAAAGCCTCGTTGTCTGCCTCCCCCAGGGTAAAACACGTCACAGAACACACCGCTCATGAATTCTGAAGCTTTTACGCGTCTTTAATAAAAAAAAAAGCCTTAAAGAGACTACAAAATGTCATCAAGCCGACTAGTCCGCCTCAACGCCCTCGTTGTGTTTATGTGACCGCGGTGTAGTTCACTTTCCGAAAGTCCACATTTCTGCAGGCTGTGCCTGAGAGAATTACCCACAATTCATAGCAGTGTGACGTTAAACACGGGTTGCCAGTGGAAGCCGGAGAAGATGGCACATGGGTGTTCAGCCTGCCGTGTTAAAGTCACTCAGAAGCATTAAGGGTTAAGGATGGAACATAAAAACACATGGAATCAGAGGAATGCATTGATTGAATGATTATATTACACAGACATATTCATCAAACATTTCATTTTGTTATTGAAGCGACGAGATGTCGAGAGGCATGTATGCAGTCCCATTGGTATTCACACCATTTCAAGCCCTGGCAGCCTCTCACACTCGTGCAGTGACCAGGTAACGTGAGTCAAGTCCCTGAGGGTTCAGGGTTAAGGCTTTAGGGGGGACATTGGGACTGGGCCGAGGAGGACCAGGTTAATCTCCGCCCTCCTCATCTCTGAACAGGACGAGCTCTCACAGGAAAAACCACGACGACTGGAAAAACTAAAAATGAGCTCGCGGTCGATAACCGTGGAACCGCTTCGTGGATCGGCAGCGCGACGCTTTCTATGAAAGAAGAGTTTATTCATGAGAAGGAATCTAAGGGAAAGTGCATGACTCTCCAGAGTGAATGCGGTTCAGCGGGTCTCCAGCAGAGGGCTGACTATACCCCTACATGGAGCCCACAACAGCTGAGAAAGACCGACGTGTTCTTCTTCTGTGGTGAGAACTGATGGTTTCGTCTTGAGGGGCTGACGAGGTCTTTGTAATACAGTCGTGTGTGTGTGTGTGTGTGTGTGTGTGTGTGTGTGTGTGTGTGTGTGTGTGAGTGTGAGTGTGAATGTGAGTGTGAGAGAGAGAGAGAGAGAGAGAGAGAGAGAGAGAGAGAGAGAGAGAGAGAGAGAGAGAGAGAGAGAGAGAGAGAGAGAGAGAGTCTGTGGGTCAATGTTGAGGTACTCATCCCAGGAATGCAGAAACACAAAGAAGGCAACAGAACAGCTGTTCCCTGGTCCACTAGTACTCAGAGTCCGTGTATGAACGAGCTGCTGAGAACGGGGTCAGGTTGGCGTGTGATCCTGCACCAGAGGAGTCCTGGAGCCACTGCGGTCCCAGATAGAACCCGGAGTCAGACCGTCTGGTCTAGGGAGACTTAAAAGACCGCAGGAGACACCGACAAAGGGAGTTCAACCGGCGAAGCGTCAAACTGGCGACGCTCACCGCTGGTTGGAGCGTCTTCCCTGCGTTATCTCGGGGTGTAACTCATCACAGACGGGCTACGCCTGGGAACAGGAGCACGCGTTTGACTTCTAGCGCAGGAATTCGAGGGATTTCAAGTCGTACAGCCACGTGTCGGGTGACTTTTGGAACACGCAAACTGAGACTCTGCAGCTGCTGCAGAGGTTTTGAAGGTGACAGGAAAAAGCACAAGAACCTGATACATTTACACGGAGAAGTGAACAATCTCTCCTTGGCATTTTGAAAGCATCAAAGTTAGCTTGAACGCATCAACAACCCGAGAGCGACACGTGACACAGCCATGTATTTTCATCCAGCGCTTGTCCTGCACTTCCTGTCTAAAGCTGGAACATTCTATTCACCGCACGCCTTTGTTTTGCAGCATAGTTCAGTTTCACATTTAAACACGATGACGAAAATGACTTTGACGGAAAAGTCACAACAGCACCGTGACCGGGTCCAGTAAAGGCCAGAGCAGAGGTTCTAGCAGCGGTTCTGGTGACCCTGTGGCACCGCTGACGAGCACCAAGACGAACCCATGTAGGTCATACAGAGACACATCGGTACTACATTGAGACGCTTTCATAACCAGTCAGACGTTCCTCACAGTAACTGAAAGCAACACGTTCACAGCTGCAGCTGTTACAGGAGTGTAGCTTCACACATCTCACATGTGACTCGTTAGGGATTCATTAACGACGCAGGGAAGATTTGAATCCATGTAGATCAAACTCAGCTGGTGCTGCAGCTCTACTGACAAACAGGGAATGTTCTAGTGATGCCAAGTGAGAAAACACACACACACACACACACACACACACACACACACACACAGAGAGAGGAGAGAAGACAGAGTGCGTTTGTCTGCCTCTGTGAGCCGCTCCGAGCCTCCGCTCTGATTGGGTGATTTCAGTGATGGAGAGCGGGGCTCTACTGAGCATGAGCAGAACTGGGTTATATAACCTTTGTGGGTCACATACGCTGGCTGGCAGCCTCCTCGTCTATGACACACACACACACACACACACACACACACACACACACACACACACACACACACACACACACACACACACACACACACACACACACACACACACACACACACACACACACACACACACACACGTTTGCTTCAGCCTCAGCTTGCATTGCTGACAGAGGATTGGAAACTGGATTTAAAAGGTAGACTTTGTCTCCAAGACAAAGGCTGTGAAGGTTTTCATCCCACTTCACTGACACACCTATGACACTTCAAGGTGCTTTAACCAATAATTCACTTTAACAATGGAGCGACTGTTTTAAACGTCAAAGGGCTTGTAGTGACCAGGCAGCAACCTGGTAAGTGAATCTGAAGTGTGTTAAAGCTGCATTCTCTCTAGTGTCCACCAGGGGGCGACTCCTCTGGTTGTATAGAAGTCTAGTCTAAAATGACTCTACTTCTCTCTTGATTTATTCCCTCAGTAAACATTGTAAACATGAGTTTATGGTCTCAATCTCTAGTTTACAGTCTTCTTCAATACAGCATGATGTTCATTTAGTACATTATGCTCCATTTAGAGTCACACAGACCATAAAGCAGGGGATGATTTAGGGGCGGGGCTACACGGTGATTGACAGATCGCTACCAGAGACGTATACGATGTCTCTACGTCACTCCTCAGTCCAAACATGGTCACGTCCATTCAATGGTTGGACAAAAACAAAGATGGCGACGGCCAAAATGCCGAACTCAAGGCTTCAAAAAGTGCAGTTTTTCCAACATGTGGGATGGAGCATCTTATCTCATTGCTGTCTGATCTTACTTGATGTGAAACCCAGCTCATGTTACACACCTTGGTCTCATGCAGACCTACCCGTGTCCAGAGGGCGCTATGAAGTACAGGCAGCAGTGGACTCGGTTGTCCGGCATGGACCTGCGGTTCACTCTTGACTCGGCGTTCAGGAAGTCCTCGCACTTGCTGTCAATGTAGTTGATGACTGGCTGCCAACTGGAAGGATGGAGAAGCAGAGATCAGGCAGAGAAACGCCAACCAACGTCTGATCTATTGGTGAAACGCCCTGAACATGCCAGCGCGGCTCACCAGTTACTGTTATCCACCGCATCTCCAAAACCTGGAGTATCGACGATGGTGAGCGTCAGCTGGACTCCTCCTTCCTTTACCAGCACTTTGGACTGCTCCACCTGAAACACACCGACATCATCTGAATCAGAACCTAGTCCTGACTCTGGAATCTGAGTTTCTTTCTGCATTTTTTGCACTCAACGTGTGTGTGTGTGTGTGTGTCTGACCATCAGACACTTCATTTCCTGCACTTTTGTTGAATTATGTACCAATTTCGTGCCTTTTCTACAAATGTGATCTACATTATCCCCACACTATCATACTATTCTATCATATAGTATTTGATACTGTTATATTGCTGTAGTCTACTTTATATTACTATCTTTCACCTGATACGTTATCTCATACGTCATATTTAACAATATTATGCTACCTGGTCAGAGGTCAGAGGTCTGTGTATCTCAAGAACCGCTCATCCGATGGACTTCTCCTTTGCTGGGGTCCCGGTGCAGTGCTGTTTAGAGTTTGGTCCAGTGTAGTCGTGTTCACTATTAATGAACTCTGACTAAAGAAGCCGCGGGCGCGCTTTGCCGCAGCGGGGGTGGGGCTTATGCTGATGCTCCACTAACAGGACAGAACCCGTCGACGAGCACGGCAGGAGAACCCGAGGAACAGAGCCGCTCTGCCCCCGCAGCTGAAATCCTGTTTTCACATCTTCTGGTACGTCGCTTTGGATAAAGGCGTCTGCTAAATGACTGTAATGTAACGTAATGTTTCTCCCATCAACCACAACCACACTGTAGGCACACCGACGAGCCGACTCTGCTGCTATTCACCACTCTACTGTCACTCTACCGTGTGATCTTTGTCTCCAGATGCTCCGTTAGAGTTTCTATACGTATGAGTGTCTACAAGCTGAAATATGGTCGATTTGTATACTTTACTGGAAGTTATGACGAGAAACGTCTGCCAAGAAAAATGCATGAAATATAGAAATTGGTGCAAATGTGTTCTTCAGAACTTAGTGACAGCGTCTGATTTCAATTCAAAGCAGATTTGTTTGTAGTTTCGAGGGTTTGATTTTAAACTTAGTTTCCTATTTATTTTATCCACCCAAGAGCTTCCTCACTGCTGGCTGCTGTTTTGGTTCCCTTTGTAAAAAGAAGAAGAAAACAAAGTGTAATGAAATGTTAACCTGTTAAACCTCGGGCCTATTTTTAGGCCTCCGCTCAAAAATAGCATAGCCACTAAAATGAGTAGCGTTGTGCAACTGCAAGGGCTATTCTAATAGTGTTGGTATTAAAATAAAGGGAACACTTGTGAGATGTGTTCAGATGTGTAAATATCAGTATATATATATATATATATATATATATATATTACTGGTGAAGAGTACATTAAGATGGCACACGGCACAAATTGAGAATTCCCACACATCCATCATTCCCTGCAGCTCGTCTGCTGTTCCCTCACATCGCCGCCGCCGCCGCCGCCGCCGCCGCCGCATACTTTCACGAGGCCGTGTAGTTATTTTAGGACGGCCCCTTTAACTCAAACTACAGGCCTCTCACTCAAACACAAACATTCTTCAGCTTCCACCAACCTTCAGATAAGCTGTCCCGACCTTACGGCCGAGCACACGCACACACACACACACACACACACACACACACACACACACACACACACACACACACACACACACATATTATATATCCCGCACCGCAGTCATTTGACATATCTTGGCTTAACTGTGCATCCAGCGGGTGTTGTGCATGACATGTTAGCCGCCTCGAAAACCCAAATCTGCTATTTCCACCAAAGAAAAACACATCGGGAGAAAACCTCAAAAATGCCGTCAGTCGCAACACCATCATTTAAAAAGAAATCTGATCTGGTGGAGGTGGAGGAGGGGGGGGGGGGGGGGACACGACGACAAAGCATGAGAGTTTGTTCTGGACTAGAAATACTCTGACCCAGTCTCTCCCCCTCAGCCTCAGACCACAGCAGCCGATGGCGAACGCACTAACTGCTACTTGCAGGAGAGCATGTGCGCCCGGGCCGCGCTGGTGGGTTCAGGCGAGGTTCGGCGTGAGCGACGGACCCAAAGAGGAAAGAGTCGGGAGCAAGATGTCTGTTCAGTCTTGCCAAAAACCGTAAATTTAGCACCGAGCGGAGAAACCAAACAGAGCGGCTAAAGATACGCCGACGTCACGCCATTTCTTTCTACAATCCGTTATTTAGCGCAACACAAGCATTCATGAGTTGGTGCGGTGAATGAGCTAATTAATGAAATTAGTAAACGTCTTTTATGGGGTGTTTGTGACAAACTATTTTGGGGGATTTATTATTGAATTATTACGAGATTTCCTGCGTCGGGAAAGACTGTAGAGCTGCAGGACGGACACCAAAACAAAGTTTGTTACTTTGAATTTGTTTCCACAAAAGCGTTTTTTTTTAATCCAACAACAGAAGACAAATGAATCAGTAACTGAGCATTAAAGGACATTCCTGCCCCTGGGACCGGAAAGTTAAATAAACAGAACTCCAGATCCACAAAGCTTCTCTGGAATCTTTCTCCGCATCTCGTGCCGATCAGAACATAATACATTCATCGCTCGTGGAGCTGGTTCAGTTGACGGACGTTCCATATTCTGGTCAGGTGATGAACGACTAGCCGAACGCTAGTCGTTCATCACCTGACCAGAATATGGAACGTCCCAGCAAGAACATCCAAGGATGGCTGGCCGAACGCCAGCCATCCTTGGATGTTCTTGCTGGGATGGAATCTTTTTATTCAGTAGAGTTGTTGGAGTAGGAAAAGGTTCACACCATTTAATCCATCTCAAACCCCCCTTCAGTGAACCGTTCCCGTTTCCTGGAACAGTTTGTACGGCGACAAAAGCAGCGTTTGAATCAAAGTGGTCGTGACCAACGGCAGTTAAGCTCCACTGGTCAACACTGTTTAGACTGCTGGCTTTGGGTCAACGGTGCTAATTTGTGTGACAAAGTTCTCAAACGTTCCATTGGTTGTGGAGATTCCTTCTAAATGAACCAATTACACAGTTCAGCCATCTCAAATGACGTTGTGCCTTTAGTGTCGAAACATCTTTCTCCTGGTATTTAACCATGGTGATGGTTTATAATATCCAGGCTTGAGATCGCCGCCTCCGCCTCAACACACTGGAGATGAATAAATTCAGTGTGTGGTGCTCGTAGGGCTGGGTACTGGTACTCAATGCCTTTAATTAAGGGTATCCACCAAAACAACCCAGTAGTATCAAAACGTCTCAAGTCAAATGAAACCGGCAATCCATCATCTTTGTGCTCAGATCTACAGAAAACAACCTTTTGGACCATTTTTTTACGGCTTTGCTCGCAGCCAATCACAACAAGCGCTTTTCAGGTCAATGCGACGCGCGATTGGACGACTACCGCAGCAGCTACAACACACACACACAGCTAAACCCAGCCCCTGTGCTCACAGCAACACAAATACAATTGTGTGTCATCAAATTGTGTTATTTTCTAGTTTAGCCTCATATAGCTATATTTGTGTGTGTGTGTGTGTGTGTGTGTGTGTGTGTGTGTGTGTGTGTGTGTGTGTGTGTGTGTCACGTTTCATGGGGAAGTTCTTGCCCTGCTACTGACCCTATCAGGCCTCAGGGAGAATACCAGGACTCTCCCGTATTACTAGTCCCACCCCTCCCCCCCGTCACAGTCTTATAATCCATCACTGCCTCTCTGTCCACCTCCTCAACTCAGTATTGTCTTCCTCTCCCTCCTCCTCCTCCCTCTCTCCTCCCTCTGCTGCTCGAGATTCAGCCTCGATCCTCCTCCGTTTGTCGTGACCGTAAAAGGACAAAACTAGTCTCTCTCTCTCTCTCTCTCTCTCTCTCTCTCTCTCTCTCTCTCTCTCTCTCTCTCTCTCTCTCTCTCTCTCTCTCTCTCTCTCTATATATATGACCTACTTACAGCCTGACCTCTATCGTGACCCGTGAGTCTGTGACCCAGTGAGCTCACCTGCACTGTCTTCTTGATGCGCTGGGAGGGCCCGGGGTAGTCCTTGGAGTACAGGTCGGTCAGGAACAGAGAGTTGATGAGAGTCGACTTCCCCAGACCAGATTCACCTGAGGACAGACATTCAAAAACGGAATACTTTTAAATATGCAAACAAACAAACAAACAAACATGATGACTTTAACGCCGCCTCTTCATCTCACGGCACAGTGATGAAAATGCGGCCTGCTCGCCACATGTTATTCACACGCATGCACGCTTTACTACGAGCACGTGCATTAAAAGCAATGCACAACGGCATGTGCGTAGCCTGCACACACACACGAATGCATGTGCCCCCCCCCCCCCCCACACACACACACACACACACACACACACACACACACACACACACACACACACACACACACGGCCGGGAGGGACAGAGCTGCAGAGACAATAAAGTAGATTCATTGTCTGTGAGGGGAAGAAGGTCAGGAGCTCGTCTGCCAGCAAGAAAAGCTTTCAAATAGAGGGAATAAAACATTTCCTCTCCACCTCCCGTTTACTCCCCCCCCCTCCCCCCCCCTCCATCCCTTTCACTGAGCTTCCCTTACGTATAAATCTCCCCACTTCTCTCCTCTCTGGGCCAACTTTCCGTTCTCCATCAGAAGTGGCACGAACACTGAGGCGACGTTCACTTGATGAAGAGCGCGGCCGCTCCAGAAGGTAGGCGCTGCACACGCCCTCTCACCCGCCGCCGTGACCGACGGCTGAGCATCCGGCTCGTGTCTCGTGAGGGCGTCGGAGGGGAGGACGGCACGCTTGTCCTAGCAAGACCTCCGACTGACTTCCAGAACGCCGTCGCCCTGCTTTTCAGCCGTGTGACCGAAAACACCAACCAGGGTTCATTGCTTCATTTTAATAGGAGGCAGTATGGCCAATGAGCTCCCTTTTAATGCTTTCATTTTTCAAAATAAAAGAACATTTGTGATCCCTTGCCGTATTGAAAACGTACCAAACTGGGATTCCAAAACCTTGGTACATACTGAACTGTGGATTTCTTGACCCACCACGCCTTTATTGATTCATCCTGATTGATTCTTTTTTGGGGGGATTCATCAAACTAAAATTAATCAAGAGTTCCTAAAATCTGTCCTCAAAATCCAATCCAAATGATTAAAGCTGAGCGAGGGAGGCTGATCGGTCCGGACCTGTCCTCAGGGGGTTCAGACCACTGCAGTGATGGAGAGAAGCAACCATCAAACCAGGCCTTTAAACTACAAATCCTCCACTCAAGGAAAGTCCACCATTCTGCAAGGACAATCCAAACCCACAACAACAGACGGTGTTCTTGAAGTGACGGTTAATACGGTAAGAAGAAGAATATATTCTTTGACTTTTAATAAATGCAATCCACCGGAGACAACTGCTGAACTCACAGAACAATGTTGCCAAGCTATCAACGTTGCTCGGTCCAGAGCAGACAGATGGAGGCTTTCCATCTCACAATGACGACCAGATGTTGATGTAGCTGGTGACAGGCTGACGCCATATCTGGGTCTTCTCAAGGTTCTCCAGATTGAGTTGCTTTACTGTGACGTTAGCACTGAGTCAAATAATACAAAAAACACACTTGTGGCAAGGCTACAACGTGGTTGAGCAGATGGTAGAACACTAAATGCAATACGAGCACTTTGTCGGTCAATATCGAGGTCAGGATTACTCATCGACTTTGGAAACATCGAGCATTTAGAATGAAGGCTTTGTAGCCTTGACTTTCAAAAGATAAATGCATGGAGTTAGGAGCTCACACGTGTGCTCACGAAGGCCGTTTCAACACCAGGTAGCACAGTGGTGCTGGGTAAATTGCTTCAAGGGGGCGAAGTGAGAGTGCGTCCTTCAATCCCGACGCCTCTGACCTCCTGGTGGCTTTGCTCCGTCGGTAGGTAGGCGTCACCGCCGAGGCAAAGGGACAGGAAAGGAAGTGAGAAGTCGAAGCCGACAACAGCCAAACTCACACGGAGGCTGAGGCCGGGTGTGAGTGGTCGTCCACCTAAACTAATATTTCACAGACGGTTTACAGTCGTGTTTCTGTCCAGCCAACAGATATGAATGCAACATTCCCTCTCCCGTTAGAACGGCTCTGATCCGTCTCTTCAGCTGCTGAACGCTCCACTACCTTCTAGGTGTGGGCATGTGATGATAGCAATCTGTCATGTCACCATTATTACTGAAATAATTGCGATTCACAATATTCCCAAACCGGTGGAATTCAAATGTCCTGGTCCGTCATGTGATGGCCTCAAAAAGACGTCTCCCCATAGACATACATTCTTTGAGGTGAATCATCTTCCCCGTACGAACGCTTGAATAACCCTTCTTTAAGTCAGTGGTGGTCTGTTGTGTCAGTCAAAGCACAGACCCGGTAACGTTAACCCTCATCAGAATAGATGGTGGAACCCACAGTGGTGCAGCCCCTCCTCAGCCACGGGTCCTGATCCAACAGCATGGTGGCTGCACTACACTGTGATCTAGAAAGTGAGCAGCATCATCGTCTCCATCTGTGACAATAACAAGTACACGTTGAATGATTGTGTGTTATCGGCTGTACAGCTTAAGAGGAGATAGATACACCCCCCCCCCCCCCGAGGGCAGGCCCGTCCCAATTAGCCTCTTTAGTTCAGCTTTAATTAAATATTGGTTCCACATGACAAGAGGAAGCGCAGTGCCAGCCCTCCGTACATAGACTAATGACCTGAACGTCAGTGATGGATGGACTCTCCCTCCCTCCCTCTCCCTCCCTCCCTCCCTCTCCCTCCCTGTCCCTCTCTCAGCAGATACATTTGCAGAGTTTCTTCCGTCGTCTTTTCTTGAGTATTCACATCTGCTGTACACCTTTGAGCCAAATGAGGGAGCCTGAACGTTGCCATTCTGATTACTGAGCACCGGGAAACTGACCGCTTCATCGACGCCAACTCAGCGTTGTGCGCATTTCCGTTTCACATATTGACAACCAATGCATATCAATAAATATAGAAGTGTCGAAAAGAGCAGAAGCAAAAGACGGACTGTGAGAGACAGAAACACAAACAAATAGAGAGGCTTTCCCATGGGATTCCTGACATTCCTCTCTCTCAGCCCCGAGGCAGCAGCTGGCCCCCTCACATCCTGACAGGCCTACTAACTAGCACACACACACACACACACACACACACACACACACACACACACACACACACACACACACACACACACACACACACACACACACACACACACACACCTAACAGGCATGTGTGAGGCCTGAGCCAGAAAGTGTGAAATGAGACATCTGGGGAACACACTCCATAAAGGAGGTGGATGTGAGAAGAGTTGTGTTTGCTGAATGCCAGACTGTTGGGAGAGATAATTCTCCATTGTTGAACGGAGGGCAAAGGTCAGTGCTTTGGCAAAGATAAGGATCTGCAAGTCCAGCAGCGTCTATGCCAGAGTTAGAATCCGACCCGGCCTGTGTCAGCACTCCGTCTGACGGCGGTCGCCCACGTCTGTTACGGGAGCACATGAGGGACCCGGTTTCCTTTTTTTTTTGGGAGGGGGGGGGGGGGTTAATTGAGCGAGTGAGCGTTCCGCTGCGATCCACCGAGCTTGAGGCTAAATCTGACAGAATCGGCACGTGCCGGGTCACAGCAGACATGTGCATCTCAAAATAGAGACGGAGCGAACCGGAGAAGAGCAGAGAGAGGAAGAAAAAAAAATAATAATTTAGAAGAGGAGAGGGAACGACTGGCCTGCGGTGGTTTGACTGAGCATGCATGAACACGCACACGACCCCATCAACACACACCAGAGGCAACACGGAGTCACGGCGAAGCAGGCTGCTGTCCAGCTACTACATGGACGCTTTGATACGGATCCAAGGCTCTGGAACGTCCACCTGAGATGCACCGTCTGCAATTTATTTATTCCTTCAATTTAAACCTTGACATTGACATGATGGGTAGTACTCTGATGGTATCAATGTCACCTTAAGGGTACTGGTATTTTTACACAATACCCAATGTTTCATCATGTAGTTGTGCAGCTGTATGTCTGAAAAGATGGAATTAAGTTTGAGAATTCTGTCGTCTTCAAGGTGACGCGGCAACATCTTTCTGCAAAAAAAAAGGACACAAGTTCCAACTTGTCCTTTTTGGATTTGACTTTCTTGGAGTGTGGCAGTTGAAAACCCGTGAACCGCCTGCAAGCACAACAAACCAACGATGCACTTTATGACCATGCAGCCCAGCTGTGTGTAGCCCGTGATGCCGTACCCAGGGTGTGGACACAATAAAAGAAACACCTGTGGAATGTAGCACAGTGTAAGAGCCCATTCATCCGTCCGTGTGTCCATCCAGTGTCTACTGCGTATCCGGTCCAAGTCGTAATGACTCGTAATGTCCCTCTTTGTAGCCACTTCCTCCGACAGGGAGGTCCTGGGACATTTACAGGCCAGAGGGGACGCATACTCCCTCTACCGGGATCTGGGTTTGCCCCAGGTGCGACCCAGTAACCCATGCTACACAATACCACAGCACTGGAACTGACAGCCAGCATTAATCTCATCACTTAACTCACCAGCTAGTGAAGTTAAACCGGTCAGAATCTGTTTGATATTGCTGTGAAAACATCTCCTTCGAACTACTGGACAGTTTCGCTCCAAAAAAACTACAGTTTACAAGATTACACTTGAACACATCATGACAGCGTTAACATTTACCTTTCGCCCAATCAACATTTTTCCTGAATGGAGCTTGAACGCATCATAATGTAACTCAATGCAGCCTCCGTTAACGTTAGCCGTTAGATCCGATATTTAGCAAAGCAGCACCCGAGCGGCCCAACGGCTGCTAACGGCTAACGCTAACTAGCTCTCCAGCTGCCGATGTGTTGCTCTCGATGTGGCATCATCAGGTAAAAACAACAGAGTGCACAAAGGTGTTCAACCAGAGTTGGTAGTGCCGGTTTGCTCATGTGCAGTAGTGGTGAGGCAGCATGCACAGGGTGCCGTTGCTGCTCCTGTGTAGCGTTAACGAGCCGATGGACGATACGATCATGTGACATCTGATCGCTGCACAGTAGCCAATAGGAGAGGCCCGCTCTGAAGAACATTTGAGGACAGTAATCATCTCTTAAAGCTGCACCACTTTCAGACTGAGCAGACTGCAACTGGACCGCTGAGATAAAGTGTGTGAAGAAGTGATTTACATAATCTGCAGCATCATTTTAAAGCCGTTACTCCTGCTCTATGAGAGCAAGATTATGACTTCTTTTTTAAGGAACAGCTGAAAAAAAAAAAAAAACCTGCTTCCCCAAAAATCACATATTTCTGCACGTACTTGCAAACCACAATCCTTGAACTTTAACCATCGGACCACAAGTGGGGCACTGCTCAGCAACAGAGCCAGAAACACTGACCACATGCCAGTGAGCGCCCCCTGTGGGTGGTGTGTTTGAGTCTCCGTCACGTTAGCGACCACAGTTTGTTAGAGCTCACTACACCCACACGCAGTAGCTAGGTGATGTTGAGATCCTTCATTCTGACCCTTTATGATGAAGAGAGACTTGGGACTAAAGGACAAATGAACGGCACAAAAAGGCTGAATACTCAAGTATGATACGTCGAGGGCTTTTAGTGTGAAAGGTTAGGATGGAAGGAGTGGACCTGGTCTGAGCTGGCTTTGTCAAAGTTGAAAGGAGGAATAAAGTTGAGGCTGTGAAGCTTCCATGTTGCTATTGCAGAAATTCTGCACAACGTGATTGGTCGATGCCTTCACTTGCAGCGCGAAAGGTCCGAAAAATCGACTTTGTTCCGAAGAAAATCGTTTTTTTTCGCCGCATATTTCCGTTCTCTGAGAAAAACAATAGTTAATAAAAACGACAACTGACGTGCAGATAAATTGCAAAAATGTGTCACCTGCGAATATTATTTGTATAGGGCTTTTATTGTGAAAGGTAAGAAAAGATGGAGTGGATCCGGTCCGCTCTGAAGTCAGCCGTCTTGGTTCGGACCAAGGAGCCTCCATTGTTGTTTCATACAGATAAGCCCAACTTTATTTGTTGATGCCTTTATTAAGATAATAAAGAATTAAGATAAATAATATGTTGCTTTTTCACAAAAAGTTGGAAAAAAATATATTGAGGTGCACGGTACACAACTTTAACCAGATAAAGTAGATGGAGGGAAAATGGAGTGAGGTACTTTTCATAAGAAGTGTGTGAGCGTGCGTGAGTGAATGTGTGTGTGTGTGTGTGTGTGTGTGTGTGTGTGTGTGTGTGTGTGTGTGTGTGTGTGTGTGCTCGGTGTGTATTAACGCATGTGGTGAAGCCGGCAGATTAACTGGACCCAAGCCTTCCTTCACTCACTCCCTTCTGCAAGGTCAGTAGGTAAGACCGTCTTATCCACACACACACACACACACACACACACACACACACACACACACACACACACACGGCTCAAAAGCTTAGAGGAGTACAGCCATAACGAGGGGATAGGCAGTAGGACGGATGAACAGACACTGACTACTACTAGCCTGACTGAGGCGTCAGCACTTTCTCCATTCACAGGCCTCCACCAGTGCATGAAGGCCCCGCTGTGCTCATCAGCCCCAACGAGACGACAGGTCTCACAACAACGACGGCTCCATAACACATCTCTTTGTCGTGCGACAAAGGTTTCTCACCAACGCTACATTTTACGAGATTACACGCGAACGCATCACGATGAACGTCATCATTTAACGTCGGCCAGCACTCGTGTTCACTGAACAGAGCCTGAACGCATCATAATGTAACTGAAGGGAACCTGCGTTGGTTAGCCGTTAGCGATGCCGCTGACGTTACTAGCTCTTTTCCTGTCAATTGAAACACGGATTGATCTGCGGTTCACAGTGGGGGATCAGTACGGGTCACAGAACGCTCCGTTACACCACTAGTTTACCACGTCGGCCTTCCACTTCTGCTGATTGCATTCACGGGTCAAAAATCATAAAAGTGGCGTCCATTTGTGGAGAGTATCACGCTAAGACTAAAAAGGCATATTTCCCCAAAACAAGGTTCTTCCTCCGTGTGTTCTGCGTTGATCAGAGCTCCGATGCTCCGATGCTAATGTTGCTAGTAGTTGATCGCCACATTTCAGAGACTCAAACTGTGTTTTTGTAACAAACGAGGGAGCCACATGCTGATAAGTTGCCAAGTGAATAGACCCGTCTGTTGTTGTGTGGTCTCTGTATGAGACAAACAAACACAGGACTTTCACTCAGGGGACTGGCGTCCGTGTCGCTTCAGGGGTGGTGGTTGATCCAAGTGTTGCGCGGTGGACAAGCTGCTCTGATAAGAATTTACTTCCAGGGGAAACTTGGGGAATCAAAAGCCAGAGAAACTTTAAAGGAATGGTTCAACGTCCTGCATGCAACTCAAAGCTCGGCTTGCAGGGTGAGCTTCTGATCGGCCCTCCTCCTTTGGGGGGTTAAGTGCCGGCCTTGTTACGCATCAGAAGCAGCACGAAGCCGGCATCGCTTCCCCTCTTTTCCCGGCTCCCTTCGGTTCGGATCTGAATCTCGGCTCTGTTCAGCTCTCTGCGCTGGCGCTGGAGCTTGTTGATCTTTCCAGGAGTTTCTATTCAATCTGCCAGCTGGACAAAAGGGGCAGGAAGCTTCTATTTCCCCCTCAGGGAGAGGCGGATTGGGAAGAGGCAGGGAGTTGGATAGAGGGCAGGAAGAAAATAGAGGCTGAAGACAACAAAAGGCACCAGAAGAGCGGTTTCTGGTTCCTTCTTAATGACCAACTGAGAGAAGAAGTAGAGCTGCATCCTGGTGAGCCCACGGCTCCACATGGGCATGAAGAGCACCTACACAAACACACAAAACCATCATCCTGACTTCCATACCAAACAATCTCTTCTTCTTATCGCTCTCATCTTCTACCAACAATTGGTTTGGTATCAGAACAAGCGATGCCACAGAGCCACTCGGTCCACCACGGCCAGTAGTGTCTGTTCACCAGAAGAAGCAGGAATTCATCGGTTATCTTATCGTACAGACATTTTTGCGGTAGCTTTTGGCCAGACTCGTCTAAGTGTTTAGTTAGATTTAAGTTATGTTGAAGTATAATTAGAAAGCTTTAGGAGGCTCTCCATATTTTCCCCAATCTCCAAAATTTGCTATCTCCAAAACTGAAAGTGAGCATGACGGTGGAGAAGTCTGAACGGCCCGACAATGACAATGAGACCTAGTTTGAAGAATCATGGAATGTTTCTTTAACCCTTTGAACCCCAAGCGGTCTCGGGCTGTTCTTCACTGTCATGTTTTTACAGAATCTGGTTAAAGTAAACGGTTTATTTAAATGAGACGTTTAGAATAAAATGTTCTTGATGAAATATCACAATTCTAAGCTCAGCTTCGGTTGTGTTTTCTCTGACGGAAGCGTCACACATGAAGTGTTCGACGATCGTCGTCGGAAAGATGAAAAAAAAAAATCTTCTGGCGAGGATAACCGGTGCAGCTTTGGTCGTTGTTGGCAAGTATTACCCAAAATACCAGCGTTGCCTCCAACATCTGACCATTCCAATCCACATGTGCTCTCTGTTCCACACAGAGCACATGTGGATTGGAATACACAGGACTGGTAACGACGGCACCATTTGCTCTGGACAGCTGTAAGTGCAGGTGTGGATGGCCCACATTCTTTTAGCGGTTTGTATGAGAATGAACTGCCCCCCCCCCCTGCATGTTGGAATTTGATCCGGTCACCTCACACTCCGCCATCTGCCCGTTCCCAAACTACGACAGAAAACAACGCCGAGCCTCCGGGTGGAGCCGAGCTTTCACACTTCACCACCACCACCACCACCACCACCACCACCACCACCAAGCACAGCAGCCGCCAGGCGTTGCTTTCACAGCCGGGCTTACAGCTGCCTGCTTCTTAAATAAAGACAATGTAAATAAATCTGTCTTCTGTTTCTGTCTGACACTGGTTTTTCCCAAAAAAGTTTTGGTCACGTCTCAATTACTTTGGTTTGAAATGATGGTAATATTTATTTAGAATGTATTTTTGGTTGATTCTATGTTTCATGAGGAGGAGTTTATTGAACCAAGTTACACAGAGTTTATGGTAAAAGCCTAACATTGCCCAACAACCTACATTGCTTTACACATTTGATTGGACTTATTAAACTTCAAACTGGATTTTCTGGCTGGACAAACACAGACTGCTGCTTCAGAGACAGGAGCAAAACGCTCCAGCCTTAAAGCTGCATTCTCTCTAGTGTCCACCAGGGGGCGACTCCTCTGGTTGTATAGAAGTCTAGTCTAAAATGACTCTACTTCTCCCTTGATTTATTCCCTCAGTAAACATTGTAAACATGAGTTTATGGTCTCAATCTCTAGTTTACAGTCTTCTTCAATACAGCATGATGTTCATTTAGTACATTATGCTCCATTTAGAGTCAAACACACCAGGAAGCAGGGGATGCTTTAGGGGCGTCGCTTACTGTGATTGACAGGTTGCTGCCGCTACCAGAGTCGTATACGGAGTCTCTACGTCACTCCTCCGCATTCCAAATATGGTCACTTCTCATTGGTTGCGAAAAAACAACATGGCGACAGCCATAATCCAAGATGGCGACGGCTAAATCGCCGAACTCGAGGCTTCATAACATCAGTCCACAAACCAACGACGTCACGATGACTACGTCCACTTCTTCTATACAGACTATGGATGTAGACACTAGAACTTCATTCATACAGCTTCTTCTACTGGAGTTCAGTACCTCTTGAAGACAAAAAAAAGTTTGAAAGTAGCGCTAGCTTGCTTCCTGCAGGCTTAGCATGTTTTCCGCTACGTCAATGAAAATCGTGAATATGTTAGTCCCGTTTTAGACAAAACACTTAGTTACTACAAGAAACATCAATACATGAGTTTAATACTCGTCGTCTCTACAGTCATCAACAGAACACTATACAGAAACTTTTGTAAAAAGGGTTCTTGAGTAAACTCTTCTTTGTCAACGGTATTCTACGGAGATTAAGTCATAGTCAGTTTCATCTCGTCTGTGTCATGGATAAAAATAGACTGTGACCAATATATTTGGTCACAGCTCTCAGAACCCATTTAGAAATGGGACAAACCAGCTCTTTAAATGTCCGCTGGGTGGCGAGCACAGCGCTCCGCTCCTTACATCTGTGACGTGTGACGTTTGGATCAGCTGGGGTATGCGGGGCTGGGAGCCAAGATATCTGGCAAGAGAGACAGAGGGGCCCGTATGAGAGAGAGAGGGCCTGAACCAGGGCCTGAAACAGGGACTAATTGATGGTGGATCCCTCTCTGGTTCTCACTCCGCTGTCTTTGTGTCCCTCCTGCTGCTCGTCCACAGTGGCTGTTTACCAAACAGGAAGCCAAAGCCCCGGGCTGAACGAATAAAAGGTTGGACGCCTCTTTGCGTTAACGTCTTTCTCCTTCCACTCAACTGGTCGGGGTCACCGCGAGATACATTCAGTCAGATTTATGACCTTTTACAATATCTTCATGCTTGCCGGAACAGAGTTTAAGAGCAATGAGAAACTGAATAGGTCTGAAGGAGCAGAAATAAAAAGAGACGCACGAAAGGAAATATAATCGTTAACGGTCTGAGTGTAGTTCACAGGATGTGAATTATTTCTTTTTGAGTTTACACTCGGTTTAGTTAGGGTTTGAATGGTTACATTGCTGGCTTAGCTTAGCATAAAGACTGGAAAACAGCTAGTCTGTCTGTGACACTGCAGTGAGTCCTCCTAAACCACACTCACAGATTTCAGTCTGGTGATATTCACAAGCAGCAAGCTCTGGTACTGACGAGTGAAGCCGATGCTGAAGTGTCTTAAAGCTGCATTCCCTCTAGTGTCCACCAGGGGGCGACTCCTCTGGTTGTATAGAAGTCTAGTCTAAAATGACTCTACTTCTCTCTTGATTTATTCCCTCAGTAAACATTGTAAACATGAGTTTATGGTCTCAATCTCTAGTTTACAGTCTTCTTCAATACAGCATGATGTTCATTTAGTACATTATGGAACATTTAGAGTCAAACAGACCAGAAAGCAGGGGATGCTTTAGGGGCGGGGCTTACTGTATAGGCTAGCGGAGCCCTATACGACGTCCTCCGCAGTCCAAATATGGTCAATTCCATTCACTGGTTGCACAAAAGCTCGGATGGGGATGGCCAAGTCACCGAACTTGAGGCTTCAAAACCTCAGTCCTCAAAGGAATGGGTGACGTCACGATGACTACGCCCACTTCTTATGGATATTCTCTATGTTTACTGTCCAAAAATCCAATGAAATGACCAAAAGCAACATTGAACTGATCCTACGAAAAGTGTTGTTTGTCAGGTCTTCAGCAGGGAACCACCGGGCTTGAGACAGAACCACCGGGCTTGAGACAGAACCACCGGGCTTGAGGCAGAACCACCAGGCTTGAGACAGAACCACCGGGCTTGAGGCAGAACCACCGGGCTTGAGGCAGAACTACCGGGCTTGAGACAGAACCACCGGGCTTGAGACAGAACCAACGGGCTTGAGACAGAACCACCGGGCTTGAGACAGAACTACCGGGCTTGAGACAGACTGGTTTTATCTAAGGCAATATTCTGCTTTGTTGACGTTGAACCTTGAAAAAACCTTTGCTCTTTGGATTTTCATATGTGGGTTCATGTAGGGTTGGGCCTGATCTTTTGGGCTTCTTTATAGCTTTGGTGTGTGTCCATATATAAGCACATGGCTTCTCCGCTCCCCTGTCCTTGCTTCCTATTCATTATGCCGTGAGCCACATTTTGCAACCAGATTTCAACATCCTGCAGCCCACGATCCAAATCAAATCCTCCAGAGCTCACAGATGTGTCATTGTGCGTCCCGGGAAAGCTTTTCTCTCCCGTCACCGAGCGACACCGTAGCCGCTCTGACAGCCGGGCCACACGGGGGAACCGGCGCTCTGCAGAAACCGCTCTAACAGCCGGTCGGCTCGTCATCGGGAGCAGCCGAGTGCGCCGCATGCCGAGCGTGCTTTACCTCCTTTCAACCGGTGCGCTGATGACCCACAATTACCACAAAAATGAAAACACACTTAGGTTAGATGGGCAGGTGTGCGTGCAAAGGAGCACCAAAACACACTCTCACGTCCTCAGTCACGAGGCAGATGTTTCCGACTTACCTACAACCATCAACGTGAACTCAAACCCTCGTTTCACCGACTTCCGATACACCTGGTTGGGGAGATTGGCGAAGCCCACGTAGCCCTCCAGGTTCCGCTGCTGCAGGGACACACACACACACACACACACACACACACACACACACACACACACACACACACACACACACACACACACACACACACACACACACAGTTAATGCAGGAATCACACAATATGAATGAATGAATAATAAAAAGCTGTGCTCTCAGTGACATTTGCATCTTTAACATAGAATAAAGTAGCAACATGAACAGTCAACTCACAGAGCACAATGCACGCAACACACACACAGAATCTCTGTTACTATGGTTACAAATACGTAGCAGATTGTGAGCTGCACACTGTCATTATTTGAGCACGAAGTGACTAAAAAAAAAAATCTTTGTTTTTTCTTCTTTTAAACCTGCAATTAGTATTTCAGAGTCGTGCAGCAACAGAGCCCCTTTGAAGTGAAGGGCAGCTGGGATGAACACAAGAGGGGAGAAAAGCTGCTTTAAGGGGGAGGGGGGGGGAGTCAAATAAGTGAACTAAAACAGAAGAGTAACATAAGCCAGTATGAGCCAATCCGTCCCTCAAAGCAGAAACGTAAAGCTAGTCTCACCAAGTGTTCACTGATGTAAGACGGGGACCAGGCTCTCCAGCTGCTCCCTGTTTCTACCGCCGAGGTGTTGCCTCATCTCTTCCTCCCTTCCCCATGGCTCTCTCTACTAACCCCCCCCCACCCCCACCCTGGATGAGTCTTAGTACCGGCAGAGATTTTAGGACTCGATTAGGGATCAGGGTCAAATGAAAACCTTGATCATGAATATGTACTGTAGCTACAGACGATAACAGCTCGACGCCGTGTTTTGACTAGAATGTGAAGTCATTAAACAAGAGGAAGTTATATTCTGACAGCTTTACAGCCGCAGGGCTCTAAAGCAGCTTCAGCGGTGGGGCTCTAGAACCAGACTCACACAAACACACTTTCATCACCAGGAACAAGCCTTTGACTCGTCTCCGGTCCCAATCCAGACAAAACACCAGACGCCTAGCACTTAAACGTCTCCTAAACGTCTCCTAAACTCCTAAATCTGGATTATCCTATAAAGAAGTGGAACAAATGTGGAGCTTCTGGTGAACTGACAATTTCAAAACGTGAGTTGACTTCAGACATGTCATCAGAACACCACTACTTCTCTTGATATTGTTGAAGCACTCTGCCTTGTTCTCCAGTGGTTCATGGACCAACTAAAGGTACATCAAAGCCAGGTCCATAAAGAAATGAAGTGGAAGAACTCGACCGGCCTCCGTAAAGCCCCGCCCACAACCCCGCCCAGATGAACTGGAACCTCATCGCCCAACGTTAGTGCTGGACCTCACAAAAGCTTTCCCACATCTTCTCCCTGGTTTATACTAGCCAGCCACTGGACAATTAAAGGACAGTGTTGGAAGACAAGAACATTTGATGTTCGGACTTTGCTGCTGTAGCTCCAATCAATGAGGAACTACCATAGGTAGAAAATAGTAAGCAACTAACAAATATAGACATTGATTAGGGGACAGCAACATGGCTGATAGCTAGCTGGTCTTGCTGTTAAACATACTGTCAAATTATATTTACCGTGTGTCAACAGTACGCAACGTTATTGACTTTGAATCCTGCTAGCACAACGTTAGCTTTCTGGCTCGTAGCTGAGCCAAAGGGTTCTGTGGTCCAGCACCAGAACCTTACGGGACGTTATGATCGTTCCAGGTATTAGCAAAACCTCAGGCGTTGGAAACGGAGTCATGGCTTGTTCAAAATGTAACATTTTGGTTGCAACACAGCATTAAAATAAAAATGAATGGACTTCAGCTTCCTTTCTTAGATTAGATTGCTGTTAGCGGGATAATGTCCATTACCAGCCTAACTCGACCCTCTGCTGTATATTCCTCACTTCCCCACTGTGGAGTGTGACATCCACAAAACTGTAGTCTACACACCAACACCACCACCACCACCACCACCACCAGCAGCAGCAGCAGCGGCAGCGGACGCTATGGACACAGTGAATGTGGGGAAATAAACAGAAACAATCTATTCCTCATCAATACTCAGTAGGTGGAACTACTCCGAGCCTAAAGCACTTTTCCACCATGTGTGATCCACCCACATACAAGTTCCATGTTACATAAGGCCCCCCCCACCACCACCACCACCCTGCACTGTGTGCACCAACATACAGTGCACATGGTCATGTGTGCACACAATGACGTTCACACAAAGAAACATCACATTTCCAGCTTAATGACGACCGTCTTCATCATATTGCCGCCGTCAACGTTCCCGATGCTGCGACCGGCGCCTGTCACCGAAACGCATCACGACTGATGTGGACCTTTAATAAGAGAACGTGACCGGACCAGAGACAACAGGCAGCAGGGGAAGGAGGAAGGCTCGTCGGTCCATTACTGTTAACCCCTCCCCCCTCCCCCGTCCACCCGGTGGTGATAGTAACTGCCCGGTTCACTGACATCATCACCCCCTCCCTCACTCATGCATGAGGCAGCTGATGCTGAGGCCCTATCGCTGCCTCCATCAGCTGTTTGAACCTCCATGTAATCATGTATTAAATATAGCATCACAGGAGACATTTACATAGTGTGCTGAGGACTATATCTCCTGGTACTGTGTGCTTTCTTTCTTTCTTTGTCTCTCTAGGTGGACATTGTGCCCCCCCCCCCCCCTCAGAGCCATCACAGCCGTGTACAGTACCAACACTAGGGTGCTGTGTTGTAAGTGTGAGGTGCACAAAGCCCTTAATTAACAAAGCAAACTAGATGTGGACAGCCCCACTAAACTGCATTCAACAATTACACATTTTAATAATAAAGACTCGCTATGTGTGGAAGTGGTACATACATGTAATGTGGGGGACAGGTTATTAATATCTAGTAATGAGAGGTTCAGACACTTCTGTGTTCAATGCAGTCCAGAGAAGCAACGTTTTACTTCATTACATTCAAGTTGTGTTAATATACACTGCTCCCAGTGTAAACGGTTCATCCGGGCTCTGAACCACCGTGGCTCGGACTACATACCGTCTGGAGTAATACTAGTAATACTGTAGTATTCACGTCCAAACAAGACCACGTAGTAAAAACGTGCCTCCGTTTAAATAACTGCCATTTTAAAGACTCGTTGTAGTTGGTATCGCTAAGTCAACCGGGTCCAAACCGGGTCCACCACACATGACCTACTGCAACACACGCGCTAGTGATGCTATAGTTGCGCCACACATCAGCTCGCGCCACCAGAACAAGGCTACACGATGCTCAAAACGACGGCATCACGCCGAAGTTATCGCCCGTTGGAAACAACAGCGGTGAGAACACTCGCACGTCGGTGCGTCTGAAAGACAAGGAGACTTACGGCGATGCTGGGAACCGCAGTCTCTGGTCGCTCGATCATTGTACCGTGCTGTCACAGACCCAGCCTGTCACCGAGGCATACGCGGATTAACGTCCAGAAGAGCGACGATGGGAGGGGGGGGGGGGCGGCGGAGGGTAATGAGCTACTGTGCGTCCGTAGACCCGTAGTGTGGCGTCAAAAGAAACAGAAGCAAAGCGCGTCCGTAGTCGAATGAATGAGCTTCTAGTAGGTATGGCCGCTGACGGACACTGCTACCAGTGAAGAGAATAACGCTCCAACGACAGTTGTTCCTTCACGAGGCAAACCAAGTGTAGGTGGACAACACGTCCGGTGGGGAATTTTCAGAATAAGACGAAATGTATCGCGAAACAAATGCATACGTCGACAAAGAAAAAGTAAAAATGCATATATAAAGAAGTAAATAACACTTCTGGTGTACTGGTTTTTGGGGTAGATAAGAACTGTTTTAATTTCAAGGGTCAAAGCCCTCCTCCCCCTTTTCAAGCTAGCTTTTCCACCAACTTCTTTTTTGTATTTCCCAAAACCTAGAGCATCTGTTTGGGGGTTCTGCCCATATCATTAAGTTAAATTGGTTTTATATATATATATATATATATATATATATATATATATATATATATATATATATGTATATATATATATATATATATGTATGTATATATATATATATGTATGTATATATATATATATATGTATGTATATATATATATATATATATGTATGTATATATATATATATGTATATATATATATGTATGTATATATATATATATATGTATATATATATGTATGTATATATATATATGTATATATATATATATGTATATATATATATGTATATATATATATATATATATATATATATATATATATATATATGTATATGTATCAGTTCTGCTTCAAATGTGAACAACAAAACAAACTCCCGGATCCTATTTCAGAAAGAGTAACAATGAGACGCGACAATCGGAGGGCGGGATTTGGGCTCTTATTTTTTAAAGAAAACCCCGCTTATTTTCCGGTCCACAGACTGTGTCTGGCCAGCTTGATTCACCCGGATCCATCTTCCTATTGGTCAAACGCGATAGTGATCGGCTCTTTGATCGTGTGCGGGTGAGACGTGCGCGTGAGACGTTCACGTGCTGGAGGCGAAACAATTGCTGCCTTCACAGACTGTTGTGAATAGCGTCACTGAACAATTTTCCAACAACGCGTTAAATGCGGCTTGACATTCATTTGGCCAAGTGAGGCCATGTGATGTAATTGCTTTAAAAGCCGTTAAATATAGGAAATGAACTGTAGGCAATCATTGAAAGCATAACCTACCCATGACAAAATTATATTTTTAAATAAATATACATTTAGAACCAGCATTGTGATCTATTAAAACACATTTGGCGGGAGACTGTACGCACCTGTACGGAAACTCGTGAACATTGTGGAGACACGGGGAGGTGGTGAATTGAAGCCAGACTGTAGAAATTAAATGTGAAACATTTAATTAAATCACACATTTAATTTAATTTCATATCACACGTAACTTTGCATTTATATATTCTCTTTATCACACACCGTCACACCCGCAGTGTTATGAGTGCTTGCAGAGTGAAATCGCTGCAGTGAACACTTTACTGATTCATTCATGTTTATTCCAAAGTGGCTGATACAGCGCACTGTAAACAGCTGTGTGACGTATCAGAGCCACCTTGGTGATGATGTCACCTTCTCCGGTCACCTGCACCTTCATCTTCACCACCTGCACCTTCATCTTCACCACCACCTGCACCTTCATCTTCACCACCTGCACCTTCATCTTCACCACCACCTGCACCTTCATCTTCACCACCTGCACCTTCATCTTCACCACCTGCACCTTCATCTTCACCACCTGCACATTCATCTTCACCACCTGCACCTTCATCTTCACCACCTGCACCTTCATCTTCACCACCACCTGCACCTTCATCTTCACCACCACCTGCACCTTCATCTTCACCACCTGCACCTTCATCTTCACCACCTGCACATTCATCTTCACCACCTGCACCTTCATCTTCACCACCCGCACCTTTATCTTCACCACCTGCACCTTCATCTTCACCACCTGCACCTTCATCTTCACCACCACCTGCACCTTCATCTTCACCACCTACACCTTCATCTTCACCACCTGCACCTTCATCTTCACCACCACCTGCACCTTCATCTTCACCACCTGCACCTTCATCTTCACCACCACCTGCACCTTCATCTTCACCACCTGCACCTTCATCTTCACCACCTGCACCTTCATCTTCACCACCTGCACCTTCATCTTCACCACCTGCACCTTCATCTTCACCACCTGCACATTGGGGCTGTGTGAATCAGTCTGGAGATAAAGCCACAGCTCTGGACGGTCACTCCATATCCTCCTCATCAGTCCTAATCATGATGGCACAAGAAAACACAAGTCAGTAAATAAAGTGTGTTCACCTCTCAAACTCGTTTTTGGAATACCACCGACTGTTGCGATCATTTTTGGCAGTAACCGGTCTGACTGCTGTGAACGTAAATACTTGGGTGAGACTCGTTAGATACTCTGGCACTGTTGGGACCGAGTCAACGGAAGAATTGGGAGTTTCCTCGGTAGTTGCCGTGATTCACCGTAAAGTCCCACCGATCAGCAACTCATTCTATGCAGCGACATTCATGAGGCGCTTTGCATTGAACCAGCTGCACACGCTTACAGGGTGATTTGGGATATATGAAAGGAAATGGCACACTAGCAAGGTTCTATAAATCTGAGTATGTTTTTAAGTACGCAAACATTTAGTGTGGATCCTTCGCTCTGTTTCAGAAATGAGCCTCCTAGGGTACATCCCAAGTCTCTTAATTGCATCCCCGTTTCCCTCACTTGGGTCCTTTCCTTGCGTCTTAGTCCCTCCCACCAGGGATGCATGGAGGAATTCATGCGAGGAGAGAGGAACGAGGAAATGACAATTAAGACACTTGAGCTGTACCCCGGATATAGATAGCCCATTGGCGCGCTCTAGTGGCCAAGAGAGAAACTGCCACCAGAGTCCAAAAATGTTTACCTCTAATTTATAGCAAATAACAAATATAGGAGGAGATACTTATTAAATATTTATAGAGTTGATGCTGTAGTCCAGTACACATTATCATATAGTTAAATATATTCACATTTATATATACAACTTTTATTTTGAAGTGAACATTAGAGACTAGCATTTCGTGAACTATGGATACATGTGTGAGTTACAGAATGCTCTAACAGAAATATGTATCTAAAGTTAGATAACATCAGCCAGCATTGGCCTCCATTAGCTCCTGGTTACGGTAGCGGACCGAATAACGCTTTAGGGACAAAACCTGTGAGTGTGCTGCATTGATCCAGGGCGTGTCTCATGATCTCGCCCAGGTGTTGAGTCTGTGGGGAGATCATGCGTTCGGTTGTGTATGTGTGTGTGTATCTGTCTGTCTGTCCGGGGCTAATCTCTGACACTACCAATCAGCCTCATATTTGAGCTTGTTTATGAGTATATGCTCAAGGACCTCTCGTAGTTGCAGTGATTCAAAATGTATGAAAAACCTATTTTACGTATGACTTCCTGCATGAACCAAGCCACCAAAGCCTCACCTCATCTGCTGCAGGCCACATTTTAGCTTTTTTTTTTAAACAGCGTCTGCAGAGTAACCCATATGTTATGATCCATTCAAGTTAGGCACGATAGAAGATAAGTAAATCCTTTATTTTATATATATCTGACGCCATCTTGACTGTAAGGATGCCTGGAGGGACAATTGAGTGGGCTCAAACTCGTTCTAGTTGCTAAAGAGTTAAACTTGTCATTTTTAGTATTTCTTCTTCCAGAAGTGACTGGCTTCAAGAAAATGACCAACAGTGATGTAGTATCTTACTTTAATTCAACAGACTCAAATCAGTAGCACAAGCATACAGAAATACATGTTGTACTTATCTGTACAGGTACTTGAATTCACAACATGAATCCACCATTACTTTAGCAATACAAAAACAGGAGAAGAAGAGCTCACAGAGGTCCGTTGTAGGAATAGTGGCGTTGACCCGTAGCTTATACTCTACTGATGATAACAGTGCTCTTTACAGTAAATGCACTTTCTGTTAAGTTAATTCAAATCACAAGGCAACAGTATTTCACAGTGTTGACGGTCAGACTGTAAGCAAAAACTATAAATATTGTTTCATATACTCAAATTAAACTTGTTTTAAAGTCAGAAATGTAGAAAACGGTCACAAAACATAACAATATTTTGTGTTTTGGACAGATGTCCTCCTGCAGACCTTATGGTGACGCATCTTTGACAGTTTTGCAGCATCAAGAAACAATAAACTGGCCAGATGTTGTCCATCAGAAGCTCTGTCATTTACAGGTTCGAAGTCTCTCCCAGGACAGATTTGGCGTCCAGGTGGTCGATGAGCTCCTTCACCCAAGCGGCTGAGGGTTTGGCACACAGGTGACGCCCCGCCACGGTCTTCAACCTGAACACACAGACAAAGCAGGACACGTGTCAGCGAGTCCACGCGCAGAGACAAACGGCGGCGAGGGCGCGCGTCTCCGAGGACGCGTGCCTCTGAGGACACGTGTTTCCGAGGACGGGTACTTACAGGACGGCGGGCTTGGAGCACCGCTGGCTGGTCCTGATGTAGCCGACCACTCTGTCGCTGGGCACCTCGTTCTCATTGAAGCGAAAGCAGCATCTCTTGGGTCCCGCGCCACGCAAGCCTGACAACAAACACACACCGATGAACAACTTACACACACACTCACACACTCACACGTTTGTTGCTTTTGTGTTCCCTTGTGGTTGTTCCATTGTCACACTGACAGTTACTGTTAAAGGTGTACTGTATACATGATTCAAAGGGAGTCACAGTCAAAGATGGTACAACAAGGTAACTAATGGTACCTTGAGACCATACAAATTAAAATGTTAAATATGTAAATACTGCATTATCTTATTAAATACACTAGGTGAATAGGGTAAAACAATTAACTAATAGATATCTACATGAAATATCACCAGTTGATTGCTGACATTAAGACTATTCTTTTTTTGTATTACAAATGTTATGTTTAAATATGCAAATGAGGCATTATTATAACTAACTTTTGGTGAATTTAGGAGAAGACACAAATAGACAAAGTGTTGAAATAAACACCTACATGTTTGTGGATGTTAAGAAATAAATATCATTTTTTTTAGCGTGTAGTGTATGGAAAGTAAACTGCAAACAAGCATCCGGATGATATTTTGGTGTGAATTTCTCTTTAAGAGTACGACTGGAACATGTCAAAGTCCTTTCACTAGTGTACACTGGATCAAATCAGGGTTTCACAACCTTTAAAGCTGCATTGACAGATCTTATTTAGCAGAATACTACTACACATTATCACCTTCTGAAGTTATATCAAATACACCAGTGTCACCATGTAAACAAAGGATTGAATGTGGGGTATTGAGCCTCTTCCTACCTTCGGTCAGAGTGACGGCAGCCAGCATCAGCACCAGCACGGACAGAGCGAGACGAGCAGCGGCCATGTTTCCTTCACTGTGTAGCAGGAGGTGAGTGAGTGAGTCTCAGTCGGTTCTTCTCTTCTGCTGGGTGTGAACTTCAACTGTGTTCGCTCCCACCTTTATACCGCTCAGGAGCAGCCGGAGGGGGGGGGGTCCCAAAGCTCCTTAGCTGGGACTTCACTGTGATGTGTATCTCTCGCCCTGATCGGTGGGGAACTACCGGTAGTTTCGTGTGTGTTGGCGGGAAGTCCATTTCACTTCCCTAAACGCACTGACATTCACTGATTCTCTGTAGCCTGCGCTCAGCGCGTTGAATAAAGAAGTACCTTTGTTGTTTCCGAGCGTGGTTTCCCTGTGAATTACACACTACTTGTGACCAAGACTACTGTACTTTCTGTTCGCCACCTACTCATCACAGCTACAACCGTTCTTTGGCAGCAGCTATAGAACCCATGTCGTTCATATACAAAGCCAGCCGTCTCCCCCTGCACACAGAATGACAAAGCCCTTTTTGCTCGACCCATACATGTCCATATATCTGTAATACAGAACATTTTGGTTCTCAAACCATTCCTTCCTTTCCCGAGGACTGTGCTGCCCAACGGCTAATGCTAATTAGCGCTCCTTCTGCCCACTTTAACGTAGATTTGGAGGCATTTTCGATGCTGTTGTCGGATAGCACAGCCTCAGGGCAGTTTGTGAAATAGTCACAAAGTGCGACCAAGTGGTTTGGTGTACAGGGACACCAAGAGTTTGGTGGCTTGAGGTTAGCTTGAGGAAAAACCCCAATGGTTGGGCTTGAAATAACTTTGTAGAGTAATACCATGTAGTTATAGCTTTATGAACACCGTCACAAACTTTGAGTTCAGGCAACAGAACCACAACGATACTAATTTGTGAGTATTTCACAGAATGCCGTGGATGCTAGATTGTATCAGAACAACTCTATCAGGAGAGATCAACAGTGATTGAGTGGCATGCAACACATCTTTTCACGACATGGAAGTTAAACTTCCCAGTTTTGGGGACGATCAAGGGGTTTCACTCGGATCACTGCACAACAATGATGTCATCATTACAAGGAGGAAGACCTCATTGTGGCGGTTTGGACCCGGTGGTTTCCGTGTGAGAAAATTATACTTTTCTTTACAGCTTTTCTCAGATCTTTTTTGTCTTGTAAAACATGTGATATGTTACATTACATTACATATATGTTCAACATGAACAAACTGTTGAGGCAATAACCTGTGAAGTAGATCCTCAGTCACACTGGGTTTGTACTGAAACAAATTACATGTTTTAAATATAAAATGTAAATGATCTTTTAGCAGGGAAACGGTGGGAGTATCTATCGTTAGAGTACACGTTGTACTTGTTGCACTGTGTTTAATGTGATGTACCATCCACCAAGTAACATTGCTTGTGTGTGCAACAAACTCTGGCAAAATAAGCTAGTTAGCTTATCAGTGGAGTAGCTAGCTGTAGGAAGAGGGAGACTGGGAGCTTGTCTGTTCATGATAACCTCATCAAGAGACGTCTGACCATCTAACCTCACTGTGTTACAAGTGATGCTGTATCTTCTCAATGTCAATCTCATAATATCAATTACTGGCAGATAATATAGTTCACAGTTAGCCAGGCTATAACAGTAGATGTCCATTTGTTAAAAAAAACAAAAAAAACATTAAATATCCAATTTATTTTATTTAAAAGGCATATTATGAAAGTATTCTTAGTTGTATTATGTCATACATTCTACAGTTGGCCAGGTGGACAACATGTCTCAGTACAGTCATGTATTTAGGCTCTTTGTGTACAGCTGGTTTTAATTCTATATTTTTCTTTTATAGTATACATAGGCCTAATGTGTGATGCTATTCATATGTGATGAATATTTGCTTGTTGATACAAAGCCAAAGTTGATGGGCTGTTAAGTCCCATTAATAAATATATATATATATATATATATATATATATATATATATATATATATATATGTATATATACATAATCAATCAAGTTGTTGTCTTTTAATAGCTTTGCTTAGTTACACTGACATTCTGTGACTGTTCTTCCTTTTTGTGTTTTTATATATATGTATATATATATATATATACATATATATATATATACATATATATATATATATATGTATATATATATATATATATATATATATATATATATATATATATATATATAGCCCAAACCTGAATGCTCTGCTATACCAAATTGTGAGAAAACGGAAAATCCAGAAAAAAGTATTTCCTATATTTTAAATACATGTATTGTATTTTGTTACATTTTCTGGCACCAGTATTTTGTATTTTATTTTAATACATTTATTTGAGGGGTATTTTGTATTTTGTATCAAAATACATTTTGATGTATTTTTGCCCATCTCTGCTAGTACTGGAGATGGATGAAGACCATGCGGTTGAAAGCTAAAAAAAAAGCCAGTTGGTGGATTATATACAGCAGGTTATTGGGTCACTGAAGATTGTATAGAAGAAGTGGACTCAGTCACCGTGACGTCACCCATTGACCTGTGGACTACGGTTTTGAAGCCTCCAGTTTGGCGATTTGGTCGTCACCATCTTGGTTGGTAGAGATGCTGTCTACGTCTCTGGTAGAGACCTGTCAATCAGCGTGTAGCCCCGCCCCTAAAGCATCTCCTGCTTTATGGTCTGTTTGACTCTAAATGGAGCATAATGTACTAAATGAACATCATGCTGTATTGAAGAAGACTTGAAACTAGAGATTGAGACCATAAACTCAACCAGAGGAGTCGCCCCCTGGTGGACACTAGAGAGAATGCAGGTAAAAGGCCCTTCTACAACATTTTAGTAGTAGAAATATGGAGATTTAAAAAATAAATTGTTTATATTTTTATTAAGTAATACAAAGAGATACCCAAAATTCCCTCAATAAAAACTTTTGACTCCAATATGTTGACAAAATGAAACAAGAATTTTGAATCTGGCTTTACCCAATGTTCAGATTTGTGCTCTGGAAATTGATACAAATTAGAAGATATTTAATAAGATAATTTATATACCATTTCAGAAAGCTTGTAACACAAAAAATGATGGTGTTAATGTAACTACCAGCGTTTCTCTTCAGCTGCTAAATGCATTTCAGCTGAACACACTGGTATAGAGAATATAATATCATAATATAATATATATATATATATAATACCTCACAGCTGAGAATGAATAGGAAATCAAACAAAGCCCTCTGACATGTGTTCAGTGGGACCGCCTTGTGTTTGTCATACATGCTGATCTGACTTTAGTTTCAGTGTAAAGGGAGTTTTCCACACTTCACAAAGTGCTCTATGTAAATGTTTTGGGTAAAAATGTCTCCCTGTTCATGAAAAGCAGAAGGAGTACTTTCACTTCATGCATTGTCCTTCAAGTGAGACAAACACAGGTTTCCTTATTCACACATGCATATATTAGTACATACTGATAATATGATTGATCGGTCCGATGTGGTCGAGGTCAACCAGTGCGCACAAATATCAACATCACTACTGGCTGTTACATTGATTAGTAATGCAACGTTTCCTCATACAACGATGAAGTCCAATAACATCTCTTTACTTTCAAAATAAACCTCACAGGAAATAACTTAGTGAGGTTTCGGCAACGAAGATTGTGAAATACGTAGTTATGTTTAGTTACAGAGCGTGGAATACTGTGGTTATGTTTTGTAATAGAGCGTGGTTTGGGTTCAAAATAACCACTGAAGTGGCATTTAGTATGAAAGTTGCTTTCGTCAAGGTTGAAAGGAGGAATAAAGTTGTCCGTTTTGGCTCAGGTTGCTCAAGCCGTTCTGTACAAAGTGATCGGCTGATGCCTTTTTTAAAGCTGTGTAATATTTCCATACTTTGTGAAAGTGCGAATGAAAAAAACAAGAATAAAAAATAAAGTACTGACGTCCAAATGAATTAACAAAGAAACGGCCCCGCTGTGGCCGTGATACAAAACACTCACCTGTGAATGTTATTTGTATAGTGCTTTTATTGTGAAAGGTAAGAATGGAGTGGATCTGTTCTGTGCGGCCTTCGTCGAGGTTGAAAGAGGTAATAAAGTCTGCCGTCTTCCTGCGACGGCGCCTTTCGTGTTGTTGAGCACTACAGTGATTATTAATGACTCATGATCAAAAACATAAATAACAAAGCTATATTGATTGATTAATCACTCAGCGCCCCTGGTGTGTAAATGCCTTCAAGAGCAGATTCTCAAGGAAACTATGGCACCTTTCTGTCTCTCGCTATAGAATCCTGACCTATAGTGTGTTCACATGATTATTTACCCAGTCAATCACCAGCATGTGATCTCCTAAGGACTCAAAAAAAGCACAGATACAAATCTTTGTAATAAGGATATATATAATTATGAGTCATAAAGATGAGTCAGAGCAGCCAGGTGACCTGTTGACTCACACTGCATGTAAAAACGACAGTAGGACATACATAACAGAACCAATGTGTTCACACACCAAACCCACCCCCACCCACCCACCCACACACACACACTTTGTTATGCACCACCCGCCAAGTCAAATCCCTCATATGTGCAACAAACCGTGGCAAATAAACGGTTCTGGTTCTGATTCACACGCACATCTGTAAACTGACACTGTACTCTCCATCCTGTTACCATTCAGCACAGTGTGTTCAGACCAACACGGATTTAGAACTTTTTTTTTTATTGAAAACAAATTAAATAACACGATGAGCTGCTCGAGCGTACACATCTCTGTTGAAGCTCTTCTCCAGCGCCGCTGTAAACATTGTTCACCTGCAGACCATGGACATCAAACAGTAGCTGGAAACCTACAGTGTAACTGTAATGCATGTTTTATTCAGAGGAACACGGCATTTCTACATACGTGATTTTCCACACACACACACACACACATCTCCAATAGAAATATGTACAGCATGAGTCTGCAGCTGTCCCATGTTGACTGACGGGACACAAACATGATCCATGATTCATGCTAGCACATTAGCATACATAGTGTTGAGTGATAGGGAGGCAACCATTACAACTGAAGCAAATTCATCTCGTAAAGCAACAGTGTATACATCTTGAAAGAAGAAATAAAACTGCGGTGGGCGGTTTTCAACATGGGGTCCCGGTCACAAACTTTCGATTCTAAACTTCTACTAGTAACTTTCATTTTGTGTTGATTTTGGTCGGTCTCTGTGGACGAAAGTGGTAGTGTCTCCGAGCACCAGACTCCCTTTAGAAAACCTCTCATTGTACTGCAGCAGGGTTTGCCAGAACCACCCACTCAGTTCTGGTTCTGGTTCTTTCATCTAGCGGGCCCAGTTAAAAGTTCCTCACAGTAAATATGACATGAAGTTATTTTTTATCAAAGTATTCTCTCTGCCACTTTAAGTCTTGCTGTTAAAGGACTTTACTTGCGTAAGATGAATGCTGATTGAGGTTTGATGTAATGGTAACATCTCTCTCAGCACCATGGTTCTTTACAAAAGTTCCAGCTCCTGTTTGACACCACGGTCTGTTACAGATTGGGAGTTGAATGCCAATGTGAATGCTATGCTACATTAGCATTGGTGTAAAGCATATTGTTGTCCAACCAGCAGCAGAAGCAATGAGTCAATAATGTCATATATAGACAGGTGGGGGGGAACAGAATTCTGAAGGTGTGTTTAGACTGAATGTAAAGCAAATCAAAAGTGTTTATTGGCTGGACAGACGTTCAACATACGTAGCTGCAAGAAATTACTCATTTCAAACCCCGGTTAACCCCGGTATGTTTCCATTTAAGCCTTTAAAGTTTGTTTTGCTTTCAGTCTGAACACACACTAAGTTGTGTTGCATGGTAGTATTACACTACTTTATGCTGTATGTCTGTATTCACTGAACTTTACTGAACTCTGTATATTAGTGGGTGGGCTGTGTTCGCATAATAACACACTATTCTTACTATTCCACTGCGTTCACACTGTAGAGTGTGTGGATTCTGTGTGTGAGAGAAATGCCTGGATGTATATTACATTCGCAAGAATTTTGGAGCGTGAGACCTGAGCTTACTGGACACACTCAACTGCCCCCCCGTCTGGGTGCCTCGAGACCGACCGTCAATCATGTGAGATGTTAAGCCAGCCTAAAAGCCGTTCATGTGTCACTGTATTATGTCTGAACTGGTTTTCATGTAAGAAAGTAACCATTTAGATTCCCAATGCCTGTTTGTAAATTTGCTGCGATGTTCTTGACGAGGTAACGGAGACGCTGGCGGGCCCGGCCAACGCTTGGGCATACTTCAGTGTGAACAGTCTGTTGGTCAAATTCTACCTAGTTGTTCATTGAATAAGGGAGAGCTTGTACGAAAGAATCAGATAGCGTTTTAAAAGATTACGTTACAGACAGAGAATTTAGTTGTGATCAACAACTCGCACGTGTGTTCTATCAATACCAAGTGCTATTTTGTGTAATGTGCAACGGCCTCGGTGTGATTTTACTTTGAAAAGATGTTAAGAGTCGTTACTTGTGAACTCGTTTGTTGGGACGAAAGTAAAACACGAGTGGGTAAAAAGCAACACAACGGTATATACTTTGATTATTATTCTCTGAAATACTGAAAAATGTTGACATGGCAAACTTCAGGATGTCTTGAAGTACTAAATAATCTGTCAAATAATCATGACTACGACACACAAAACAATATTCACACAATTTGTCATTAAAGAAAAATGGCTGCTTTAGTAAATTTACTTTTTGTGATCCAAAACAGCTTTCCGGGTAAACCACAGTGACAGTATGACATCCACGTGATTTTTCACGGCTCTGGTGAGGACTACTGCACATGCTCACATAGTTCGGCATATCAGACTTGAATGGTGCGTTACTTTCATATCACGTTACTGTCATATCACGTTACTTTAAAATCGTTACTTCCGTCCCACATTACCTTAGTCCCATGTTACCTTAGTATTACGTTACCTTAGTCCCATGTTACCTTAGTATCACGTTACTTTAGTATCACGTAACCTTAGTCCCATGTTACCTTAGTATCACGTAACCTTAGTCCCATGTTACCTTAGTATCACGTTACCTTAGTCCCATGTTACCTTAGTATCACGTTACCTTAGTCCCATGTTACCTTAGTATCACGTAACCTTAGTCCCATGTTACCTTAGTATCACGTTACCTTAGTCCCATGTTACCTTAGTATCACGTTACCTTAGTCCCATGTTACCTTTGTATCACGTAACCTTAGTCCCATGTTACCTTAGTATCACGTAACCTTAGTCCCATGTTACCTTAGTATCACGTTACCTTAGTCCCATGTTACCTTTGTATCACGTAACCTTAGTCCCATGTTACCTTAGTATCACGTAACCTTAGTCCCATGTTACCTTAGTATCACGTAACCTTAATCCCATGTTACCTTAGTATCACGTAACCTTAGTCCCATGTTACCTTAGTATCACGTAACCTTAGTCCCATGTTACCTTTGTATCACGTAACCTTAGTCCCATGTTACCTTAGTATCACGTAACCTTAGTCCCATGTTACCTTAGTATCACGTAACCTTAGTCCCATGTTACCTTAGTATCACGTAACCTTAGTCCCATGTTACCTTAGTCCCATGTTACCTTAGTATCACGTTACCTCAGTCCCATGTTACCTTAGTATCACGTTACCTCAGTCCCATGTTACCTTAGTATCACGTTACCTCAGTCCCATGTTACCTTAGTATCACGCTACCTTAGTCCCATGCTACCTTAGTATCACGTTACTTTCGTATCACGTTACTTTTGTATCACATTACTTTCGTTTCACGTTACTTTCGTTTCACGTTACTTTCGTATTACGTTACATTAGTATCATGTTACTTTCGTTTCACGTTACTTTCGTTTCACGTTACTTTCGAATCACGTTACATTAGTATCACGTTACTTTCGTATCACGTTACTTTCGTATCACGTTACTTTCGTATCACGTTAATTTTGTATCACGTTAATTTCGGATTACGTTAATTTCTTCGTATCACGTTAATTTCGCATCACGTTAATTTTGTATCACGTTACTTTCGTATCACGTTAATTTCGTATCACGTTAATTTCGGATCACGTTAATTTCTTCGTATCACGTTACTTTCGTATCACGTTACTTTCGTATCACGTTACTTTCGTATCACGTTACTTTCATTCCAGCAGTATGCATTAGTATGCAGTACGTTAGCATGACATTTCGAACACAGCCTGCCTCTTTGGGACCGATTAGATGATTATAAAACATGTTTGCGCAAACTTGGCATATTGTACAGGGTGTGTGCGGTCGTCAAAATGTTTCTGTATTATGAGGTTTTGCAGTTGCTTCACAATATGGCTGTCATCAGGCTGATCCGTTGGACAACTGGCTGAGCTCAAACCAAAAACGGGGCTGTGTGTTAGCTAGTGCACACGACAAAGACAGCGATGGCTTGCTAAACACGTAGCTACATTGGTTTGTTAGCCAACAAGCTGACAACATCTACTCCTTCAAAGATGGCTGCATGTTGTCATTTGAGGACCTCCAATATGGCCGCCAGCGGGCGTGTAACATCACCTGAAATCCCCCCCCCCCCCCCCCCCCGCACACGATGCGCATGGCTGCTTTACACAAGTCTTCAGTATGTTTCTGTGCACACCTTTATGTGTGTTCAGTGCCACCAGCAGGGTGGAGTCTCACATGCACAAATGTCACACCAGCATACAGTAAGTGTGCGCCTCTTGACTCGTCAGGCAGCCAGACTCAAGCAAGCAAGTGTATCAAGACGCTATATTAATGTTGTAAACTGATACCGTTTCCCATCATGCATCCGCAAACCCTTGGCTCCCGTTATGACACAACAAAATGTCTGATTTCCACCAGTCGTGGCTGAAACACATGCTATAAGCATCGCAATGCATCAAACAAACAACTTCTTCTCCAATTTCATGTCCCTTTATACAATAACATTTTTCTTTTTTTTTTTAGAAACCATATAGTATTAAACAGGCATTTAAACTTTCTATAAAAAGTGGTGTGGCGACATTAGAAATCGTATCATATTATTTTTCTCCTTTTTAGAAAGACTAGTTTTGTTTTTTGTTTTTTAGAAAAAAAGACACTTGTTGAGGTTCCTGGGACTGACACGGGAGTATAAGGTGAACGACCAACAGCCATTCAGGAAGGAGCACGACACAAGGACACAGGCGGTCAGTGTAAAAGCCAGTCAGTAGCCATACGCCTCACTTCTGTCACTTAAATGATGAGTTTGCCTTTTATACAACTGTCCCTGAAGGTAGAATAATAAAAAAAGAAGAAGAATCATATTTACATTTGGGCTAAAATAAAAGGAGTGTGTGTAAATTGGCTACATAAAAACGAATCGCTGTAAATAACCCCCCCCCCCCCCCCGTGGATTCAGTTCAGCAGGGAGTGTCAGAGGATTTGGGTGGAGAAGCCAGGCGGTATTCAACAGTCAAAATGTCGATCGGTTGTGTTTGTGTGTTCGGTGATGTATTTAGTGTGTTTGCTTGTGTGGGTGGTTTACCCAGGAAGATAAATATCTTTCTGGCTTTCTAAACTGAATGCCTGTTCTTCTCTCCCCTCCAGAGACTCCTCTGCTGCCCTCCTCTATATATCCATCCATCTGCTAAGCGCTCCCCCACTGTTTCATCCGTCCATCTCGCTCTCCTTTCAATCACAATTTTCTCTCTCACTCTCTCTCTCTCTCTCTCAAGCAGATCTGTAAACTTGTCATCTCCTCTTCTCTTTCTGGTTGTCTGTCACTCCTCCATGGCAGTATTCTTTTTTTTTTAAAGCTCTCGTGGTCATTCTAAGGCTCCTCCTCCCCGGTGGAAACAGCCAATCGCATGGCCACAGATAGGTGGTCGGTGAGGCCGGCCAACTGGGTGACAAAGCTGAACTCCTCGATTTCCTGCAGGAAGAGGAGAAGAAGAGAACCGTCATCAGGTCTTCGTGATCACACCTTTTATTCGGAGGGACTTTAAAGGTGTCTTAATCGCAGGTGGGACTCAGGAGAGTGAACATTACACCCAAAACAATGCTATTGTTGCTCTTCTTGCTCTGGTTTTGGTCTCCACTAATCCATTAATGTCTGTTGTAATAATATAAAATATGTCTTCATAGGAGCCTTTATAATTTCTTGCAAATACAGTACATTAATAAACACTTGAAGCGTCTTTATAACTGTTAATCACTACATTATAGTGCGTTAGAAACCATTCATCGAAGGGATCCGGCCTTCATTTGATCTGAAAACATTTAAATAAAACAGATAGTGAAGAGTTTACAGTGTTGATGTTACGTGGAAAACGTCTATGTGTGTTTGGTTGCAGAGATATGAGGATGCTAACCAGCTAGCAGCTAGTTAGCCGTTGCTGTTCTCCATAAGGCAATAAACAGACCACCCACAGTGAAATAGCAGCTGAGAGGTTTGTTCATGAGGAAGCTACATATCGGATGAGCTTCACTGTGCAGTCAGTGTTCCTACACTCAGACACAAGGTGGCATCAGGCAGCTGTGGTTTGAGAGAGACAGAGAGATGTGAACGATGGGATTTGGTTTCCCAATCCCTCACACAGACGGGCAGCCATGACAGCGCTGCCCTCATTCCTTTCCTCTCCAGTTTGTGCTGCCGTGTTTTCATTATCCTCTTCTTTTCTTTTTTTTTTTCTATCCCTTTAACCAGTCAGTCTTTCTCTCGTGAGATATGAGATCACCGGCCTCCAGTGTATGTTTCACACGGCTCAGGAAAATGAGCATTGACAGGTGCCCTGTTGGTTTCATTGTGGAATGATTTAATGAGGGCAGAATACGGCACATCACCTCCCGGAAGAAAATGGCACAAATTGCAACGGAGCTTGTGTACAAGGGAAACACAATAATTTCACTCTATTAGCAGATTTCATGTTTTTTTAAAAGCCCTATTTGCACGGGACGAGTATCACCGGGGGACTTGTGTGAAATAGAAACCCCCTCCCCCCCCACGCCTGCTTTTTGTGCGGCGTGTTTACGAAGTCTGTTTGCCACCGGACAAGAGCACACGCTAAACATCTGGCTTTTACGGCGTTGACAATCTGCATTTATTCTCACACTTGGCACACAGGCAGCCAATCAAATCGAGCGACAGGCGGGCTCCACTACTTAGACGTAGATGTGGCAGACGAAAGGTTGATATTGCGCAGGAGCGCTACTCGTCCATATAGGTGTTTTATGTGGGAACGTTTTAGCAAAGATGCCGTGTGTTCTTTTGGATTCTCAGTTTACACAGAGAACAAGTTAATCCGTAATCCCCGACGACACCGTACCAGTTTCCAGTCCTGCTGCAGGCCTTCGTCGCTGTACAGCATGTAGTCAATCCGCCGTCCGTTGCCCTTCAGCGGGATCTTCCTCCCCTTCTGACTGCTGGCGGGACACTGGCTCTTACTGGGAGGAAACACCAGGTACTCTTTCCTCCCTTCCTCGTTCTCCATCACTCTGACAGAGACACACAGAAGACTGATGTTCAGACCGAGGATGCAGGCCTGGGGTTGCATTGCAGTCCAAACACAGGAAGAAAAAAAGTTATAATATTATATATTCGATCAACGCTGACTATTTCCTTGGTTTGATCTAAGATCATGGGCGTCATGTGCGGTGAGTTAAGAGACTCCTCGGTTCTGGTTGGTAGCTTTCTTTCAGTGGGGTGGAATCTTACAAACGCCATTAGCACGAAAGGGAGGCAGAGAAACCGTTTATATGTGTATATAGTTATACATACTACTGTCAGGAGATATTAACACTTTGAGCAAATATGTCAAAAACTCATTTTTATTAAAAATACCAACTGCAGCAACTGTAGCCAGAAGCTGTAAAAAAACATCACTATCGTCAGATTTAAATTTTTCCGACAGCGCTTGAACACATAATGTGTGACAAACGCCTCCATTAGAATAACGAAACATGAAATTGTAATATTTCGCCAAACACATTTTATTCTTCACGTCTCATTTAAAATCTCGTCCCAAGTTAAGCGTTTTAGCTTTAAACAGATCCTGTAAAAAAACATTTTTCAAAAAGCACTACAAAAGCACTCGGCTGACACCAACAGTCCCGTGACGGTAATTCAGTGATTCTTCTACGCAACTGCAGGCTGCCGACCACAGAGCAGAAGTAGAGGTTGTATGATGTAAAAAGCTTAACATATGCAGCAAGTGGAGCCTCCTTTTTTCTCAACATTGGTAACACTTGTTGACACAAAATGTTGGATATATATATATATATATATATATATATATATATATATATATATATATATATATATATATAAATATATATATATATATATATATTTATGGCATTGTAACTGCAAACATGTTCTAGTCATAGTTGTATTGTTTCTATAGTGGTGCAGGATTATATTGCAGTAAAAATCAAGGCCACAGAGAGAACAAGTGAAACTGCTTGGGGGTTAAGGAATGAATATGGAACCCACACTAACTCTTGCTGAAGATACAGGTTGGTCTGAAGCATGTGGTGGTCAATGCAATGTCATCTTAAGTGAAGAAAACCAGTTAGTGTGTGTGTGTGTGTGTGTGTGTGTGTGTGTGTGTGTGTGAGACTTACTTCTGTAAACTTTCAGGTGAACTGACCTCGTCGTCATAAAGGCCACTGGGGTCCAGCAGAGTACCTGTTGAAAGACATTACAATGCATCACTGAGCAGGCGGACTCACGGTTCTGATCTCTATTGACTATTTTTCTAATAGTGTGGACGAAGTAGCGCTTCTATCCCTATAGTGTCTAGTGAGGAATTCCTTGAGTCCATTAAAGGAAGACAGAAGTTCTGTTTTGACAGTGTGAAAGTGGGTGGGGGGGGGTGGGGGGTCTGAGTCGCCACATTTTTGTACTTCTAACAAATATTCAGATAGATGAGCTGACACTTCATGTATGCTACGTCTTTCATTTGCAGCAGCAGACCTGCAGATATGGCCACCATTGATGTGTATTGCTCTAGCTTATGCTTTGCAGTCTCCCCCTCACTACAAGGAGCAGTTTCTTCATTTCGAGAACAGAGGATCTAAAAGAACAACTTGGCTTCTTTTGCATTGTGGCAACGGCGGTGTCAGCAGACTTTGTTTTAAGAGCATTAAACATCTCCGTCTTTATTGCCCTCAGACCACAGTCCGCCGCCACCAACCGGTGGAATATAACAGCCAGAGGGAGACGGAGCACTCAGAGATCCTTTTGACAAAGAGGATGCGGGGCTGGATAATGTGTTTAAAACGCCCCATATGAGGAGAGCAGCACTCGTGAATTGAGAGGAGTTACTTCAATGTGTTGAAAAGTAGGCGTCTGACGACAGACTCCACCGACTGGCTGCTGTGCTACTTTCAGCTCCTCTGGGAAAGTCTAGATATACATGAGGTTCCCTCTTTCAGATGGTCAACGTGACCTCAGTTTCTCTGTCCTCATAACGTTTGGCATCAGCAACAAGCTGTAGTGTACGAGCATTGGTGGATTATGAGACAACGGGCCCCTGGGCACAGACACCTCTACTGCATGGGAACAAACAGATGCTTTAACCCTTTCTGGTGTTTTGCATCTCTTTTTGTGATTTTATGTCTCTTTTTGTTTATTTGTTTCTCTTTGTAGTCATGTTGTTTCTCTGTAGTCCTTTTGTTTCCATCTGTAGTCATTTTGTTTCTTTGTAGTCATTTTGTTTCTCTGTAGTCATTTTGTTTCTTTGTAGTCATTTTGTTTCTCTCTGTAGTCATTTTGTTTCTTTGTAGTCATTTTGTTTCTTTGTAGTCATTTTGTTTCTCTCTGTAGTCATTTTGTTTCTCTTTGTAGTCCTTTTGTTTCTTTGTAGTCATTTTGTTTCTTTGTAGTCATTTTGTTTCTTTGTAGTCATTTTGTTTCTTTGTAGTCATTTTGTTTCTCTCTGTAGTCATTTTGTTTCTCTCTGTAGTCATTTTGTTTCTCTTTGTAGTCATTTTGTTCAGTAATCTATCCATGTACAAATGTGGTGAGAAAATACATATTTTGACTCCTAAAATACATGGGAAGCCACAGTTGCTTTACTTGTTGGGTTTTTGGTTTGTTTTTGACGTGTTTAATCAGCCATCAAAGACGAACTCATCAAAAGAGCCGTGTCAGTCATGAGTGAAGTCAAAGCCTTTCATTTTCACAGCTTCAAACGTGTGATTTTTTGCTTCCATGTTGCTGCTTTTTTTAACTATCAAGTGGTCCCAGGCTGGCCAGAATTCCCACGTGATCCGAATGCAGCACAAGCCCTGCAGGTTGTCTGTGTGTTTGGCTGACTGGGTGGGCCAGCATTAGAAGAGTTCAGCAGATTTCATGAAATCTATGGACACACAGTCGGCTGGCAGCCTAGCTCTCCGTTGTGTTCAGGTCTAATCTTCTTAGGATGAGCTTTATGAAATGGGATCAGCTTTTTCCCCCCCTTCCATTTATCGATTCATTCTTCTTTTTCGCGTCTCTTTCCTTTCCTCCTGTCTAACAGCGACCGAAACTGAAGGCGCAGATCTGTTCCCCTGGCCTCGCCGCGCAAACGTCCCTGTCCAAATAAATAAGCCCTTCTCTAAACGAGCCCTTTCACTCTGTCCTGCCCACACTGTCCCTGAAATACCGTTGGCCTAAATAACGCTCCGCATCCAGACCAAAACCCTCCAGTCTTTACGTCACTAAAGCCCATGTGTCAGCACACTGTACTGGGCACATTTTAATTCACACATCCTGATTCAGCCGGACAGAACCAGATTAGAGTCCGCTCTGCTCTGTATTATGGATGGATCACCAGATTTCCTGAGCAACATCTGCCTTTCATAATGTATTGTAATATCACTTCTTGGAGGATTAGTTGAAGGTGCTGATGTCTGTATATGTGATGTTCCATGGTGCCCCTATAGATTAACATGTGACTGTGCTTGTGTGTGTGTGTGTGTGTGTGTGTGTGTGTGTGTTATTACCCAGAGCCCATGGTTTGTCCTCCCCTGGCCCCAGGCGACATGGGTCCTTGTATTGAGTAAAAAGTGCATGCTGCTGCTCCAGCTTGTCCTCTGAAAAAAAACCAAAAAAAACAAGAGCACACACTTTTACTCACATTCACAGTTTTAGGCTAAATAACAGAAAGGAGTTACACATCGCTGTCTGGGAACAGGGAATAATAAGTAAGTAAGCAACAATGAGTCAGTCCTCAACAGAAAGCCACTGCTGCATGTTCCCCCGAATGGTGCTCATGCTTATTTGACCTCTGTCAGATGTAAAAACAAATGAACCATGAAATGCACGATATAGATTTCAGCTTGTTTAGCGGCTGCCAGCTGCAGACTTCTCCTTCAATCCTGGACAAAACTTTGAGAATAAATCATTTAGACACAAAACACATTGGAAAATAGGGTCCAGGGTGAAAAACACCAAAGTTTCCCTCTAATGTATTACTGATGAGTCATGAGTTTCGACATTGTAGTTCACCTTCAAGCTTTTATCATTAATGGTACAGATATTAATATTGTATTAGTTTCCATTTGACAGCATGCAACTATCCTGTATCAGAGCTAGAAGAGGTCTTACATTATGGACTCAGCGTTCACTGCTTCTTGGGTTTTATATCGAGAGATGAACCCTCCATCATGTTGGCGTGGGCATAAATGAAATGTAAAGTTCAGAATATATTGAAGTAGCCCGGAGATATTCATACCTGACGAGCAGTTATCGAAGTTGAGGTCTCCCAGGACGACATCAAAGGCCACCAGGTCTTCCAGCACCTTCTCTCCTTCAGGTGGTTGGGACGAGGATTGGCGAAACTCGGCCCCCCACTGGAGCAACAGGTCCAGCTGCTCACAACGTACGGATGCATCCCCTGGTAGACGGATGGGTGCATATATGTGTGTGTGTGTGTGTGTGTGTGTGTGTGTGTGTGTGTGTGTGAAGTAGAGGGAGGGAGGAAGCAAATGGATGAATTCAATGTCAGGATATGACATGATATATTAATACAATGGATGATGATGATACTCCGAGTAACCGTCATACATAGAGGTAATTTGAGAGGGGTCACTGGTTGTAACAAACCCACAGATGAATATCACTAACTCTGCAGCGCTGCTCTGGATTTATGACGCGCAACTCTACAGCTTTGGTTCATTATCACTCCGCTCATCAGTCTGGTTTCCAGCTGCAGCAGGCAGCTGTTTTCTGTGAAAAACTTCTAATGGTGAACATAGTGGAGCTTTTAGCAACTTTGGAGTCAGATAGTCCCCCCAAGAAGTTGGTGGAGACCAAAGAAGAGCTAAAATCAGACAGAAACATGACTCCAAATCAAGTCTAATGTTGCTTTGTGTGTGCTGAATGTGAGAAAGGTTTCAGCACACACACAGCAACATTAGACAAACATTAGACAAACAACCCTGTCTCCTCCAAAAATTCAAGGGAAACATATTTTATCCCGGATTGTGTTTCAAACACGTGGTTAACGTTGAAAAATCATAACAAACTACTTTGTTAGGTTTAATAAAAACATCATGATTTGGCTTAAAGTGACAATGAATCTGAAACAAAACAAAACAAAAATGCAACTTAACTACTTGGTTCACAATGGACACAAACTGCAGTCTCCAATGTGAAAGCCTCCACTTCCTCCCTTCGGAGACGTCTTAGGACTCATTTTAAACTCATTTGTGAAACGTCAAAATCAAACGTAATCCTCAACAAAAAATGATTTCGCTCGAAACCCAATTCACAACGCAGTTTTGTTGTATGAGAATTTTACTTTTAGGAGAGAGGACTGATAATAATAAAGTAGAAAAGTGCACTCAGCAGAGTGCAGATATCCACCTCGTGTCCCCCCCGCTACTCTCCCAAACAGGAAATAGCTGAATCTCACCTAATTGTCCCTCCCTGCCCCATTATTGACAAGATGGTGGCAAGAATAACAAAAACAGGGATTTCTTCATCTCGTCTTGAGCCTGACTTTAGTGGATAATGACATATTGGGTCTGGAATTGATCTGCAGATGATCCGGTTCAAAATGAGACCAACCGTGTCAATGGATGCCAGTTTTTGAGCCACAACAAAGGCCAACATGTGTCCTGTGACAGACTAGTTAAGACTTGTTTTTTAGTCTGGCAGATTGTTGAAAAATGCTTTTTGCGCTGCAGTTGTGGATGACTTGCGACCTGTACTGGCTGGTTAAGAGGAACGACGAGGCAGCAGTCAGTGACGGTGAAAAACAGGCCATAAATATGCTTTTTAAAAAAGTGTGAACAACCTCAACCACAAGAGGTCCTTAAGCGTACAGTCATAATAAATGAGCACACAAAACACAAGGCTGATGGGCCGAGCAGTATGCGAGATTAGCCGTGGACAGACAGACAGACACACACACACACACACACACACACACACACACACACACACACACACACACACACACACACACACACACACACACAGTCTCCCCAAACCAAACAATGAACGTAGATTTACTTTGCATTACAGTGACATCACTTGTAGGAATGGGGATATTCTGTGAAATAAAGACGAGGTGTTCATTTATCAGTTGAGATATATTGGTTTATGATTTTCACCAAGAACTAATTGCTAAGTTTCACAATATGTTGGCTATCATTGTTTACTGCACATCATTTGCATGTAGAAGTGGTGCACTGTCACACGTTATAAGATCGTTCCTGACTTCACTGTTTCTTCACTCAGTGACAGCTCTTCGCTAAGCCATCAGGCTCATCTTTTATGTTACTAATATTAGTGGCATAATATCAAGTCGCTCATGGTGCTATTTTGCTTTGGCAGTGTGCTCTTCGGTCCAGCCCTGCCAGTAAATGTGATAAATTGGAGAGCTGGAGAGAGAAGGGGAGGGGGTGAGCAGAGGGAGGCGGTGGGTGAGAGCGTGTGAGAGAGAAATAACAGCTGAATAGAGGAGAGTGTAAGAAACAAAGAGGTGTCAAGATATTGCTGGGTGAGTAGGTGGCTTTGGCTTTGATTACTCTCAGCTCCGGCTCGAGTTCATGTGAAATGAAATGTGTCTTTTTTTTCTTTTTTGTATTCCTGGATCACTTAGAGACACAGTAGATGGAGCCGGGGGTTGCGGGGGCATGTTTGCTGTACATTTGCCTGTGTGTGTGTGTGTGTGTGTGTGTGTGTGTGTTTGTGAAAACGTATCCAAGTTTACCAGGCAAGTTTTCCTCACACATGAGGTTTATATAGAGCTGAATAATGTATTAAATTATATATTTGTAACTCAACAAAAATCCTATTCTAATAGAGAACAAAAGTGATAAGCATGATCTGTTATTCAGTCCCCAACTATCAGATATGGCACAACAGTCTTGTTCCAAAGACTCCTCCGAATTCAGACGAGCAATGCTGCCTTCTTTTGTCGCACTTTGGAGGATGTTACCTGTCTATCTCTCAGAACTATAAAACCTGTTACATGTTACGTCAATGCAATATACACTTCAACACTAGCTGGAACTGTATAATAGAATAGAGTATATAGTTGGTAAATGTATGTGTTCTAATCGGGGTATGACGAGCTATGCTGTCTGTATAGAAACATTACACACAGTCTCACCTAAAGCCCCGATGTCCCAGTTTTCCACAACATCAGTCGTTCCGTGTGCATGCTTTTAACAATAAATACAACTGTTAATAAATATAAAAGAATATTTCACATATATTTAGACATTAGTATACAGCGGAAGCTTTTTCTAAGTCGAACAATTATCAGATCTGTGAAGATGTATTTCAATATCTGTTCATAAAATATTAATAATTATTCAGGTTGTGATGTATGTATTTGTACAACTGTTTTACATGTGTTCATGTATTTGTGATAACCCCAAACTACGCACAAACCATTGTCCACATTTGCAAAACTTACTTTTTAATTTGTGACCAGTTTGAGATCAATTTCACTCCATAATTCTTGGTCCTCTTTTATTCACAGTATGAACAATATCATCTCTCCCACTCCAAATTGTAATGTGCAGTTTTACGCAGATGACACTGTTTTATATGCCACCGGCTCTTCTGTTAATCTGGCATTCTGAAATTGACACTATTGAATATTATAAATACTTGGGACTGTGGAACACCTGAATGGAGATCATAACTATATTTTTGTATAGAAACTAATCATGTTTGTCTTCTGGTGGTGCCTGAATAATAAGGATGAATAATGAGGTGAAATGAAATGACAGTGAGGCCTCTAAAGAATTTAATTCACAGTTGTGTGAAACACATACAAAAATATGTTGAAAATAATTGAATGAAGAAAAATAAAATTGTATGTCCGTGAACATTGTATTGCCATATATTGTAAAAAGGTAGGTGCAACATGTTTCAGTCCGCCCCCGTTTGGTCTTTAAACGTTATAGTGTTATAACATATATAACTGTTGAGCCATAGGTTTTATATAAGTATATAAATGGAAGTAGTTCCGTGATGTCACCGATTGGTTAGGGTTAGAAGGAGAAGGAGCGACGCCGTTAGTTTCCTGACAATCACTGTGTAGCCCCGCCCCTAAAGCATCCCCTGCTTTATGGTCTGTTTGACTCTAAATGTTCCATAATGTACTAAATGAACATCATGCTGTATTGAAGAAGACCGTAAACTAGAGATTGAGACCATAAACTCATGTTTACAATGTTTACTGAGGGAATAAATCAAGAGAGAAGTAGAGTCATTTTAGACTAGACTTCTATACAACCAGAGGAGTCGCCCCCTGGTGGACATTTTTTATTTTAAAAAAGTATAATAATAAAATGTATTTGTATAGCTCTAAATCACAAATTTGCCTCAGAGGGCTTTACAATCTGTACACATACTACATCCTCTGTCCCAGGACCCTCACATCAGAACAGGAAATGCTCCCCCCCAAAAAAAACCTTTAACGTGGAGAGAAAAGGAAAAACCGGAGTAGAACACAAGTTGATGAAAAACCTCACGACTGAGAATGCTGACGCTAATTCCAGAGTACTCAGTGGAGAGAGGTTTTACACACCTGAGAAGCTGTCATCATAACAGGCGCGTGGGAAAAGAACAGCACACAAATTTTATATATATATGGAAAGGTCTGACACGCTGCTATTGCACATCAAACAAAAGAGGCTTACCACACACTCAGTGTAGTATTAAGCTCAGTATTTGTTCTGTGTATCTAGTCGATCACACTGCATCGTGCATCTTGGCCTTCAAGCAGGAAAGATTACGAATGTAAACATCTCCTTCCTCTCTGAGAAGAATCAGGTCTCTGTCCCCCCACCCCCCCCTTTCCCCCTAACCCCCCCACAACCCCCAAGGCTCTATGTTTGATGTATCTTTAGAAACAGCCCCGGCGCTGCTATATTTAGTCCTAGGCGTAGAAGGAGCCCAGAATAGTAGGCCAAAGCGGGGGGACGGACGTGTCTTTGGTAAAAAATGAGGGAGGCATCGACCGGAGGCTTTAAATAGGACCGTGACGCTGTAAACAGCTTGAGTCGGTCACCATGGGAACAGCAGGAGGAGACGCGCAGAGGTTTTGATGCACCCATTTATCTATCTATCTATCCGGACACACACACACACACACACACACACACACACACACACACACACACACACACACACACACACAGAGTTGTATTATCTAGAGAGAGACAATCACTAAAGACACACACAGAGCTAAGATGTTGTCCGAGTGAAACGCGGCCTTGAAGAGAGAAAAGGCAACTCCATGGAAATCATATGAATACATTCATGTGTGTGTGTGTGTGTGTGTGTGTGTGGGGGGGGGGGGGGGACAGAATGAGACAGAATGAGAGATAGCTTGGACAACATGCAACTGTACCTTCTATGGCGTGGAGGTGCGTACACGTGACGTATCCCACGACCCTCTGCTCCTGATGGGAGGTTCCCACGTGAACCTGCAGGGGAACCAGAGGCAAACGGGACACGCGTTACTCCGCCGAGTTCAAACAGGCAACATGAAAAGTCCTCTGAGCGAGCGCGTCTGCGTGCGTTCAGCCCGCCAGGTAGCAACGCCACCAATTAGGTTACACGAGGCCAAGGTGGGGCCGCACCGACCCCCCCCGGGAGACTACAGTCATCACTGCAGCTGTTGGGGTGCGTTACATAACAGCTGCAGCAGGGCAAGAACATGAATGAAAAATATGAGAATACACAGAAACAAATTGCATTCAGAGATGTAATATAATTATAACGGCTTATTATTACAAGACAATAATGTAATATTAACCAGGTCCATCGCTACACTGTAATAATCATGTAATATTACGTTACCTCATAAACAGTGGTGGAAAGTAAGCACTTTGTTTTTGTTAAATGCCTTGATGAAGACATGAAGTGGTATTATTTTGTCTTTTTTATGATTTTGAATATTCTCTTCTTCGTTGTTATTTGCCCTCGTGGTAATCCTGTTTCCTGTTCTCTGCTTTTGATATAATTAACCCTTTTAGATTATAATAAGGTTTAAAGTTAAGCATAATTGAGGGCGTGGCCACTTTGAGTGACGTGTGTGTGTCGTTTGTGTCTCATATTTATCAGATCATTTTAAAGATGATGAGATGTCCCATGAAAAATATCTCATAATTATGAAATTTAGCGTGAATTTCATGATTGCGCGATAAGGATTTTCGAATTGCGCGAGTCATATCCCATAATTATAAGATCTATTACTCAATGGTAAGATACACATACTGTGGTAGTTACTTAATACTTATGAGATAAGGGTCCCATTATTACGAGATTCTTATTTCATAACTATGAAATAGATTTCTTGGGATTACGAGATCCAAATATCAGATCCTTTTCTTTGAATTGTGATAATTGAGGATATGTTGAAATAGATATGAGAGAGGGAACTATGACCTTTTAAACATTTTTGTTTTTAAATGCACTGATATCAGATCAGTACTCCGTATCAGCCAATACACAAGTTCAGCTTTCAGAACCGGTATTGGGAAGTAAAGAATGCTGTGTCTCTACTGTATTTACGACATAAACATGATGTCGACGACTATTTTTAAAAGCAGAAAAGACAGTTGGGTTCCCCTGTGTTTCATGCTGCATTATGCATGTGAATGAAGAAAACGCCACCTATTGATCACTGCAAACAAAAGGCAAAATGGAGAAACAAGATGCAACGACGTCTGGCATCTATCCATCATTATCGATGCTGCATTTAAAGAAAACAATGAAGACGTGTTGAAGTGAGGGAGAAGTAGTCCTGTCAACAAGAGCGAAGAGAGAGTAGATGAAAACGCATGCCATTTATTTTGGAGTGCACATTCTGAAATGATATGCGTGAGCTGAAGATTTTACCCCTCCTTGTAAGCTTTATGCATTTTTCAGCACTTCCTCACAACCTCAGTTTCTCCGTTCACAGCTGCGGTGAACTGAACGATGCACTCGACTTTTAATCAGACACCTCCAGCGCATCATCGGCGTGGAGCGAGGCCCCTCGGCTACGCAGAAGCGAGGAGGAGGACGGCGGAGGCTGGCAGCTCTGAAGGGCCGGTGGGTGGACGCAGACGGGAGGACGAGGAGGCGGAGGAGGACGAGGAAGGGAGACGGCGCGATCGTGGGGTTGTTAGTTTGAAGCAGGAAGGCGTTTGGGTGGAGCGGAGCTATTACAAGACACAATACAGGAGCGATGGACGAGGTAAACTGCTCTGAGTGCAGCGCCGTTCTCACAATTCACAGAACAGAAGAAGCATGACTTACTACCGATCCACACTGCACAGAGTTTCTATGAAGAAAGACTATGCCAGTCGCAGCACAATAGTAAGTTGGTGTTAATGAAAAGCTTAAACAAACTGACCCAAGCAACCCATTTAAAGGGGAAGCAAAGCGAAAGTGCCCCGAGTGTCGTTGTTGTGTTCACAGGTTTCATTTTAAATACGGATTGATATTGTATGCAGGATTCAGTAGGTCTGAGACTGTGGGCCTCCTCTCACACAAAGCTCAGTGTACTTGCTTGGTTCGGTATGCCTGTGAGACCAAAACGTGTGTTTTGGTTGTGGGGCCTTTGCACATCTGTGCCCAGGGGCCCATTGACTCACAATCCGCCCGTGTGTTACCTCACCTGACTTCTTTCACACGTTTGCTGTGCGACGCTCGCATTCATTCAAATCGATTAGAGTAATTTACGATGGGTTAATGTCTCCTGCAGTGAAGAGAGGAGTCAGCATGCATCTCTGTGGTGAGTTAGCCAAGCTACCCCACCGAGGGGAGGACTTTCATTTAGACACATGAAGACCGATGCCCAGTAATGGGATGGCTGTTTTGGCTTGGGGTCTGTGAGGGGCTCGTAAAACCCCTAAAAGCTGCCAGACAGCATTAGGCTAATTAGCTCGACTGTGATATATGACACAATGCTCATATTGTGGACAGAAATACAGTAAATACACGTTAAAACAAAGATTGGGGCACTAATTGAATTTCTCCTGATGGAATGAGTGTTTAGGGACAATGGGTGGGCTAAAAGAACAGAAAAGGACTCGTCCCATTTGGTTAAATGCACTCATCAGGTGGTACATTACCGATTCTAATAATGTTGCGTCTGACGTGAGTCAATGGAAACGTGTGAGGCTGACCCAGGCAGACACCAGAAACCCGTAGTGTATACGCTATGTTCCATATTTCCATTCATAATGAAGATTGCAGCTTTGGTAATCCATATTCAATGGAACGGTTTGACATTTTTGGGGAATACTCTTATTGCTTACTTACAGGCATACTGTATATTAGAAGTGACATCACCCATTGGTTTGTGGACTGCAGTTTTGAAGCCTCAAGTTCGTTGATTATTGAAACTAGAGATTGAGACCATAAACTCAAGTTTACAATGTTTACAAAGGTAATACATTTAGGGCAAAGTAGGGTCATATATAGACATAAATATATAAATAAATATGTAATATTTACCTCCCCCCGGTCTCTTTAACTCTGTCCTCATTCTTTCCCTTTCTGTTGCTTCCTCTCTCCCTCCTCCTCTGCTCAACTCTCTCTATTAATATTTCAGGGGCTTATCTATGCTTCAATAGGTGTGTGCACCCTGAAACTGACAAGAGAGACCTGAGGGATTCCTGTGTGTGTGTGTGTGTGTGTGTGTGTGTGTGTGTACGCACACACAAAACGAGTGGACTTTCAATGCGTTCACGTTGTCTGTGATCTGTGCAGAGGATGAAGTGTAGATGAACGCTGACGGAGGAGAGCTCGACTAGAAGCAATTCATTCTGAAAAGAACAGAAAGAGGTTTTTACTCTTCTGTCCTGTATGAGAACAAATAATAAGACAAATACAAGATAAATAAAACAGCAAATGAGTCAGACTGCAGGATATGAGATGCTGACACTTCCAAAGGCTTCCTCTGGTCACAGGCGTTGAGACGGAGATGAGCGGAACTGAAATGAGCCGCGGGGCGATTTCACACCGGAGGCCAACCGAACCGGGCCGAGTTCTGAAATTGATTATGAAGCATCGAAGGCGGCTGTAACTAATTACCTAAACTTCACCATCAGATGAGGGAGCCGAGGTTTCAGCATGCATTATTTGCATGGGTTTGATCGCTTCACTTGAAAACCGAGCGATGACATTGTCGTGATGACAGACGGGCGGCAGAAAGCAGCAGGAGGGACAGTCTTCTGTCAAAGTCAACTGAGACAAGTTTAAGTCGAGACTCCAGTCCTTCAAGACAAGATGGAGTCGAGTCTTTTTGTCGCGTCTCAAATCACAGCTCAAGACAAGTTACAGGTCAGTCGAGATCATTTTATACAAGTCTTGGATCAGTTGAGACAAGTCCAAGTTGAGGTTTGAGTAAAATGACAGATATCCACGTCAAGTGTCAAGTCAAAGAAAAAAGTTCAAGTCAACTCTTGAGTCAGTTGAGACAAGTTCCAATAAACTTTTGAGTCACTTGAGAATAGTCCAAGTCAGGTCTCAAGTCAATCAAGACCAGATCAATCCAAGACTCAAGTCATTTGAGCTCAAGCCAGGTCAGTCGAGGCGTGTTCATTTAAGTTCGTGGATCAGTTCATACAAGTTCACGTCTTTAATCAATCAAGACAGGCTCAAGTCAAATCTTAAGTTACTTGAGACAAGTTCTGAGTCAATCGCGAGAAGTTCAAGTCAACTCTTGGGTCAGTTGAGGCAAGTCCAGGTCAAGGTTTGAGTAAACAGACACATTCATATCAAGTCTTAAGTCAAGTCAATTCAACAACAAGTTCCAGTGGAGTCTCTCACGTCAATTAAAAGAAGTCAAAGTTCAATTCTTGAGCCAATCAAAAGGAAACCAAGCCAAGTCCTAAGTCCTTGAGAGTAAGTCCAAGTCGAGGGTAACTCCACTGGGACTAACAAGTTAAACTGAAAGACTTTCGGGTCCCCGATCGAAAGTGAATAGTGGTCTTTGTGGTCATTAAAGGCCAGGAGTGGATTTTGGGAATTGACCCCTTGATTTCCCTTCTATCCAATCTACATTTGAGTGTGTCCCTGTTTTGAAGCCTAATCCGTAGTAATGCATTCAAAGTGCACACACACACACACACACACACACACACACACACACACACACACACACACACACACACACACACACACACACACTTTAACCATGCACTTAGTAGTTACAAATAATTATAAGAGGGGATAATGTTGAGACTGAAAAGCTTTAATTACAGAGACAGCGCTGGCTCTCCCTTTAGGGAAACATTTTTAAATTAATATTCTCTCTTTCTCTCTTTCTCTCTCTCTCCCTCCCTCCCTCTCTTCCTCCCTCCCTCCCTCTTCACAAGAGACAATTCAGATTAATGTTGCTGACCTGCTGCTGCTGCTCTCCAGGTAAATGCATCCATGAGGAATTAATGAGAATGTGTGTCTTTGTGCCCCGAGTTAGATTTGCTAAAGACTGACTTCAGAAAAACAGCTTTTGAATTTCTCATAGTCTAAATGAACCGGACTGGGAGGAATATCAGATGATGGCTGGGGGGAGATTCTTATGTACTAAGTTCATTTCATCGTTGTAATAAACATACATCATGGTGCCACTAGATACTTTACCCCAAAGTAACCCAAACTGAAATAGTGATAAAGATAAATCAACCTGACAGTGAGAAATTAGAACATCAGGTCAACCCTACTGCCCCGAAAAATGTTCAATAATGTAATGACAAAGCATTTTAACGTCCACATAAAGGCCCTCTCATATACTGTGTGATTATGATTATATATATATATATATATATATATATTATGTAATTCCTGGGGATACTAGGCTGCTGAGACAGATGTTTTAATAATGATGAATGGTTGATCTGTCTCTCCTAACACTACATGTAGGACAGAATCAGAAGACAATCTATGTTGAAAAGTTGGACTAAATGTTTGATTCAGTTAAACGGACATTTTGTAACACTTAGACGAGTCCAACACAGTCTTTGGGTCCAAGACAATTCTTAATCATTTAGAGTCTTGATTTAGTTCTCCAGGTGGGATTTCAGCCACAGGAGCCTTAGAACTGATATTAGTTAAGCAAGAGGTATAAAACTGTGTGTAGGTTCAAGACGTGCTCTTATGCTATTATTCCTGACGGTGTACTGTGTGTATGAGCTGAGCTATAAACTCAACTGTTTGCCTGCTATCTGTCTCCTGGTGTCTGCTAGCCTTTCACTGTGCCACAGGAGCTTTTATTGCTGAACAGACAAAGACAAATAAATAAATAAAGACAACAGAAAATCCAAAGGAAGATGATTACAATGCCACCCACAATGTTGTGTCTGACAGACGATGTCTAGCAAAGTGCAAAAAGCACCGCGGTGATGAGTGCACACAACAACAAAACAGAGTTTCAGGGATCATCCCTTCAACCACGACTTCCGACTGAGCATCCGTGTTTGCGTTTGATGTGAAAGAACACACACAGTATCTCTGGTGGCTGTGAAGAGGAGCGCAGCGTGAACATCAGGTACATCAAATGAAGGGCATCTAATGAGATGCGTCCCAGCTGGCGGCGAGGCGAGTCGGAGCGCTGAGTAGTAATGAGCGAGAATGACCGAAGGGTCACGGAGGGGGAGCGAGGGTTCACCACGAGATGGAAGCCTTGGAAGGCTGCCGAGGCGTCTGGAGGACGGACCGGGGCGAGCAGCGAGCAGCGGGGGACATCAAAGCCTGCAGCTGGCTGGGAATAATGGCTTACATGGGCCTTTTATATTTACATAATTAACATATTAATATACAATGTTTACTTGGATATGCTACATACCAGTGCCGTGAGAATTGAGCGTTGTCATCACTAAATGAAAACCGATAAACACTGCTGGTGATAACCCAACACTTCCTGAGTTTGCTGCTTCAAAGCGTCAAAAACAAACGGGGACTTTTGCTGAGAAGAATTAAAAAGGAAAATGTGTGTTTGCATTGAATTATGGTAGCTTTATTTGCTGATATCCTTCAATAAAAGACAGGTCTGTCAATACTGAAAGGGAGGAAGAGTAAGCATACAAAATAATGGGGATATAGGGAAAATGTGTTCATCATCACAGCGAAAATAACGTGGAACTTATAGAGAATTCTCTCTACACTCTTTGACCACGAAATATCCGATCACCATCCGATCAGGCAGGACGCCTAGAGACACATTGTACGGACAAACGCATTTAATCACAAAAGTCCCATTCACCAGGGCCAACCACGGCGGATTGGGAGACTTGTGGTTCTCTCAATGAGCGTTCCCTGGCAGTGAGGAGAATCATTTTGTTTAACATTGTTTGCGCCACTTCTCTGTCAGCAGCTTGCCTAGAAACACGTACCTGCCAGCTGGCTGACAGCCAGCTTGTCAGGGGGACCCGGGATGACCTCATAGACAAGGTGGGGGGGGGGCAGCTCGTAATCTGCACAGTGACAGTCAGTGGGCAGCAGGGCAGACAGGGAGGCTGTCAGCGTGCAAGCTGTGATGATGGAGTGTGTTTTTATTAGACCTGGTACTCTATAACGCATGTATGGACACAAACAGATTTGCGCACACTCACACATACAGGTGTACGCGGTCTGATTAATGAACTCACAGACTGTCCACACACACACACACACACACACACACACACACACACACACACACACACACACACACACACACACACACACGCACACACACCTCCCTTCATCGCTGAGTCATTGCACGTTGTGTTTGTGAGCTTTACTCGGTGCACTACTGCTTCTGCGTATTTATTATTGTGTGTCTTATTATTAAAAAAAGGCTGCTTTTCAAAAGAAACATGAATCAATGAAGACAAAATACAAAGCCCACCACTCTGCATAGCCCACATTAGTGCACCGGTAACCACGCCATAAACCCGGCCTGCTTCTGAGGCTTCCTCAGTGTAACCAGCATGGACATACCTCCATTATGCATTAAGACTGCATCCCGTCTTGGCATATTTACAGTACATGGGATCTGTCATCCTGCTGAAAGTGCCTAATGGACTCCATACTGTATAAGTTATGCAGCAGTAGGCAATGGGGAACACAACCGGATGTCCCTGGGTTACTGTTGGGAGCATTGACTGTAAGAAGTGGAGCAAGTCATCATGACTTCACCCAATGGTTTGCAGACTGCTGTTTTGAAGCCTCGAGTTCGGCGAGTTCACCGTCGCAACCGATGACTGGACGTTACCGTATTTGGAATGTGGAGGAGTGATGTAGCTGGTAGCGGCAGGGACCTGTTGCCGACTGGTTGGGAGCAACCAAGTCTCTGCAAATGATACGTTTGTGTGCAAGATCTTTTCTTTATGAAGACAGTCCACAAATAGTAACAACCGAGCAAATCGATCAATTACAGTAACTCAAAAAGACTGTTAATACACCTGTGGTAAGCTAATATAAAGTTATAACATATAGCAACGGATTTAAAATAAATTAGAGACTTACATTTATTTTAGGATGTTAAGTGGTTTCTATAAGTTTTGGGTTTTTATAAAAAATAATAGAGCATCGGTTCCAAACCTAATGTGTTAATTGTATTTAACGCTATAACTTTTAGCCATGCTGGCGACAGGGCTCTATGGAAGGCAGTGTTGGTCTCGGTCCAACACTTTAGTCCAGATTCAACTAGTAGATGGATTGCCATTAAATTAAATTTGGTACAAATATTCATGGTCCCCAGAGAATGAATCCAACTGGCTTTTTCATCAACTGCCATAATCAGGTCCAATTTGTAAGTTGTCCAATACCTACAAAACTGATGCCATCTCTATCACACTCACCTGTACTTCAGTGTTTTGTGCTAATTAGCAAATGTTAGCATGCTAACACGCTCAATTTAGAGTGTTAACCCATTTGTGCCCACAACGGAAATTTTGCATATTATCCTAGAAGCCATTTTATTGTTTATCATCAATGTGTATTTAGTATAAACACAGATGTGGAATTATGATGAATTATAATGTCCTTTCCATACTACGGAGATCTACGGTAATTAATGAAGCCAATGACAGCTGGCAGGTCATTTGAACTCTCCGTCCGTCTTTCACGCTCACACCCCGTCTTTCACAAATGTATGACGAGTTAATTTAGTATAAATAGACTTAATGGACAGATTCAATTACCGCCTCACCAACGGTACGGACAGCGGGCATCAGAGATGACGAGATTAGCTTTTGGCTGAAACGGCACCAAGCAGCGATCGGAGCTCAGACACATTTCTGCTGCGGGGAGAGCATACAATTAGATGTCCACTGTGACATTTAGTTCTAAATCAGCTCATTTTGAAATATAATGAGCACATAAACAGACACAATCCAAGTTGTCTAATTATTTTGACTAATTGTCCTGATCTTGTCAAAGCAGCCCCAGTTTAAATATAGACCGGTATATTACTTATGACATTTCTCAAAGTGGTCTCTGCGCTGACCTTTCAGTGACAGCGACTCTGGAGCTACTTTGTGAAACCATGGCAAAAGGACAAAAAACTGTAAAAATAAGTTTTTTGTGGTGGTAGAATTTGACTAAAAATGTTACAGAGCTGTAGGACACATGAAATATTTTGTTCAAATCTCCCTTTTAAAGTGTGATTAATGTTGTGTGTTGTATATTGTCAGTGTGTTTCCAACATTTGTAAAGTGTCTTTGAGAACTATGAAAAGTGCTCTATGAAAAATGAGGATTTTATTGGCTTCCTGATTGCGTGGTGGTCATTCATTTTGGGAAATGTACAATTCGCTTTCTTGCAAGAGTGGATCCGGAGATGGTTAGCTTAGCTTAGCATAAAGACAGATACAGGAAGCAGGGGGAAACCTGGCTCTGTCCAAAGGTAAAAAAAGAGTCACTCATGAACTCGTTTGTTTAATCCATACAAAAAAAAAGGTAAAAAATTGACGAGTTGTTCCTTTAGTGCTAAGTGTTACCAGTCTATTTCTTGGCCGGGTACAGTGACTTGCTGGAGTTTTGTCGTCACCGTGAAGTTGCCTCAAGTTGTACGGGACAGATCCAGGGTTGCCGTTTGCCCGTTTCCAGTTTTTATGCAAAGCTAAGATTCTTGCTCTAATTCCATAGTGATGGGAGGAACAAATATAAGATGGGAATCAATATTCTGACCAACTCTTTGCAAGAAAGCAAGCAAGCAAGCAATATCCTAAAATATCAAACTGAAAAAAAAAAGAATATGAGAAAGAAAAAGTAAAGTAAAATTCTGACCTTGGCAAACAACGCCCCCTTGGCTGCCAGTGCGTCCTCCCCTCTCCCGTTGGGGAAGCAATCGAACCTTGCATCCAGGATCGGGTAGCGGCTTGCCAGCATCAGCCCACTGTTCAGGAATTTGAACCTTGAGCAGCATCCTTTCCAGCCGTACCGGCCGACGTCGCTCAGCACGTAGGGGAAGTAACGATGCAGCTGACACCGCAGTCTGGTGGTCGACCCGTGGTCAAACACTTCCTGTAGAGCCAGAAAATCCAAGTTGGCAGGGAAAAAGGCAGAGATCTCGTGGTCGAATGTTTCATCTCCGTGGCGACGTTTTCTACCGGGGCGCTTGAAGATTGACGTGCGAGGGACATGGGAAAGAGTATTGTTGGAGGATATGCCAACGCCGCCGTCACCACCATGATAACGAGCGAGGGATTCCCTGGAGGCAGTCATACTGCCCGTGTCTCCTGCCACCTGCTCCCCAGTCCGATGGTTCCCTGTTTCGACCTCCTCCTCCTGTGGGTCTGGCTCTGGGGCGCTGATGCTGATTTGAACCGCTGAGGCGTGAAGTGGGCAGTCTGAGGACGCTTTTGTCTGGATCCCTTCCCCATGCACGGGACAGTCATGATGGCCTTGACCAACTTGAGGCCCTGTGGAATGCAAAGGGCAGTCTGGAGCCTCCCCTGAGGTGTGAACGGGACACTCTGAGCTGCTGTTAGTCCCTGCAGGGTGGAGGGGACAGTCTTCTGTCGTGTCTCCTCCGTCTGGGTGAAGGGGGCATTCAGAGGTACCCTGGTCTCCTGCAGACGGGTGTACGGGGCAGTCGGCGGCACCTGAGGGGTGAATTGGGCACGCGGTGAGGGGTTCGGTTTCGGTGTCGGCTGGGCCGTTGGTGGTGTGCGTTTGGTCTGGACGCTGGTCCAGAGAGGAGGTGCGGCGGAAACCTGTGGGAAGGCTGCTGAAGGATGCCGCACTGATGAACCGAACAGAGAAAAAGAACCATTCAAAATGCATTTATTCAATTGATATGTATGACAAGAGTGAATGCTTTCACTGCTGCTAAGACGTAAGCAGAAGGAGCCCAGGAGCAAGCTCTCCTCACCTGATGGAAGTGTTGGTAGGTGAGTCGATGTAGATCTTAATCTGAGGCCGACTGGCACCATTGCGGATCCTCTTCCCCACCTCCCGGGCTCTCCTGTGCGTGTCCGACAGGTTGTTGAACCTGGCCAGAGAGTCGGGCAGCAGGCACACGTTGGCACTGCAGAAACAGAAGCTTCTGCCCTGTGGCCTCCATTCCCCAAGGCCCCCTGGCCCGGCCTGGCCCTGCTCGGCCTGGTGTTTGTCTGGCCTGCACAAGGAACGCAACGGAAACACTAAATCAAATCAAACAGAGGCTGTGGAGCACACAAATAACCCTCCATAATGTATGAAAAAAAGAATCTGAGTTTAGGAAATACAGTTATCTAATTAGCTAGCCTAGCATAAAGCCTGCAAGCTGGGAGAAACCGCTACCTGGCTCATTGTATGGTTGTGCTGAGGGGCAGACACATTTTGATTTTGATAACTTTGAAACAAAAAATGCAGAGCCTCATTTGGAGTAACTTTATGCATATCTAGTTTGTACCATGGGATATTGTCCGCATTAACTTACTGCAATTATCTTGATAGAAGTCATTATTTTTCCACTTTGTTTCTTTCTTATCTTTATATCCTTTTCTGTTGTTGTATGCTTTCTATACAACCACAATTTTATTTTCATTTCATTATGTTTTTCTTCCCAAATCTATCAATCTATCCTCCTCTACTAACTCCATTAGGAACGCTGCTCTTTGATCCTATATTATGGAAAAACCCAGAACCATTCCACTTAAACACTACCACATTCATTTAGAGGCAGCAGTATAATTACTGGAAACAAACACAGATAACAAAGGGAATGTCTAACATTGTGAGAGAGTGCTGCTCCTCCACAGCTAACAGGGCTAAATACAGCATTTCAAATTTCGTGGTCATGATGGGTAGCCACTTTGCTGTGTGTTTGGATAACCAAACACACGCTGAGAACTGATTGAGCCTGGCAGCTGTAGGCCAGACCAATGAGCAAACTCTTTACAGTAGATAATGACTAAATGTTCTGCCTCCTGAAATTTCCAAACTCAGGGAACAACTGGCACTGTAGATATAAAATGAAGCACGATTTCGCAAGTGATTAGCTTATTTTTTTTATACCTCAGATAGATTCAGAAACCCATTTGATGTTTAGGTTTGGAGAAGATCGTCATGAAACTGGCTGTTTCCAGAGATCATCTTGCGATGGGATAACATCAGCTGCTATGCTAGGGTTGGGAATTATTCAATCCAAAATTATCATAACAGCTTCAAGTATAATTATAAAGCAAAAACTAAAAATCTATACACACACACACACACACACACACACACACACACACACACACACACACACACACACATATATTAAACATATTGAACTGAGTGGTAACGTAAAGAAAACTTTAAAATCTTCAACTAAACTAAAGCAAGACTTTCAGAGGACCTTCTGAGGACTTTTCTGCTCTGGAACCTATTGCTGCTTGCAACTAAATAATTTCCCCTCGTGGGATCAATAAAGTTACTATCTATCTATCTCTATCTATCTTAGAGGACCTTCTGAGGACTTTTAGAGGACCTTTTGAGGTCTTTTAGAGGACCTTCTGAGGTCTTTCAGAAGACCTTCTGAGGACTTTCAGGGGACCTTCCGAGGTCTTTTAGAGGACCTTCTGAGGACTTTCAGGGGACCTTCTGAGGTCTTTTAGAGGACCTTCTGAGGACTTTCAGGGGACCTTCTGAGGATTTTCAGGTGACCTTCTGAGGACTTTTAGGGGACCTTCTGAGGACTTTTAGGGTACCTTCTGAGGATTTTCTGGGGACCTTCTGAAGACTTTTAGAAAACCTTCTGAGGACTTTCAAGGGACCTTCTGAGGACCTTCAGAGGACGTGAAAGGAGCAGATAAAAAATTTACTATTTGAATGTTACTCCTGTCCACTTTTGGTTTAATGGTTTTGTGGTTTCAATTTTGAGAAAACTAGCACTAGCAACACCACAGGCAAGAGATAAGAGGTTTGATCTGAAAACAAGAGGTAGTAAAGGGCCACTAAGGGCCACACTAACCTGCGGTAGGTGTACAAGTATGGCTGGCGGACGGCCTGCAGGGGAGCCCAGATGACGAAGCCCAGCAGGGCGAAGGGCAGGGAGGCAAGGAGGAGGAGCAGGTAAAGTGGCGCGGAGATCAGCAAGCACAGGGTGAGGAAGGAGCAGGGGTCTTGGGAGCGTCGACGCTTCTCCAGCGATGTGGCCACGCAGGAGGCCAGGAGCTGGTCCAGGAGCCAATAGCAAGGGAACACCAGGCTCCACGACAAGCCATCCAGGAAGTGCAGACAGGCCCCGGAGTAAGGGGTGGTGTGGAGGACCATCTCTTTCCTTTCCTTTCTCCCTCTTTCTTCCTCTCTCTGTCGCTTTCTCCTCACCTCGCACTCTATGTCCACACCCACATGCACTCTTTGAACAAGCGAACGCAAATCTATTCCAGAGATGACATGAACATAAATAAATAAAAAAAGAAACCAGACACAAATGTAGACCCTCCCCCCTCCTTGGAGAGAGGTACACTACATGGTTTGGGGTGATATTTTTGGGGATCTTCACAGACAAGCCTGTCTCAGCATCACCTCCCCTCCCTCAGCAATTACACCTTGTACAAGGGGGGGTCGAGGAACGCAGTCTGGAGGTAGGGGGTTTCCATGACAAGAGTGTTTCTGTTGATGAAAGATCTACGATCGCGAGGACTCCAGCTAGCTCAAGATGGGGCGGCCATTAAACATCACCCGGCCGCTGAACATCACCGTTTCCTTTGGACCTGGAGAAAGTGAACAATAGAGCAAATAAATAGGGAGGGAGAGAGAGAGAGAGAGAGAGGGAGAAAGGTGGGGAGGAACAAGAAACGGGAGATCAGTGATGGACTTGCTGTGAAAAATGAACATTGTTTATCTCCTCATGTTTGTGAATGCGTCATGGATATACTGTAGTTCCCACAGGTGCTTTTAAGTACAGCAGGAACTGAAAATATGCTCAGGGAGAGAGACATTAAAAGGTCCCTGTTTTAACAGGAAATGGGCTGTGCTAATATGTCCAAGAAGAGCAGGTCATAAATGGTCCAGAAAGATAATCAATATGATATTAACCACTACTGCTGAAATGATCTTTCTGTCAGTGAATGCTTTTTAACCGACTATAACACCAACAATGGGAAGAATCAATTCCACCTGGATGAATAGATAATAAATAGATTAATTAATTCCTGACAACAGTCAGGGATTTAGGAAACAACAACGGTAATGTTGACATCAGGGCAACCTCGTACACCCAACAGGGACCACCGGAGCCACGAGGCAGTGGTGCATCTACAGCGCCACAAAATTACCCCCGAATCCATCAAACCACACTGGAACTCAGCGCATGCTGTCCACACATTATTCTAGCACACGTTACATCCACAGCCCATATTAAAACACGTAGCGGGTGAAGGTGATGTCACCAATTAAGCAACTGTACTCACTGTCAAATAATTGCAATACATCTTCTTGACTCAAATACATTACCAAAAAAAAAAGTATTGCTGTCTTACTTTAATTCATTTTCACCGACTTGAAAAAGTACGCCACGTTGTCTGTCCTATATTCATTTCACATCCAGGGTCTGTTCTTTTTTTTTTTATCTTTTCAAGGTAGAACTCTTCTCAACAAAACACCCCTATGTGAGCCATTTGTCAAAGCAGCCCTACTATTTTCTTCCAAAATGAAACTCTATTGTTTGACAGGCTCATCCTCCGAAGAGCACAACAATAATCACTGTCACCTCCATCCTAGTAATCTTCTGCGCAGTCAAAACCTTTGCGTACAACGTTGATTCATGTCCTTGTGTGAACGGTGTTCCCTACTTGCCGCCTGTTACTGATCGACTCCCTCTTGATGCCGGTTGACTGGTTGACCGGGGCGGCTGAGAGTCGAGGGGATGTCCTGCTGACTCAGCGGTAGGTCGAACTGACGTGATCGCAGCGCTTCCAGCTGACTGACTGACTGTTGAACTGTCTGGGTGGCTTACTGGCTTGACGTGTGACTGTCTGGCAGATTAGCAGGACGACAGACAGCACTTTAAAATTCAACCACCCGGCAGTCTGTGACGCTGTGCTTCGGACGTGGTGCTTAGGTTATGAATCCATGGTTGTTTGTTTAAGATAGTGCATATGACTGTGATGGTAATTGGTTAAAGCACTGTTTAACCTACTAATCAATTAAATGCTGGTGTCTATTTAGCGTAAACAGAGGACGGAGTGCGCAGAGAGAAAGTCAGTGACCTAATGAAAGCGAGGAAACAGAAGGCTAACCTCCTGACACTCTTAATTCTAATCCAGACAAATTCACTTTTTGCACCGCTGCCTGAAATTAAAGCTGCAATGTGCAGCCTTCCCTCATTCAAAAGAGCTATTTATGGCTCACTGTTTTATAAATACATAATAAAACACATTTCAAATTATCGATTTAAATGAAATGCATTTTTAGTAATTCTTGTTTTTAATGTTGAAATCTTTTTTCTTCTTACTTGAGGACATTGCTCACCACAGTATGAAGTAAAAGTCATCATCACTCATTATGCTGCAGATCAGTCTCTCAACGTGATAAACAAAGAAAATGAGAGGTAAGAAGTACATGCTTGCGTTAAATACATTTTATCCAATGTTCGTTTTTTGGGAATCATCACAACAGATCTATCTACAGAGACATTCTTTTTGTTTCTGAAGAACAAGAGTTGAGGATTACGTCTCACGGTCTTCATTAGCAGACGTTTGCTCACATATAGACATATAGCAGTTGAGACAGCTGGTAAGCGGTCGTTGAATTTAGGAAGTAATTTGACATTTTGGGAAAATACACTCATTCGCTTATTTGCCAACAGCTAGGGCCACCGCTGTTTAGCTTAGCTTAGCATGAAGCTAGCCTGGCTCAGTCCAATTGAGGAAGTCACTGCGGTTTACTAAATAGTTCCCTGTTCAATCGCAACTCTTGGTTTTTACATTTTGGTTTTTTGTATAATTATTATAATTGTTATAATGACTTACTTGCTAGATTGATTTGGCAGCCCTGTCTACTACAAAATGACGTTACCGTACAACCAAACTGCAATTAGGTTTAGAGGGAAATGCGTTTTACAGTCGCAGTTTTAAAAACGTGATCAACGTTGCAAATTGAAACAAAACAACAACGCATCAAAAACTGTTGGTTAGGTACAGTACTGTATATAGTAAAACATCACGGTTTGGCCTAAAATAAGTACGTTTTCACTTTAGGGAGGTAAATTGAAATAAGTCAAAGTTGACTATTGGTTTTATTTGTGATGTGTCAAAAAAAAATGTAGTGCAGAAGAAAATAGGTTACACTCACAACATAATTAACAACGCAGTTTCATTGTATAGGAACATACTTTTTAAGTGACTGTTATTGTTACACTAGAATAAACTAATCTCATCCCATTAACTACTGGCTCTAGGTTTACATTCACCCAATAGACCTTCTCATCTAACTATTGGCAAGAAAGCTAAAAATCTGAATTTGTCAAGCTATATTCCTTTAATTATATATTCCTTTAAGAACCATTATCTCCGATGAATTAACTCTCACGCTGAAGCTATTTCCTCTAGATATATTTATTAGTGTCATATATCTAGCAGTGAGCAGGCTGTAACTATCACAGTAAATCTAGGAGAAACAGCGTGACAGTGGAAAGAGTCACGATGGAGAAGCAGGAAGAAAAGAGAAAACCGTTTAGTTAATTAAAATATCAGCGCTGCGGCATTTCCCCGTCTTCCTCGTTGCCATTATGAGGCAGACGGCTCACCGAGATGATTGACAGGAGGAAAGCAGCAAACTGAGAGGAGAGAACCTTTCATTGCACGAGAGGCTTTGTTCATTCTCTGCTTCTTTTATCGCGCCGCGTTAAACCCCATGACCTGCAATATCTAATGGCATCAACCTTTCAACGAGACCGTTTTACGGCAGACTCCGTGAAGAATTTCCTCTTTGCAATGGCAGACGTCATCAACAAGCAAACCCAGAAAAACACCCATCAGTCACAGCTGATACATCAGCGAGCGCAAACTGTCACAGTTAGTGTTATCAGGGGAAACGGAGTGGCGCATAATTCATACCCAAACACACGGGCTTGTAGGAAGAGACGGAAATACACTGTGGAGGAAAGAGATCCGAGAGAATGCCAGCAGACACTTTAGTGGCAAAAACACACATTCAGGCACAGACACACGAATCATGCAACAGTCCAAAGACATGCAGACTTAGACGCATACATGTTTACAGTGAGTCAGTTTTGGGCCACAGAGAAATCCTTTGTTGGTCTGCACTATGCCGAGTTGTAGTCTGTTAATTAGACAGACCCAGGCCAGACAACCCTGTGGTAGAGACCTGTCAACCACAAGGTAGCCCCGCCCCTAAAGCATCCCCTTCTTTATGGTCTGTGTGACTCTAAATGGAGCATAATGTACGAAATGAACATCATGCTGTATTGAAGAAGACTGTAAACTAGAGATTGAGACCATAAACTCATGTTTACAATGTTTACTGAGGGAATAAATCAAGAGAGAAGTAGAGTCATTTTAGACTAGACTTCTATACAACCAGAGGAGTCGCCCCCTGGTGGACACTAGAGAGAATGCAAGTTTCAGGCACTTAGGCGTTGGCTTCACTTCTCAGAACCAGATGTTTGCACTCATGTCTGTCGTCACCCGGAACTCATCGTGTATCATTCTGACGACAGAGGGGCAAGTGGCTATATTTTGGGGATTCCGGTGTAGCCAGCGATTAATTTGAAACCAATTAAAAGCTAAATTATCGTTGTACGCTAGCCGGTTGGTTCCCAGATTACCAGTCTCCACCAATCAGGAAAACATCTCTTTAGCTGCTAAATGCTTATTGTCTTTTCAACAGGAAGTTGCACACAATTTTGTCTGCCATTCAGTACAGGGCAGGTATGCAACAGTTTATCAGAACGTTTTCACGAAAAACAGCTGCTTGCTGCTGCTAAGAGAGAGAGAGAGAGACAGAGCTGAGTATGCGGGTCGGAAAACCAAAACACTAAGCTGAGAGAGGCTGAAAAAGAACTGCAAAAGTTAGATGATAATTCTCTGCAGATCGTTATTATGAGCAACCACTTTATATATCCAAAGTTTATATGAAATAATGCTTCTTGATCACTTTGCCATTCTTAGTAACTCTTGACCAATAGAAACACTACCAAATATTAATTTGATGTATCAAAATGTCATAAACCAACAGCTGTTCTCAGAGCTGTCAAAGGTCAAACTAAGTCACTTTTTAAAACAGTTCATGTCTTGACAGCTATGTGGGCGCTGCTTTCAATGAATCCCAAGAGGGTGACCGGTTTCACATCGCAGAGAGATGAAAACTCGCAGCTCGTGTCCAATATGGATAGAATACGACGAGTGGTGCTCTAATCGAAGAGCAGTGTGGGAGTTTGTCTCCCCATTAGCCAAAAACAACGACGCTTCAAAACAACCTTTCCCTCATTTACATACATAATGACTCATGTGACGAGAATGAAACAAGGACACAAAAGGGGAGAGAGAAGCTGCTTGTAGAAACAACGGAGGCCACACTTTCTTCTTGGCTTTGTTTCGCTTCAATTCCGTTATTGAAATTGATCACAATCGATACATGTCTCTGATGTGGCACAATAACAGTCTATAGGGAGGCAAACAGCAACATAGCATTGAAGCACATGGACTAACAAGAACACTTTCACATCTCTAGTCAGACACCTCGACACGTCGCCTAATAGGCTGCTCCCCTCACTGTACGGGGGAGTGATACATGACTAGGTCAGCTTGGGAAATGTGGTTTGTTCAAGTTTCCCCCACAGATTCAGATAGTTTCCTCCTCAGCGCTCGTCAACGCTGTCTGTCCGGTTAAACAGGAGAACAAACTCAGAGTGAGTGCATGCGTGTGTGTGTGTGGAAAGGCGGATAGGTCGTATTCATCTGCCCATCACCAGCGTGTGTGTTTACTCTGTGAGCCTATTTGAGTGTATATGACGTCCGTGTGCGTGCACGTGAACCATCGTGTGTGTGTGTGTGTGTGTGTTCATGCGCACGTACTGTATGCAAGCGTGTTTGGCAGTACAATATAGCAACTGAATGTGGTTGAGTGGAGCGTAACAGGAACCGATGCCCTCATTTTGTTATGTAGGAGAGAGAAGAGAGCATTGAGCGACACACACACACACACACACACACACACACACACACACACACACACACACACACACACACACACACACACACACACACACACACACTTTCATCACTTTGGAGGACATTACATTGACTTGCATTCATTTTCTGGAGACTAAACCCTAACCCTAACCATAACCGCTACTTGCCTCATCCTAACCCTTACCCTACAGTCCCCACAGCACACTCACACACACACACAGACACACTCACACACACACACAGACACACTCACACACACACACAGACACACTCACACACACACACAGACACACTCACACACACACACACACAGACACACACACACACACACACACACACACACACACACACAACCCTCACCCTAATTCAAATTCTATCTCGAACCTAAAATCAAGTTTGAACAGAGCGCACAAACAATAGGCAAAGACCGGTGACGTCACTCTGCTCTCAGCATGCTCCGGGGAGTTCTGTTGTCATGGCGACCTAGTCACATGCACTCTGGAACTGTACGAGTCTGGGCCGCCCGTCACTGCACAGAGAACACACGGACACAGATATGGCTGTGCTGAAGTGTTTGCAGGGCATCAGTACGATGTGTCGCGACACTCACAAGCAACGCCGCTACAATGAAGCACGTCAGGTGTTCAGTTATACCCATGTGTCACATTTTGTACCCTGGATGTATATTTTCCAATCAATTAGGAACTGTGGTTATGTCTACTACTACTACTACACATTTCCACAACAACAAAGTCATTTGGGCTGAAATCAGGCCTGGGGGAACAGTGGGGCGGAACAACAACTCCCATGAGCGCTCTGGCTTCTTCAACTGCACTGGATAAATTGTCAAATTATTCATCATCAGCCAGAGGAGAGCCGGCAGCTAATTACCCTCAATATTTCACAGTCGTATTAGAGCTCGTCTCAGGAGGTTTTCTATATGTGTGTGTGTGTGTTTGTGTGCTGTGCATAAACAATATTCTTATACAGTAGTTGTTTATGTGTGGTTGGACTGGAAACCCCCAGCAAACAATTACAGTTATAAAAGTGTGTGTGTGTGTGTGTGTGTGTGTGTGTGTGTGTGTGTGTGTGTGTGTGTGTATGTGTGTGTGTGTGTGCTACACGTGTTACTACATCTTGCTGTATGTTCAGCATGTGTGTTTTCTGGTTGGGTCCACCTCTTTTCTTGATTAGTCATTGTGCATACAGTAACACACAATGCAACTCCACAGCCAGTAAAGTTGCACAATGCAGATACAATATACTTTTCATCAGGCACAACACAATCTTAAACTATTATCAGTTATAACTATTTGGTTAGATTTAGGCAACGCAAGTACTCGGTTAGGGTTAGACAACAAACTTTCTTTGTTAGGTTTCAGCAACAAAAGTACCAGATTAGTTTTAGGCAAAAAAACAAAAATACTACTTCAGTAGCATATACGGGCGACCGTGGCTAAGTGGAGAGCAGGGCCACTCTTCTATTAGAGGGTCGGCGGTTCGATCCCAGGCTCCACTAGTCGCATGTCGACACTTAACCCCGTAGCTGTGCCGGCGGCGTGATAGAATCTGAATTGTAAGTCGCTTTGGATAGAAGCGTCTGCTAAATGACTGTAATGTAATGCAGATTTCATGGCAATCTGTACAATAATTGTCAAAATATTTAACCCCGAACCACAAACATCAAACTGTTGCTTGCTTCTGCGGTAAAGGCCATGGGGTCATCAAATTCACTAGGATTCATCCTCTGGGAACCATGAATGTCTGTATAAATTGTCACAGCAATCCATTTCTATATATATATATCTATATATATATATATATAGCTGTTGAGAAACCAAAGTGGTGGACTAACCGACATTTCCAAAAATATAGAAAAGAGACAGTAGAACCACATTAAGGAATGCAGTTGTAGTGTAATTGCACAGATATCATGAAATAAGTAGATAATCTCGTGGATTTATCAGCTCCTGGAATGTGTTTTGAACTGTATTTGAACGTTTTGTTGTGTCTGAGGAGGAGAAGGTTAGCTCCTGTGGTTTGACTCCACCTGCTCACACTTTATTCCCACCGTTAATAAGACATTTCTTTTCTAGTTTGCACTGTGCTTTGTCAGGATTACATGGAGTGCCTCTGGTTAGTAATATTGCAAAAATCAATTTGTCACACCCCTTGAGCAGCCAATTGCACTAATTTTCAGTAAATGCGCGGCCGGGGTCTGAATGGCTCAGATTTAATATTCAAACTCTCTCTCTGTTTATGAAATTAATTCACAGCATCACCTACACCTTAAATATCCGTGAGTATCTTGAGCTGATCGTCCTCCGTCTCTCCGTCTCCTTCACCGGTGTAATTATGCTTGTGCAACAGGGTTAGTGGGAGCATACAATACCATCACTGTGAGACACAATGTAATCAGTGCCATGATTTGATCAGGACCTGCTGCCACCTGCGTTTGAGCAATATTGCTGCTCTCATGGCAACAAATGAACTGGGGTTTGGGTAAACTGGTGACGAGTGATGAGAAACAAGAGAATGGAATTATTTGACTCTGCTGGACCAAAACTGTAGCTTCTTGCATTTAAAACGGTTCTAAAATTAACATTAGGGGAGAAAAGTACCGATTCACACAAAAGCACATAAAAGCACCAATAAATAATAAATAATAAATAATAAATAATAAATAATAAATAATAAATAATAAATACAGTCCTCTCTATTAAATGGAGAAAAGCTCTTCTGACAGTGGACACTTTCAGCTGTGTTAACTTGTAACTAGCTTTGACAACATGGCGGATTGGGGCCACGTGGGGGGAGGGGCGTCATATTCAGAGAAAAAAACTCAGAATTTTCCAGATTAAAGTCGGAAATTTAGGACAAAAAAACTTGGACATTCACTGAGATTAAAGTGGTAAATTGATGAAAATACAAAAATATGTATTTTTAGTGATAGCTGTGCTGAAATAAACTCACACCTTCCTGTAGTCAAAGATAGAAGTTGTTCAACTTTTACAATATACAATACTATTTATTTATAATTATAAAAGAACACAGAAAGAACATGAAAGAAAACATGTTTATGTATCCTTATCATGAAAATACTTTACTTACTTAGCTAATACTTTAATTCTCATTTTTTACCTACAATGACTCTATTCTGCTGTTGTAGGAGATATTCTGCAGCAGCATGAAATATCTATAATTTGAGTAAATGGGTTAGAACATGGTCCTTTAACCGAGCACCATTATGGCTTTGGTTCTGACCCATGACCTTTTGTTTCATGTCGTCCTCTCCTTCATGTCTCAGTCTGGCTTTCTGTCTCCTCTCCTACATTCACCGTCTCTCTCTCTCTCATGTTCGTGATCTAATAAATCGCTTTGCAGAGCAGCGCAGCGTCACCTTTGGACTTTCACTTTAACACGAAGGAGGCTGTTAAAGCCTTTCTGCCATTAACCTGCTTGTGATTTAGGGCCCACTGTGTCATTAGCCGCCACCGTGACATGTTAGTACCATAATGGACTGTCTTTAGTTAATGCAGTCTGAATGCAGCCCAGCAATTACGTCAGTATTGGACAAATCCACATCTCACGTTTTACATCCAGTGCCAATGTTAAGTTCACACAGGAGGCGGGAATCTGCACACCTGGTATTCATATTTGCCTGTTTATCAACCATAGACACACATCTTACAATAACCTACACACGTTTTTTTTAGTTGCGTGACCCTAAAGGGGAACTTCACCAATTTAACCTTCAAGTCTGTTAGCAGATCTTGAGGAGCACTTCTGCGTATGTGACACTGTGTGCTCAGCCCCTCTCTCCCTGTCCAATCCTGCCCCCACAGCTCTCCCTCCCATCTCCACGCCCCATCTTACCCGATCTGGCTCCTCTCTCCCCTAACGAGGTCCTCAACCTTGTTACGTCTAACCGCCCCACCACGTGCTCCCTTGACCCGATCCCTTCCCCTCTTCTTCAGTCTATTGCGACTGAACTCCTTCCATTCCTCACCCGCCTCATCAACACATCTCTTGTTTCAGGATGCTTTCCCACGGCCTTCAAGACCGCCAGAGTCACCCCCCTTCTGAAGAAACCATCACTTGACCCCTCTGATGTCAAGAACTTCAGACCGGTTTGTCTTCCACCCTTTCTATCCAAAACACTTGAACGTGCTGTCTTTAACCAACTGTCTTCCTATCTCCACCAAAACAGCCTTTTGGACCCCCACCAGTCCGGGTTCAGAGTGGGTCACTCGACAGAGACGGCCCTCCTTGTGGTGACAGAGTCGCTTCACGCCGCGAGAGCTAACTCTCTCTCCTCTGTCCTGATTCTCCTGGACCTGTCTGCGGCGTTTGACACTGTGAACCACCAGATCCTCCTCTCCACCCTCAAGGGGATGGGCGTCTCAGGCTCTGCACTCTCCCTGTTTGCATCCTACCTGACGGGTCGATCCTACCAGGTGACCTGGAGGGGGGCCGTGTCGGAACCACGCACGCTGACTACGGGGGTTCCGCAAGGGTCAGTCCTGGGCCCCCTTCTCTTCTCGCTCTACACAACATTTCTGGGTTCTGTTATTCGCTCGCATGACTTCTCCTACCATTGTTATGCCGATGACACCCAGCTGGTCTTGTCATTTCCTCCCAGTGACACCCAAGTGGACTGTCCTGGCCCCACAGTGGTGGAATGAACTTCCCACTGACGTCAGGACAGCGGAGTCGCTGCCCATCTTTCATCAGGCTGAAAACCCACATCTTCAGGAAGTGCTACCCTGAGCCTTCCACTCACCACTTATTGTATTCATACTAGCTTGTTGCACTTATTGTATTCGTATTACTTATAGCACTAACTGTTTCTCTTGTTTCTGCACTGTACTTTGGCTCTGAGTTATGCTCTGCTTCATGCTCTTAGATGCTTGTTTGGAAAAGGAAATGTACTTATGACTTCTGGTGACTAGTAGTTCTTTTGATTACCAATGTTGATGCACTTATTGTAAGTCGCTTTGGATAAAAACGTATGCTAAATGACTGTAATGTAATGTGCTGATCGCCGGACCCCTATGCAGGGCTCATGAGTAAAGGGTTGCCAGGTTTGAGACCACTTTGAGAAAATGGCAACCAATGCTTGGCCTTTGGTTGCCATCAGTGGCAACCACTTTTTAAGTCGGGACAGCAAACTCAGCAAAATCTGCACCCAAAATAAATGAATGTTTAATATTTGTTGCATTAGTGATATCTCAACACGTTTTTATGCGTTTGAGGCTGAAGATGTCCGCTCCACAGAGGCAGTAGATGTTGGGATTGTCACCGCCAAACATGTCACACTAGTCCACTGACCAATCACGTACTTGTAGGCCAGCTAGAAGGCTCTGACACGTCAAATACGCCCAACATGTCAAACTAAAGATCTGATTGGTTGAAGACTATGACAATCAACAATATTGTCCCCATTTACTTAAACTGCAAATGTAAGTCTGAAGACCAGATTCTTTTACTTAGAAACAGCATGGGGTGATAAAAGCTCTTAAAACAAGCTGTGCTGGAAGCAGAGCAACAGAGGAAGACAGTAGCTGTGCAATGATTAATAAGCTAATGGGAAAACATATTTAGAATACATGTAGTAAATAATTAAATTATAAAATACTGACGGCCGACCACTGTAATTGATCTGTTCCAGTCAGAACCAGACAACGCTGCATGTGTATTGGGGCATCTCCTTCCTCTCATCACATGAACGCAAATTACTTCAACTGACATAGAACCAGGTGAACCTGAACAAAAGGCAAAGCCTCCTGGTATCTTTGAGCTAGACGGACAAAGTATACCGCAAAGTACAACACCTCAGTATTGACCCATCACGTTCACCAGTTACAGGTAGAACATCCTACAGAACCACGGGGCTAGACGAGCACGGGGAGCTCAACAATATAAGGAGGTGGAGGCTATGAGAGCTGCACACCCATTGAACAGTAACAGTAACTCAATGGATATGTCCAGGGCTTTTATTGTGAAATGTAAGAACAGAAGGAGTGGATCTGGTCTGCGCAGCCTTTGTCAAGGTTGAAAGGAGAAATAAAGTGTGCCATCTTGCTGTCAGACTACCAAGCCTCCCTGTTGTTCCACACTATAGCGTGCATATTGAAAATGCTCCGCACAACGCCATTGGTTGCTTCCTTTATTCACAGTGCGAAAGAACTGACCTTGTTCCGAGAAAGACAAATTCCAGGCATAACAATTCTGTTTTATGTGACAGTCCTCATGACAAGAAAACAACAAATTGGAAAAACATTTTGACGGGCGAAGTTATCGCATGAACAAAACACCCTAACCGTGTAAAGACCGTAAAGCTGACAAATAACTGCACAGTACTTTGATTACTCAAAATATAGGATGATTTACAATGTTTTAAGCTGGCAAACAATAACCGATAGAGCCACTGTTAAAAGTGTTGAGCCCTGCCCATATGTCGTACTACTCATTTAATCCAGGGTAACATAGAAATATTGATCATAGCTGCTTCAACCTTTAATTATTGGACTGCGTATGTACCAGCCATCAACGTCCATCTCTGTGCCAGGCAATAACCCACAGGTCATCTCAACCTCCCCAAAAAGGTTCCAGTGTTTCAACCTTACAATCACGTATGAAGCACTCTGACCTCTTTAATTGGCCAGTTGGGTTCCACCCACATGTTTCAGGATATCATGACCAGTGTGATGTCTTGAGAGGTCGGCATCGGCTTGTGAGGCGTGGGGGCACAGATCAAGACGACGAGCGGTGGTTTCTAACTCTAAATACTGTATTCAGATTGTTTTAGCAAAAGGTCAACTTAATTCCAGCAGAAAGCCGCTTCAAAAACCAAACATAAGTATCTTCAGTTTACTTCTGGTTCATTGTCTTTAACATAAAACTCTCTTCTTCTTGTCTGCTCCTGTCCTCCTTCTCCTTCCAAACATGTTGTCCTTTGTCCCTCACCCCAGGGTAATCAGCCGCCTCTCTTTCAGCTGGGCAGCAGCCTTGGCATCCCGGCTGCCCTGCTGACTTATGGGAATTGTAGTCAGTTAACCGGCTGCCATGATGGGTTGTAGTCTCTGCTGCAACCACTGGGAGGGGACGTATCTCCCATTGATGACACTCCCTCTCATGACGTCACACCAGTAAGACGGCCTGGAACCCGTTCTGTTAATGCGTCGTGTGGTTCTACAGCAGAACAAAGATCAGTACAGATTCTCTGTTTCATCACTCCCTCTTCTCTCTATGAGGAACTACAGGAGAGAAGCCAGAGGATGCTCTCATCCTTCACCTGCCTTTGTCTTTATCCTTTTACTTCTCCACCCTCTGTTTCAATAAAACAACCAAAGAGAAGTTGGCTGGTAGAAGTTTTACGACACATGATCGTAGAAAGTGAAGCCAAATCAATACTTCTCTCGCCTTGTTTGTGTGTTGCTCCTCCTGTTCTGACTTTTCACCGCTAATTGGCATCTCAATCGACCTTCACAGTACAGTAAAGTACACAATGAAGCCAATTACGTCTGCAAGAGTTACTGAAGAGTTATGTCTTCCTTCCTTGCTTTCTATAAATCATTATCTCCCTCTCATCCGTCAAGGCCGCACGATTGCTTGACAGCCATTATAAGACAACCCGATCCATTTAGACCTACTTGCTACATTCACGTTCAGCGGAAAATAAAACCGTAACTCCATCCTGTAGGCCCCGAGCAAGCAATGAATGTCTGCGTGTGATCTCGTGCACATGCCCTCTGCCTGTGTGTTTGCATTTGCACAAATGTGTGAATGTGTGCAGAGCTGCTGCTGTGTTTGCTCTGCTATTTAGCGGATCAATAGCGCAGGACGATGGATCGGCGCTCCTCTGGCTGGTCGTCTGATGTATAAACACCCCTCATCTGTTGTAAACGGGATGACAGACTGGATGATGACGTAGGTGGAGGCGGAGTGATTCTCTGAACACAATGGCTAACGCTGGTCAGAAAGTTTTTTTTTTTTTTTTTTTACAAAGTTCTCTCAATATGTAAAACGCCTCACTCTCGGCAGCAGCGAGTGCTACTTGACCAACGCCACATTATACAAATTATTGACATATTAGCCGACCCAACAGTGCTGGCAGATTGTTTCGCTGGGTAGAGAGCAGACAAGAGCTCCGGAGCGGCTCGTCCGTCTCCCATGGTGACCAGTAAGCTAGCTAGTCCGGCCATTAGCTCGCTGTTGAGCTCATTTTCTGAAAGCAGTGTAATGAACGCCATGCAGAATAAGCTAGCTAAGTATCCAGCCGCCCACTACTTAGCTTGCTAATTCCACCATGCTTTCATGCTATAGGGTTTCAATTAAAAGGCATTATTGATGTGCGTGTATGGTTAATCTACAATAATATATCAATCACAAAGTCAAACAAACAGTGGAACATCTTTTCCTCTAAGCCGTCTGACCTCTTCATCCTTTTTCTGTTTTTAATCTCATGGGCCTCTGTGCTACTGAACTCTGACCTCTGTCCCCTCCCCCCATGTGAGTATGGCAGCCTGCCTACACACACACACACACACACACATCTACACACACACACACACACACACACACACACACACACACACACACACACACACACACACACACACACACAAACAAGCAGGGAGAAGGCAGACAGACACTCTCTTGGCACATTAAGTCATCAATACCTGACTGGGGCATTAAGCTGCACACTATCTACACACTGTACACAAGTAAATACACACGTATACATCAGTCACACACACACACACACACACACACACTCCGCGCTATACTCTCTGGCCCGGCTGCAGGCGGAGCGGTACAGATTGTTCAGCATTGATTTGCTCTACATTTGTTTCAGATAACAGCTGCTGTGCTGATCCACTGTCAAAACTACGATCGCAGGCTGTGAAGATGTGCAGCGTTTTAACGTCCAATTAACACTCAAGCATTCACCAAACACTCTCCCTGTCTCACCAACTCGCTTGTTTCTGATGATCTGGGACTTTAATTATGTTTTGGCTTCCTGAACAAACATCTGAGGAGCCTCCCATCATGTGACCTAAATTAGAAGACACAGCGCCTGTGGTCATTTTCTCAGCACGCTTCCAGTAGCAAAGTCATATATTAAGTTTTGATGTCGAGGTTCAGATGAAAACCCAGTACATCGGCTTTGCCACAGTTTAAAAACAACACGGTGAGAAATTCACATTGACAACCATGCATTTTTTTTCCCAACATGGTGTGAATGCTAAACTTTCAAGTTGAATCAAGTCTGTGACACGGCTAAAGCTAAAGCCAAACCAAAGAGAGAGGTTGTCTTTGAAATCCAATAGAAGACAAGAAGAAGAAGAACGGAGGTCAACGGCACGGTAAATGTAAACGATGTGTCAAAGCTGAAATTAGAAACTATTCTCACAAATCTGACCGCTGTGATTATGGGTCTTAATGGCACTCACAACCAACAAAGAAATACCCCCAAAAACAACGCATACTTGGGCAAGCAGTGCGAACATTTCCATTTCAGGTTTAAACAAATCATTTGAAAGAAAGTAACCCCCTGGATGAGCTGCTATAGCTAAAAGTGATTTATGAAAACTTGGAAGATTTGGAGAATTATCACATTTTTACATGGTACGTGCAATATTGACGTGGTTAGAAGTTAGTGTTACCCACAGTCAGATTGCCCACAGTTAGGAATATAAGACCCAGGTTGTAAGATAGTGGTGTTTTCCTTTATCTCATGTATAACAGTCCTGTAAAAAGTCGACAATGACTCAACTTTTGCCGCCTCTTTTGTGCGTCTGCTCTTTGCGGTTTCTTCGGACGAAAGTGCAGTATTTCTACTCCCAGAGCTTCTAAAAGCAGTACGTGGGTCACTGAGTGGGAGGATTGCCTTTTCTACAGACTTCCTACACACAAACGCACACAGACAGGAAGAGAGAGAGAGATTCTATTTTAAAAAAGCAGAACCAAAACAAAGGTTAAAGCTAGGGAAGGTAATTTTAGAAACATTTGTTCAAATGAGCACCAAAGTGCTGATTCCTCATTAAATGCTGGTGCTCATCTCTCCCTTGACATCCTGAGCCTCTTCCTGATCCAGTTATTGTTTATTGTGCTTGTGACGGAACTTCCTGCCTCGTACATAATGAACGCTTCATGCCTCACTGACGTCCTCACCAGCGGTCGGGGGGGGGGGGGGGGGGGGGGCTATATTGCTATGGAAACGGCCCAAAGTTCAGGCCGTGACAAACACCGGTGGGTGTTTGGGTGACAGAGAGTGAGAGCCGGACAAATACAATCTCCAGACAGGACCAATCATTTGGAAGAAGTAATGCCAATGCAATAAAGGTATGGATCAGAACATAACCATCTTCAGGAGACATGTGAGTGTATGGAGAATGAATACAATGTAATAATATGAAGAAAAAACTTCATAGATGTTGGTAACTTTAGAGAGAACCAGTCTAGCTGTGTGTCCCCCCCCCCCCCCCCCCACTTCCAGTCTTCATGCTACACTGATAGACACCTGGCTCTGTGTTAGGGCTGCATGTTGGGAACAACATTGGCCCAGACCCCTCGTCCGTCCCTGCAGGGAGGGGGGAGCGCCGTGAGCGTTAAGTCCACGGCCGTACCGGGCCTGAAAATACCGTCAGTTCGGGAGTCTTTCCGAACTTCCCAAAGGCCAGTCCGCCCATGGTGACGGGAGCCGTAAAGTTAACGGTCGGAGCCGCGAGCCACCTTCCACCAGGCCTTTCCAAACCCAACTACAGACAGTTGCGTCGCACATGGAGGAAATGCGGCTGGAGAAGGCCAGCCAGCACTGGGGAGAGGATCCTCCAACACCGAGGTGCCGTCTCTGACACGCCGAGTCGAATGCCTCAGATGGACATGGACCCCATCCGTCGAGAAGTGTGAAAACCATAGAGTGTATAGATGTCGCCATCTTGGATTATGGCTGTCGCCATGTTGTTTTTGTTGCAGCCAATGAACAGAAGTAACCATATACGTCTCTGGTAGTGTCAGCAATCTGTCAATCACTGTGTAGCCCCGCCCCTAAAGCATCTCCTGCTTTATGGTCTGTTTGACTCTAAATGGAGCATAATGTACTAAATGAACATCATGCTGTATTGAAGAAGACTGTAAACTAGAGATTGAGACCATAAACTCATGTTTACAATGTTTACTGAGGGAATAAATACAGTTTTTCTCATAGACTTCTATACAATAGATTCGCCCCCTGCTGGACAGTAGAGATAATGCAAGTTTTAAGACACTGGCTTCACTCGGCAGGCCGAGAATAAAAATAGAATGAGGAGGAAGTTGAAAACTCCGGTTAACACGCAGCGCGGCCTGCCTCCAAAGTCATCTTCAACCTCAGCACCTCACTAATTAACCGCACAGGCTGCAGCCTCTCACCCTCCCTCAGAACACGGCCTGGGGTCCACACAGGTAATGAGAGAGCGTGTGTGGTCCTCACGTGCGCTCGTTTGTTTGACTTTTACTTCCCCTGTTATTAGTGTGTGGCCGGCTCTTTCTAAAGCCGCATCGACCACATCTGTCGGACGCACGACTCCACCCAAAAAGCACCTCTTTCCGACCTCACACCAGAAGTAGATTAGGGCCTTCGGCAGGCAGAGCAGCAGGGCACCTCTGGGGCAGACAGAGCGGCGGCACAACCACCGCTGCAGCTCACGTGGGTGAAGTGAAGGAACGGACGGGTTGGAGCTGCACGAGAGACGAGACAAATATCAGTTCTTGTGGTCAAAAGTCTGCCGTGGGTGTTAAGAGGGCGGAGGACTGACACTCGCTCAACGGAGATTCTATATTTAAAGCTCAGACTGGAAAGATGAAGTGAACCTAACCCAAATCCAGCTCTCTGCATCCTGTCAGCAGAGGTAGAGACGAGACCAGCGGTTGGAAACATAATCTCTCCGTGTTCACACAGTCGGTTCACACTGACCTGTTAACGGCAGCAGGCAGGCGACCAACCCCCAAACACACACACACACACACACACACACACACACACACACACACACACACACACCATTCACCGCACAGCTGTCCAACCCTCAATGTAGGTTCAGCAAGATGCACTCATTTCAACCAAAGGAGCTTAATCCAGAATTAACACGGCTCAGCCAATCTCATTCAGATTTAAAATCCCTCTGCAGATCAAATTAACAAACTAGTCACTTACCAAAGTTGGTGGTTAAAGATTAGCAGAAAAAAAAAAAGATTTAATAATTGACCAACATGTAAGAAAACAGTTAAATATGGGATGAGATACCTGAGTTACCTGATTCATGAGGCGTTTAAGAATATCATTCTACATATCAACGTCAGAACATCTGCAGACGTATAAAGACTTGAGTGATGTCATGCTCAGGACCCGGCGTTAGCAGCAAGCGTTGTGTTGTGTATGATGCATGAGATGATGCACGCAGTCGTCTGTACGCCACAGAGCACGCGTGAGCTTAATGCGTATCCGGTCCACTGTGGACAGCTGACCCTCTACTGTTCAGGTCCTGTTCATTTGGTCATATACACACCACTATGGATGGATTACTGAAGCACCCCCCCCTCCCCCCCCGGCCTTAAAATAACCTCAAAAACACCAAAACTACAAAGAGACACAAAATAACTGCAAAAAGTTGCAAGACAGCTGCAAAGAGACAATACATGACCACAAACACACAAAGAAACAACTCTAAAGACAAATCAAACGACGACAAAGAGACACAAGACAGCAACAAAAAGAGACAACAGCAGCACAGTGTGTGAGTCACGCACCTGTGGAGCAGAGGCGGTGGGGCCTTTTGCATGTCAGTGCCCAGGGGCCCATTGTCTCATAATGTTTATGACAGAAGCCATATAAGAGATAACTTCACTGTGGCGCTGCAGAGACTTTGTGCTTCACTGTCGTTGGTCAACACTTTACAAAACAGCAGACTGACGAACTCAGTTAAAATGTCTTTTTTCACTTCAGTTTGTGTAAAAATGTATTTTAAAATGAGGTACCCATATATATATATATATATATATATATATATATATATATATATATATATATATATATATATATATATATATATATATGTATATATAGGTTGATGAGGCTTGCTAAGCTAAAGCAACAGTACAGGGTGAAAAGTAATCCATAACAGACTATATCGATCCACTCTTCTCAGGAAGCAACCAGCGCCTTGTGAGCGGTTGTTAAAATGACAAACATGTATTCATCTGGACGCCTTGCTTGAAAATCAATTTTTCCTAAAAAAAATAATGTTGACAATTGCACGGGCAGGTCAGCGTTAAGTATGATTTTTTTAATGCTTTTAGAAACTCTGCCAAGAACATTTTTTATCATGGACAAAAATATATAGCAGTGATTTGCTATTATCTTCTTTTCATGTTCCAGATTTTTGAATCGAATATCCATGGATTTTACAAATTGTCTCTAAGTTTTCCCAAATGTTTGTGGGCCAATACTGCATCCTTCATAATGGAGAGTTCAATGTGTTTCCACCTGGTTCACTTGGTAATGAAGGGTTTCATCTGGACAGCATAGAAGTAATCCTTACCAGTGGGGAGAGCCACTCCTCTTTCCTCTTTTGGGAGTTGTAGAGTTTTAAATTTAATTTAAATAGGAAGAGATATCGTGGGAGTCAATTCTGTGACTTAGACCGAGGAAAGAAATAGAGTTCCGTCGATGTATGTCATCTTTAATTTGATCATTTACAATATAGATATGAACTGACCCACTGGGACGGACGGAAATTAAAGGGAAAGGGAAGAGATAGAGGGAGGAAGTGGAACCTAGGAGCTCAATTCAACCAAATAATAACAAGAGGTCTATGTGAGGAAACATCTAGTGAGACGTTAAATCAGAAAATAATGTACAAAGCCCCTCCTCTCTGCATTAGAGCTCAGCTCTTCTCTGGACGACAACCAGAAAGCAATAGAGCTTCAGCATTCATCCGTCCACGCCGCCATGCTGGCAGGTCCATGTGCCAGCATGGCAGCACGGGAGGATGTAAGGGAACAGATGGAGGGTACAGAGAAGACGGGAGGATGGCCGACATACAAGAGTGGTGGAGGAGGAGGAGGAGGAGGAGGAGGAGGAGGAGGAGGAGGAGGAGAGGGATGAGAAATGTAAAGGACAGGCGCCCACATGAAAGGAAGAAGCCCGTCCAGCCTGAAATGAAAGAGAGGAGGGCAGAGGAGAGGGTGGAGGAGAGGGTGGAGGAGAGGGTGGAGGACAGAGGAGAGACTGTAAGTGAATGCTGATACATGGACTGGTCTCTAATCAACTTCAGAGGGTCTAATTACAGCTGAAGTAGCCACATGCTGTAATCACACAGTCCAGCTATATGTGTATATATATACATATACATATATATATATATATATATATATATATATATATATATATATATATATATATATATATATACATATGCTGCCTGTTAAACACAGCCTATATATTCTGGTTCAGGGCGGGTCCACTCCCTGACCCTGAGGTTCATCTTATTGAAGGTTCGTCCGTTATTAATATTTGAATTCTTCTTTATATCATTCGCTTCCCAGCGATGTTCCACATGAATTCAAATATGTACATTCAAATGACCTTTTGGTTAAAGTACGTATGTATTTAGTGTCAAATTGCTATTTTTCGCAAGCTATCCTAAAAACGATTCCCCATTGATTATAATTTTTTTTTTTTTACACACGTTTTGTGTTTAAGATCAAAAAGTGTCCATTTAGTGTAACATTATAACGCCTTAACACAGTGATCTTAATACGTTTTTTAAAGATCATAATGTATGGAGATTATAAATCACTATTATCCTTCAGTCAGTGAGTGATTATGAAGTATTATGATACTCCACCCAAGTCGTTATGAAATGCTGCCAGCGTGTAGAAACGTGTTCTTTTTCAAATGATCATTGATGGTGTCGGTATTATCCTGTTGATAATGAAGCCTGTTTCAATAAGCAGCACATTTCACTCCGTGGTTTTGAATTAACAGCTCGGCCCTTCAAGATTCAACAGACAGCAGGCCTCCGCCTGACCGTCCACAACGACCCGCTCATCTCCGCTGGAGGCCGCTCGCCGCTGAGAGCGGATCTGATCCACCTTTGGTGTTTCTGGACCAGGCCTCTTGTGGGGCCGTGGGTCTTAGCAGGAAACCCCAGCCCTCCATTCAAGCCCATGTGAGAGCAGCTAGTGGAGGAGGGGAGAGGAGACAAGAGGGACGCACTAGAAGGTGACGTCTCAGCACACACAGAGAGAAAGACGTGTTGGTGTCCTTGTTGAAGATGAGCACCATGAAGAGGCAGAGGAGTGGTGCTGGGCTTTCCTCTACACTCAGGGAGCAGAGGGTCCAAAGGGGGAGGTAAGATGTCCCTAATGAGACCCCGAGGAGCTTCAGGAGCCTTCAGATGAGCTCCAATTTTATAATCATATTAACCCAATTAAATACATTCTAAAAAATTGAGGACAGTCCATATGAGACATTTTTCATCCGGCGCCATCACCGTGTCACAAAATTGTCCAATGCTTTTGTTATACAACCAAATACCTGCACAACTAATGACATTTCATGGTAAACAACACATTTGCTAGACATCAGCATGTTAGCGTTGCCATCGTTAGCATGTTAGCATGCCGATTTAGCTCAAAGCACCGCTGTGCCTGAGTAACGTAAGATCTTCAACTGATCACAAGGTTTTAACTGACTGCAGACATGTGGAGAATGTGGAGACCCTAAAGTCTAGAGGCCTCAAATCGCCAAATTTGGAATCCAAATGTTCCTTAAGAGTTATCACGTGAAGCTTGGGTAACAATGGACTGTCCAATCAACTCACCTGGGCTGAGTGAAATGATTGGACAGAAGATTTTGATTATTGACGTATGTCGGGGTGTAAGGAGTGTTCTAAAATGCGTTACCCACCGACGCTTTAGGGGGCAGTAGAGAGTCCGTGTGGGTTCATGTTCAGGTTCCTGCAGATATGTTGGGTTTGTACTAGAACACGTTTACATGCATTCATGTTCAAAAAACACTTCTCACACTGTCTGTCTGAATATACCTGCGTTCACTCTTTGTCTGAAACACGGAATTACGTTGCTAGGCAACAGCTTGGTCCGTGTGTTCTTCCTGTCAGCTGATGTCATCCACTGAGGACACATTTGGACACATAAAACTGTGAGGTCATCTCTGTGTTGTATAGTTTCTGAATACGACTTGTGTGTGTTTCTACAGGGATCGAGCAGTTTGATGCACGTTCACAGTATTGACGCAGCACCTAGACCTGCTTCATAATAAATAACAGATTCAAATCTCACAACTGACAAGATGGGACCTTTAGAGTAAATGGCCCAGGTTCAAGTGCTGTTGGTGCTCTTTCTGTATTGTTGTTTGACCCCTGACCTCCCTCTGAAGAGTGAAAAACAGTGAAATCATCATCCCACCACAAACGGCGTCGGTACCTTTGGGGCTCAACGAATACGCGTAAACAAACCCTGAATTTAACCTTTGTAATGGAATAAAGTATTGCATCCAGTACTGTACACTAACCAGTCCTCCTGACGTCTGTCCACCTGCACACAGCCATTGAAACCATATCCTGCGCTATCAGGTGTCACTGGACTCCCGGACTTGTTGGAGAGCCCCACCTGACCATCCAGCTCCGCTCAACCACCTGCCTGCTCCGCTCCAAAGGAAACCCAGTCTGCCGGACCCCCGCTGGACCCCCGCTAGACCCCCCGGGGGACCTGTTTTTTGAGCATGTGGATAGAGACGAGGGATTGGCGTTGACCTTTCTCCCCCATCTTCTCAACAACAACAAAAACAAAAGACGTGGACATATTGCGGAGCCTTCTGCTCCTTTGGAGGGCTGGTCCAAAGCCAAGAAGCATCTAAATAAGTCAAATGTGGTGTCTTAGCTGTAGCAACAGGATTAGTTTAACACGGAGATAATTGGGGAAAGACTTAGACTACTGATCCAGATCTAAATCCACAGGGAGAGGAGCTAAACTCACTACAGCCACACTGTCTGTCACCTTCTGCAGCCCTGTCATGATGTCAGCAACGTCACCTTTCACACATCTGCCTGAGTCGCAGAACTTAAAACTTGCATTCACTCTACTGACCAGCAGGGGGCGACTCCTGTGGTTGAAAAAAGAAGTCAGATTGTAAAGATCTATGGGAACATCCCAAGTGTCTTAATCGCGTCCCCGTTTCCCTCACTCGCGTCTTTAACTCTGTTAAACTGTCTCGCGGGAGTCCCCAACGTTACAGAACTACAAAACTAAATGAAGGAGTGTCCCTCTAATGTCTACAACACAAGACAACATGGCACATGAACAACGAGCAAACTGGATGAAGAAAACATGACTTAGTAGAAGACGAAGGTGGGGAGGGGCGAGGAGAGGAGGAACCAAGAGAGGGGAGGAGAGGAGAAGAGGAAACAAGAAAGGGGAGGAGAGGAGAGGAAAAGAGAGGAGAGGAGAAGAGGAAACAAGAAAGGAGAGAAGAGGAGAGGAAAAGAAAGGAGAGGAGAAGAGGAAACAAGAAAGGAGAGAAGAGGAGAAGAAAGGAGAGGAGAGGAACAAGAAAGGAGGGAAGAGTAGAGGAAAAGAGAGGAGTTGAGAAGAGCAAACAAGAAAGGGGAGGAGAGAAGAGAGGTAAGGGGAGGTAACAAGACAGGGGAGGAGAAGAGAGAAGGAAACAAGAAAGGAAAAGAGAGGAGAGGAGAGAATAGGAGAGGATGGAACAAGAAAGGAGAATAGAGGAGAGGAGGAAACACAGCAGGAGAACAGAGGAGAGGAGTAAAAAGAGGAAATGAAAGGGGAGATGAGGTAATGAGAAAGAAGAAATGAGAATATAGAGGAGAGAAGGAAACCAAAAAGGAAAGAGAGGAGAGGAGGAAGTCAAAAAAGGAAACGAGATCAGAGAGGAGTAGAGGATGAAAGAGGAGAAAAGAGGAGAAGTGATCCCAGCCAGGCCACACCTACATGTACTCTGGATTAAAAAAGAGCAACACCTCTCTACAGATCCCCGGCTGTTCTCCCACAAGCTGCGACGCTGGATCGGCTCTCAAGAGGCACAGTAGCGACCGCACCACTAACCGGCCGGTCCCAGTAGCTCCATGTCTCCAGCTGTAAAACCAGTAAAGCCATAAAGCCATAAAACCATAAAGCCACTACATGTGGGCAGCGGGCCAGCAAACATGGAGAAAGAAATCACAACTGACCGAGTGATGCTCAGTGAATCATATGTGTGTGTGTGTGTAGCCAATGTGTGTGTGTGTGTGTGTGTGTGTGTGTGTGTGTGTGTGTGTGTGAGAGAGCGAGAGAGAGAGAGAGAGAGAGAGAGAGAGAGCGAGAGAGAGAGGTAAGGATTGCTATGCTTTCTGTGGCATATTGAGTTGCTCAGGCATTCATGCAAAGAGCGCGCGCGTTTGTGCGTGCGTGCGAGAGAGAGAGAGAGAGAGAGAGAGAGAGAGAGAGAGAGAGAGAGAGAGAGCATCGCTGACCATTAGATCATGCAAATATGAGTCAAATGTTTTACCCCAGGCAAACGCAGGGCACGAATGAGGCGCGGCTGCAGACTGAGTGGACACGCTCACTCTACAGACAGGTTTCACGAGCACTATCACACGACCAGAGACCGGGACGCTCTCTGAGCCTCTGTAACCCATACATGTGAACAGTACCGTCCCTGCTGCTTTCCGACACAAGAAAAAAAAAAAAGAGAAGAGAAGAGAAGAGGCGACTTACTTGTTGGAAATCTCTCCCGCGTGGGCTTCGGGTGATGTGTAAAACGCTGCGTGGTTTCAGTTCGTGTTTTTTTTACCCTCCCGTGCCGAGCGCTGAGTTAAAAAGAAAAGAAAAGCGTCTTTGAGGTGGTGTGAAATCCACGGACCGGCTGATGGGCTGCGGACCGAGCGAGGGACCGAGCGAGCGACTGAGCAGAGCGGTGGAGGCGAGGAGAGTTGCCTCTTCAGCACCACATCGCTTTGAACAGCTCCCGCTGACGTCACTCCCTCACTACGACGCCACGCCCACTTCCCTTGCCACCGCCTCCGGAGAGAGAGAGAGAGAGAAGGAGGAGGGGGGGGGGGGGGGGGGGATGTAAAAGAAGACAATACATTCATCATTAGGCTACTACTTTATCATTTCTGAGGTATTAATACGTGCATCACTGGTTATATCATTTTACTGGTTCTGCACCATTGTCTTGTCTTGCTTTCTCTCTGTTGTGCATTGTGTCTTGATGTGTGTGTGTGTGTGTGTGTGTGTGTGTGTGTGTGTGTGTGTGTGTGTGTGAGAAACCCACAGAGAGCCCTCTACATGGCACTGTGCACCGATGGCCACACAACCATCTAAGATACCAACGTAGAAACCAAGAGGTGCTGCTAATGATGACACTGCGGTGATATTCACAATAACAGCATTGTGTATTATCCTAAGGATAACAATCACAACAAGACGGGAAACGATGCTGGTCAAGATTAAGACAATCTGAAACTATTGCATGCGATTGGTTGGATATCGTCGTAGGATTCTGGTCCGATGCTACGCTTTGCATGGTCAGTCTGTATTTGAGGGCGGGACACAGCGAAGGGCCAATTCACCAATATTACATTTTTCTGGACCAAGGGAAGCCAATGCGGAAGTGCCTTCAACCTGCATTCTCTCTAGTGTCCACCAGGGGGCGACTCCTCTGGTTGTATAGAAGTCTAGTCTAAAATGACTCTACTTCTCTCTTGATTTATTCCCTCAGTAAACATTGTAAACATGAGTTTATGGTCTCAATCTCTAGTTTACAGTCTTCTTCAATACAGCATGATGTTCATTTAGTACATTATGCTCCATTTAGAGTCAAACACACCATAAAGAGGGGATGCTTTAGGGGCGGGGCTTACTTTGACATAATATTTTGGCCTTCCCTAAAAATGTCTTATTAAGCATTCTGTTGGACGTAGCTCCATCCACTCAATATGGGGACGGCCAAAATGCCTAAATCAACGGATGATGTTTTGTGATTCAGTCAACTTCGTCTATACAGTCTGGTTCAGATCAGCCACAGAGCCCACTGTCACTAGTTCTCCTTGGAACTATTCAGAAAGTAATTTCAGTTATTTCCACAGTGAGGTCCATGAGTAACAAGGACTCTGAGACAAGCTCAAGGTACATTTAGCAGTTGGAGCTTTCAGTTGAATCACATGGTCTTCATCATTCAATGATGGCTCAATCGCCATGCGACTGCGGCTGTTCAACCCCCATGGTTCTGAGCTAAGGCCAAAATCAAGCCTTCGCTAACTCATTCACTACTCCCTTTATGAGAGACACTCAATAGTTTACTCTATATTCAGTCGTAAATTAAGATTATGATTCATCATTATCACAAATAAAAACCCAAACTATCTCCATGGGTTGATACCACTACAGCCAAAGTTATACCAGGGTCCACTCGGGTCTGTGTGCTGTTAAATGTACTCATTAGAGGGTGAACATAGGCTCTGTGCAGCAGTTTGATCCAGTTTTGGTCTCCATATCCATGTTCATGACAACTAACCGTTAGGCTGTGTCGTTACCGCCAAGATGGCGCCAGGAGCCACCCACTTTGAGCTTTGCAACGGCTCTTGGGAAACCTCTGGGTGACGTTGTGCAGACTACATCCATAGTTTACACAGTCTGTGTGCAGAATCTATCCTACAAGTACAATATAAACAGTGTCCTTGATGTCCACAGCTGTCGGTGTATTCATCTGTTATGGATAATTACCAAGTATAACCAAGGCTTAAAGGTAACAGAGAAAATATTTTTTTTAATTTGGGTGAATTGACCTTTTAAATGGCAGTTACCTTGTGTGTTGAGTGTAAATACCAACACAGTGCACTTCTTTTAAATGGCAGTAAAAAGACTGTCACCAGTCATGGCTCCTCTTTGTTCTCCAGAGATGTCGTCAGTTGAAGTGAAGTTATCAGACCAGACTTAGAGACTTCTCAGATTCCCTCCCTTTCCGGATTTGAACTGTCTTAATGAAAGCCGACACAGAGTGCAGCAGTTGCAAAGCGAAGTTGACTCATATAAGTGAGGCACGCGGCCTTAAGACAGACACTTCAATAGATGCATCACGTCCTCAGAGAGCGAATATCTAATTTCCTGTATGCAAAATAGCTGATTCTGAGCCAGCGTACGTCAGGGGTAGATAAACATCTTGTCAGTCATATGCTGCCGCTCCACTTTGCTGCTCAACTGTAGTCTATTTATGCAAGTGGATTTAGAGGGTCTGGTATCAAATGATATTAAATACAAAGATTTTGTCACGGCTTGGGATTTAGAGAGCTGAAAAAAACCAAAACTGAATGTAGGTAAAATATTTAATAGAAACAGTTCACTTGTTGGCTACAAACTATATACAGCATAAAAAAGTTTGTCTCAGCAAAAAACACATCTGGACAAAGTAACAAGGAGAGACGTTTGGCTGTTGAATCCGGGATGCAGAAGGGCTGGAACCTTAAAATAAAACAGAATACACCCCTGAGAAATGAGCCTTGTTAACTCCATGTTGCATGTAACACGTCTGCAAAGCTGCACAAGGCTTTCTTTCTATCTGTTGAGTTGGTAAGAGGAAGCAGCGCTACAAGAGGCAGCAGCGCTACAAGAGGCACAAGGCTTTCTTTCTATCCGTTGAGTTGGTAAGAGGGAGCAGCGCTAGAAGAGGGAGCAGCGCTACAAGAGGGAGCAGCGCTACAAGAGGCACAAGGCTTTCTTTCTATCCGTTGAGTTGGTAAGAGGGAGCAGCGCTAGAAGAGGCAGCAGCGCTACAAGAGGCACAAGGCTTTCTTTCTATCCGTTGAGTTGGTAAGAGGGAGCAGCGCTACAAGAGGGAGCAGCGCTACAAGAGGGAGCAGCGCTACAAGAGGGAGCAGCGCTACACAAACCTATACTGTACCAAGCCAGTTTATCATCTTTGGAAAAACATATTTTGAATTGGCTCAAAGTAATGAAAATGATTTCCAAAAGAACTGAACTGTCCGACCGAGTTGAAAATGATCTTCAGCTCATCAAAACATAAACAGCAAACATGGAAAAAGAACAAACGAAAGAGTTTCTTCCTGTTACATGCATACAGCGTCTTTTCAAAATAAGCTTCTTTGTTAAGAAAACACAGTTTCCACTTGTTATATACAGACAGCGTCTTTTCAAATGAAATGTGTGTTCACAGGAAATTAAAAGTTTCTACTCGTTACATGCATGTCTTTTGAAAATAAATATCTGGGTTCACAGGAAACACAGTTTTTCCGCTCATACATGAATACGGTGTCTTTTCAAAATAAAATTCTGTGTTCACAGGAAAGACAGTTTCAGCTCGTTAAATGCACAGTGTCTTTTCAATATAAAGTTCTGTGCTCACAGAAAAATGCACAGTTTGCGTTGCTGACAAACACTGCATGTGATGGGTAAATGTCAAGTTGCACGGCGGCAGTAAGTGGGGGTGAATTTTGTTTAGCTCGTACCAGATACAATTCAAGCTTTTATTTATAAAAACTATCATATCAGATTTCAAAAGTTAACCAGGCCTTTACTGCAGCATATTTTTTGTCCAACTACAACCTCCAAACCTAAATGACCTAGACCGGAGCATCCTTGCATCATTAGTTTGACCGGACAGCGCAGCCTCTGAAGTGAGGATTTACTGTTTGGATGGAGAAAACAGAGGCTTTGAGAGTTTGTCTCCATGTGATGTTTGAGCCGTGATCCGGAAGCTTCCTCGGTCCTCGGCGGCCCTGTTGACAGAAATATGGGAGATTAGAGGAGGTGGAGAGAAAGAGGAAGAGAGCTGCGACAATAAATTTGGGACATGAGGGATTGTAGGGGCTTACATCGGGGCGGTTGGATGATCCATGAGTCAGATAGTGTCTGAGGTGATTTGCCATGCCGTATATGAGCAGCACCTGGCTCCAGTAAATGGCTGAGGGGATAATCCTTCACACCAGAACATACTTTGCCAATGAAAATCCTGTGAATTCTATAAACTCTGACTCATGAAAAGCAGCATTACAGAGTTAAACATGCAGAGAGCGAGAGAGATGTGCTCTAAGATTTTAGAACAAATGTAACATCATCTCTTAAGCACACCAGAAGTCAGTTTGATAATCCAAGAAACACAGTGAAAGAGGAGATTCTTCTCAGATCACACCAGTATATAAAACCCACATGTTGAGTGAAATGCTTAACAAAGTCTTGTCAGTCCACAATGTTGTCAGTGTCACAGGGTGTAAGCCGAACAGAGGTGGACTCAAATGCTGAATTCAATAGTATGAAAAGGATTTATTTTTTTTCCTTTTAGAGAAGTGGAACGGGATAGGAATGCTGGATCATGAGCCAGAGAAGCGTTGGGGAAACCAGGAGAACGCAGGGGTCCGAACAACAGGTGCAACTGGATATGGAGAGATGGGTTAGTGTGGGCGTCCAAGTAGGGGAATGTTCCAGAGAGGGGAAACTGAGACTGTCTTACTGTGAGCTGGTGAAAACACAACTGGAGGGTCAGGCAGAGACTGACTGGCTGGAGGGTGTTTTCCAGTGTGGCGGCGGGTGAGCAGGCAGGTGGTGAGGCAGATCCAGGTAATGCTGAGATGTGGGAGAGATGCAACCGGAAGCCAGGGAATCCGTCAGACTCAGGAGGAATGAGACTGGAACGAGGAGACAGGTTAAAGACACGACAACAATTTCTTTGGTCAAAGAAAACTCGAGAGACAGGAGCTGGCCTGATTACCACGGGAATGGTAAAACGATCTGGCGAAGACTGGTGCTCCTGCTGCTCCTTAAGTAGGGTTCTTGATGGTGAATGAAGAACAGGTGTGACAGCAGGCAGCAGCCAGACTCCGCCCTGGTCTCCACGGAAACCTGCTCACCCAGCCTGAAACTCAGAAGACACACCTCCCAGCCAAGTCAGATCATGACAGTAAGACACTTCTAATAACAATCAGTGGCAAAAACGAGCTCTTATAATGGGCGTGCATTGATGGTTTCCAACAATGTCTTCCGGCAACAAGTTACCTGACACAATAATTCAAGCAAAAAGTAAAGAAAGAGGTTTAATTTCTCTGTCGGGTCCGTTTCCGTAATGTTGCCCGTTTAGGGGCTACCGGCTGCAGTGTTCTGGCCCCATTAGCCACTTAGACACAAACACATGGGGAAATAGGGTACAGGTTTAAAAATACCCAAGTTACCCTTTATTCCTCTATCCCCTCCGGTTGGTCTCTGATTTCTGAGCCTGAGTTCAGGGACATTTGCCACTCTCAAAGCATGAAGTCGTGTAGTGCAGGTCCGGCTACTGCTAAAACAAGACGCACTCAACAGTGTCACCTGAGTGACACGGCAGTGATGCCCGCTGGGTGGTGCAGCGTCAACCTGGCGGGCAGTGGAGAGTTCGACGTGGGGGGATTGGAAACACTAGTGGTGGGAGGTGGTGGGAGGTCTACATCAGCCACCTTTCCACTCCTGCTCGGCTCTGGCTAGTAAGGGTGCAGTCATCATACAACAGGCAGCTCTTCACTATCTAAAGGATTCATCTGACTGGGAGTCCAACTCAAGCTCCTTGTTCATCTCGCAGCGTGACAGCGAGCTGAGAACAGCATTTCGTGGCTCTGTTTATGTGGCGCGCCGACTCCGGAAGAGCCGTGAAGTGCTTTTACATTTCTCTTTGATGGTTTGTGAAGCGCAAACACCCTTTGAGGAGGCTGCGATACACACACACACACACACACACACACACACACACACACACACTCGCTCACACATATACAGTGATGGAGCCTGGATGATGATGAACTCCTCTTACAGGCATTCAGATGAATTATACAAAGTAGTCCAAAAGCAGCCTCTTGTCCTGTGAGCGCATTAACCATGACAGTAATTCCTCTTCCTGCCAAGACAAAGTGGTGGTTGGCAGTCTATGTGTGTGTATGTGTGTGTGTGTGTGTGTGTGTGTGTGTGTGTGTGTGTGTGTGTGTGTGTGTGTGTGTGTGTGTGTGGACAGAAAGAACATTGGCAAAGTTGGCAAGCATATATTTGCTGAGTAGCTCATATCCAAGCCACAGAACACAGCCCTGTTGCTCTCTGATTGATCAACAGAAGACGTGTGGTGCAGAATCAAGATGAGGGTTGCTCAGAGCCTGAAACAAAATTTAACATCAATACTGGCTGCAGCAGCGATGAGGTGCTGTGCATCAGAGGTTTGATTAAATGCCTGAAGTATTGTAGAGAACTCTTGGAACTGTTTATCGCTGCACCCCCAAACCTGGAGCCCGGCACACATTCCCCCACCAGGACGAGGACTGCAGCACAGTCGCCAGGAAACATAGCTTGCATCCTGTTCTGCAAACCACGAATGCATTGAATGTGGACATTTTAGCATTCGTTCAGAGCAAGTGACGTAGTATGTTGAGCCTTCTTTATTGAATTTGATTTGGTAAGAATGTTATGTGGTATGATAATGACTGTAACAATCACCACGGTTCACTACAGGGGGCCAGGTCAGATGATTGGTGGACGGGTACAACAGACACAGGACTTTCACCATGGAGACGACATGTCATGTGTGAAATCAAAAGCAAACGTTGACTTTACGCTTTTTACTTGATGCTGTTACGCTCGTTACGTAACATCACAAAGCACAGTCTGCCAATTGTGGTTGTTGTATATTTACGGTTGTTCGGTTACGTTGTGGCGCAACAACCGGGCAATTAGCAGCATCAAGTAAAGTCAACGTTTACTTTTGGTTTTCATACACGTCTCCATGGTGAAAATCCTGTGTCTGTTGTACCTATCCACCAGTGGTGGGCCGTCAGGGCCAGCAAAGCCTCCTCTGCTGGTCTAGACAGAATCACAAAGTTATAGCTATTTTATAGTTTCATTATTTTTCATAAATATACTACATGTGCTTATTTTCTCATTGCACAGCTACTGTCTTCCAGCACAGCTTGTTTTAAGTAGAGCTTTTATCCAATCAGATTTCGCCCCTATGCTGTCTCTAAGTAAACAAATCTGGTCTTCAGACTTACAAGTGAATCCCTTTGCAGTTGAAGTAAATGGGGACGATATTGTTGATTGTTATAGTCTTCAACCAATCAGATCTTTAGTTTGACATGTTGGGCGTGTTCTTTGACGTGTCAGAGCCTTCTAGCTGGTCTAGCCATACGTGATTGGTCAGTGGACTAGAGTGACATGTTGGACGGTGACAATCCCAACATCTACTTCCTCTGTTGAGCGGACATCTTCAGCCTCAAACGCATTAAAACGTATTCAAGAAATAGAACTGGGGAGGCTCGACTGTGTTCACTGGCGTCCATGAATCTAGAAGGACTTCTTACTGGAACTGAACCGCACCGATGTTCTGAACAACCGCGTCATTGGACTCTTTGTTCACAAAGAAAGGAGGATGGACTTTGTCTTTAAGTGAACAGCAGCTTTGGTAAGTGAACTGCTTTTGTTTTTACATCTGCAGTAGCGTTACGACTGTGTTCATGTTTCTATGGTGTCATTTTTATGATATGGTTAATATTGTTCCCTCTGATGTGAATAATAGTTGAATGGTGCTCTTCAGTGTGTGGATGAATACATGTTTTAGCGCTGCAGTTTTGATTGATTTTGACTATATCCATTGTCCATTAATGAAGAAACATCCCGTCATGCGTGTATTCATAGTGTATGAGCTTCATAGGTGTTGAGCTTCATGTAAAATTTAGTAGTAGGACAGCACTGAAGGCCCAGGTATAAAACACACGGCCCACCACTGCTATCCACCAATCATCCTGCCCCTCCGTAGTGAATGTTGTTTTTTTGCAGGTGTGCAGATACCCGTGTGAGATTGTGAAGGCCAGCAGAGGAACCATGCACCAGGCCTAAAACCCAAAAGCCCCCTTTGGGACATGGACTAAAATAAAAAGCTGTTCCTAGGGACCGCAGTACTGCTGTAAAATCAATGAAATCACACTAAAGGTGGAAAAGTCTATGTGGAAGGTTATAGTTTATTAAAATATTCATTTCACTCGTTTTTTATGTCTCATACAAAGTGAAAACATGCAGAACCATTGCAGTGAGCCACCATGGCCCAAAGCTACCGCTGTTTATTCTACAGTATTGTGACAGATTGGCATCAATCTGTTCCTTCAAACATAGACATCTGGACTTTGACTCATATCTTGCAGACTTCCACAGCCAATAGCAAATAACACAGAGCCAACAATGTTAATAATAATCATCTGATAAGCTCTGCCACTTAATGTTAGACCATCATTAGGCATTCGTGGTCATTCTGTGTTCATCTCCATCTGCATGACATTCCTGAAATAAATCACAAAGTAACACACATTCTCTTATTGTCTTGTCTCATCTGGTATCCATAACTGACGGTTGAGTTGTCCTGTTCAATGTAGCAGGCTGGTTGGAGCCTACTCCACACTACACACAGTATGGTCCATCTCACATTGCATTACTGAACAGCCCTACTGGGCACAGACCTAGGGGCCCAAAGTGCCGTGACCTCCCTGGCCATCACCTACAAAGACTCGAAAAACAGCCATAAAGACAAAACAACTACAAAGAAGCACAAAACAACTACAAGGAGACACAAAACAACTATAAGGAGACTCAAAACAACTACAAGGTGACACATAACAAAAGAGACACAAAACAACAACAAGAAGAAGACACAAAACAATTACAAAGACACACAAAACAACTACAAGGAGACTCAAAACAACTACAAAACATACAAAACAACTACAATCAGACACAAAACAACTATAAGGTGACACAAAACAAAAGAGACACAAAACAACAACAAGAAGACACAAAACAACTACAAAGACACACAAAACAACTACAAGGTGACACAAAACAAAAGAGACACAAAACAACAACAAGAAGACACAAAAAAATTACAAAGACACACAAAACAACTACAAGGAGACTCAAAACAACTACAAAACATACAAAACAACTACAATCAGACACAAAACAACTATAAGGTGACACAAAACAAAAGAGACACAAAACAACAACAAGAAGACACAAAACAACTACAAGACACAAAACAACTACAATCAGACACAAAACAACTACAAAGAGACACAAAACAACTACAAAGAGACACAAAACAACTACAATCAGACACAAAGTGTGAATGAAGGCTGAATGAATGAGACCGTATCACAGCACAGACACTTGTACCGGACAGTGAGAGCTGGACTTCTGAACTGAGCCAGACCCTGTTCTGATCGGTCTGATCGGTCTGGTAAAGTGCCTCGGCAGATGTTTCTTTTCTACAAGTTTTTTTTATTTTAGATTTGCTCACGATGAGGCTGAACCAACCAACTGCAGTTTACCACAGCGTCAACCCATTTTCTCTTTAACCTTTGTTTAAACAGAAACCGGAAGACGTCGTTCATTGACGGAGCCTCCTAAGAATCATGTAGCAGGTCTCACCCCATCTCGCTCATACACCCCCCACCAAATAACTGAGCATTTACAACTAAATTGTCTCTTTTACTTTCAGGTACAATTCCATTCAATGTATGAGATGGATAAATAGATTTAGAAATATATAAATAATATCCCAAATTGGACGTTGTTCTTAGGTGTGATGTAATGTCTTACAAAAGCTTGCCTTCAGGTTGCCTTCCGATTTCTAAAACATGGCAGTATAAGAGGCAACATAGATGTTATAACTTCATGGACTGAGACTGATTTGTACTTTGTGGTCACTTTAGAGCAGTACAACAAGCCGTAAACACAACACTGACATATCACCTCAAAGTTAAGACAGAAAAAGTGTCAGCAACAAGTTTTCTATTTACACATCCAGCAGCTACGGAGCAACATTAACATTTGGAATCAGAATCAGAATCAGCTTTATTGGCCATGTATGCGTTCACACAGCTCCAGTGATCGGTTGAAGGTCTGCGTGAAGATGGGAGCCAGCTGGTCAGCACAGACTCTCAGGCAGGAGGGTGACACACCGTCTGGGCCTGGTGCCTTCCTGATCTTCTGTCTGTGAAGGAGCCGACTCACATCCTCACATTTTTGCATTGCTGGATGTGATTATGGAGTGACACTGAACAGAAACTGTAAAAGTTGGCTTTAAAACAAAAACAACAACTACATACAAATCAAGATCCGAGGGGAACTCCAGAGTCAGGTGATAGTTCCTCGTGGATTCATGACTTTGAGAGACACCTGTCACATTAACATGGTCATTTGAAGATTCTAATGCTAGCAGCGTAAACGTTTGTCCCAGCTGTAAAGAGCGATACAGGACAAAGTCAAAATCAACACCTTTTCACCAATACTTGGCCCTTCTTTTGAAACAGAGAGATACTCAGGGCTGATGTAAAATAGCTATGGTTTGCATAATTGTACATACTTAATTGTAAATGCTTACTGCAAACTATTAAGCCCAGACTATTCTGTTTTCTTGTGGTTCAAGAGTGGATCCATTTACTGTTGCATTTCTGCCCTTTACGGGGGGAGAAAGGCCATTGTCGTGAGTAGAAATGTCATGCCACAGGAAGAAGCATCACCACCACGGGTGGAAATGCTATCACCGCGGGAAGAGCTGTCCTCATCACAGGCTGAGACGCAGACAGACACATAGTGAAAGCAGGTGAAACCCGTCAGTGCACCTAGAGGTGGCCGCTCGGTCTAGAAACGTCATTGTCACTGGGTTGAAAGGAGAGAAACTGCAACAGGTCGAAACTCCATCACAACAGGGGGGAACATTGGAGGCAGAGGTCATGTGATGTAAGTGAGGATAGCATCATTGGTAGCAGAAAGGTCACGAGCAACAAATAATGGTAATATGCAGTTCTGTGTAAGAATCTGGATGTTATGAATTTCCTCTGTAGAAACGTTTTGTTGGGTTTTTGTCCATCTTCATCACAGAGAACAGCTGCTCTCACAGGTCTGTGCTTCCAAACATGCAGAGCGTTGGAGCAGCATGGAGGCGGAGTTGAGGCATCGTTTCGGGGATGAAGCTTGGAGTCTGTGCAGCGCCCACAGAGTCACACTTTGTCTTGAGAGCGTCATGACGCTGGAGGACCATCAGCTCCATGTGGACAGGTGCTCTCTCCACGTCAACTGCAAACGGATCGCTGAGCAGTTCAAATTTAAATTTCTGAGCTGCAAAGTCGGCAAATCGCAGAGAGAACTCTGTGCCCAGTTTTCCCAGTTCGGGAACACAGCGGTGGAGACACGGTTTGGCAACACGGAAAGTGACCCAAAGCTTAGACTTTTGGGTTAGAGTTTTGTCCAGGCCCCAGTTCAGATTCTGCATTTTTCCTTTTCAAATATTTCTCCATCGCTGTTCGTTTTGTCACCTCAACCTCTCCCATCATTTAATTCTACTGTCTTAAATTAACAAGGTGCAACTATATTGCAGGCTCAGATGCTCAACAATTATTTGGAGCGACTAAAAATTTGTTTTGGACCAATTAAGTGAAATTGGACTTTTCTATACAATCAGACTTCTTTTTGCAACCAGAGGAGTCGCCCCCTGCTGGTCAGGAGAATGCAAGTTTGAATACACTTTTGCATCGGCTTCACTCTGCAGAACTGGAGGTTGCCGCCTGTGTAAAATGTTATGATACTAGGTTTAGTTGACTGTAAGTCATCACCATGACATGAGTTGTGAAGCGGTAGAAGCAGCTGTTTCGGAAAGGTTTCTTTTTCACCACGTAAATTTCTGTTCTATTAATGATGCCCTCACCGTAGAAATACTACAGTCTCCTAACATTTTTTATCATACTGTACGTTTATGTTGTGGCCATCAGTGTTCATTTTTCAAACTTTAAGAAATCACGTTATTCCATCAGTTTGGATAGCTGAAATACTGCGATATCCATGAGCCATGACACCCAGAAGGGCAAAATGAAAACACTTTCATCACAGGATTTATGTAGGTATGAAGGGCTGAATCGAAGGGAATGAAAACACAAACAGGTCGCTGTTCCTTTAAAGAGACACAGAAACAGAGCATTTCAGACAGAGGGTGAATACAGGTACTGTATATTCACACAGAAAGTGTTTTTTGAACATTAAAGCATGTAAACATGTCCCAGTAGAAAACCAGAACCTGAAAATGAGCATGCCATGTGACCGTTAATGTCAACACTCCAACAGTGCAGCTGGTTGAAGGGAAAGTGTGAGCGAATGATCGCTGGCAGAGACAAACAGAGAGAATGTAAAGCCATGAATACGGTAAAAAGAAGCGGTCAAATAGGAAACAGAATTGTTTGCTGAAGCTGGTTTAGCTCACACCAAAAAAGAAGAAATCAAATAGAAGGTTTGTGTCTCAATAAAAAGGCTGCTCTGTCTCAAAGGTTCTCCTTATGTTCTCTACTCACTGCACTCTCCCCGGTCTACAGAAAGCAAACATCTGTGTCAGTATTTTGTCAGCAGAAACAGGATTCTGAATTATGGCTCAAACTTTCGTGTTTTGAGAGTACATGTAAGACGACACATTTTGAATATAAATCCGTCACAATTACACAGCAGAGGATGATGTGTTTATGTTTAATGAGTGTTCAACATGAGAAACATCTGCGGCACACAGTAGCACGTTGTGGAACAAGCTGAACCGTAAGAAACTGTCCACCCAGTGTGTTAATCAACTGACACACACACACACACACACACACACACACACACACACACACACAGCCTTTCCATCCACCCTGTCATTTTATGCAGGGGCGGTGGACTCTTTCCAGGTTTTGCTCAGAACGGCTTTTTAAAAAAGTATTTATGTCTTCGAACTCCAGGACGCCTTGTCATTAGAAGGCCTCATATAGCGACAAGGACGGCTCCACCCATCACAGCTCCACTCCCACACCCCTCTCCTCTCCGCACTCCCCGCCTCTCATAGGGGCCAACACCTCTGTGATTTGTGCTAGCGTGGTTATATTTTAAAAAAAACAACTGTCTTTTTTCTTTTAATTCATTTGCTCATAATATATTTGCAGCCACAATGTGCAGTAGCCAACATCTGACTGTGCCATCATAAATCTGCAGTGCCTTTTGAGCCCCGCCACATTCACCATTTAGTTCCCACTGAAACCCACTGAACTCCATCAAGCTCCCAACATATACTCCCCCTTATGTAGATGTAAGTTTGTCAAAACGGAACGAAATATTCTAAGATTCAAACGGTAGATATAAGTATTGCTGTACCTGTACATTAACTGGAAATCCTGCTTGTTACAAGGTCTGTAAAAACTCTAAAGTATTATGATGAAGTATTATCCCACTAGTCGACGCACCGACGCTTGTTCAGTGACCCTGCGCTTCAAACTGTGACATTCTGGGATTGTGTCGGTAAACATGCAAAGTGTCTTTTCAAAATAAAGTAGCTTTACTTGGTTGGTAGGTTTACTAAGGTCATGGTTGGCGTTAAAAAGAGGAAGCTTGTTGCGCAGCTGCCGTCCATTAAATATGTTACATAAGAACAGTATAGTACAATACGTTCACAGGGTTATTCGTTTCACTTTTCATATGCAGATTGAAACTCACTCCATGACGTACTGTTTCAAAGACTGGATTCTTTTTGTTATTAACATTATAACAGAAGTCACGTTTCTTTCTCTGGAACGCCTTTTCGTCCCACTGTGCCACTTTCTGGTGAGCCCTACGCCTGCATGTGGCTTGTGTGCTTCCCCATTTTTAAGATGAGATAGTCTTTACATTTGGATTCATTTCAAATGAGCAAACATGTATTAATCCCAGCCTGGTCTCCTGAAAAATTCATTCATTCATTTCATGAAATTAATTATGAATTTTGTTTTTGACGGATCACAAATATGTTTCTAATTCAATCACGTAGGAACTCCCTCCTCCGCCGCTTGTGTCCCGTTTGAAAACAGAAGTCAACGTTGACTTATTTTAATGTGACAAACATACTTATTAATTTATTATTAATTATTAATTTATTTTATTAATTATTATTACTTACTTAAGACAAGCCGTGAAGTTTTACCCAAATGTGACCAAGCATTGCTGTTGCTGTTTTGTTTATTAACCACGTGTTCATACATTCACCTCAAAATGTAAGTGAATGCAGTTTAGTCGTTTTGTTATTCTGTAGCCGACAGGTTTGATTCATCCACTGGTTCATTGTCATAGTTTACTTTTAATGATTTCCAAAATGAAACTGAAGTTCTAAATGTATCAAGAATGAGGTACCTATGCGTGACTAGTGTCAGGGCAGTCTAAACCAGCCTGAGTGTAAATGTAGAAGAAGACAGCGATGGGTTGAGGTGAAGGGGGGCTGGGAGGAGTCGCAGTAGTTAAGGGAGGAGGTGGAGGTAAAATTGGTGTGTAATTACTCCCTAACTCTCTTAAATTAGAGGGGAGGACGGTGCTGCCAACCTCCTGCTGGTGCCTGAAGTCTGCACCAGCGTCCCTCCTCCACTCCTTTCCCTTTTATTCCTCCTCTCCTCCCCTCTCGCTCAAACCATTCTTCTGAGCTGGGAATTTTGACAATCACTTTCATCAATAAACCGCCACAGAAGCTTTTAGGTACCACAAGAGTCACGATGGTCCATCTGGTTATGTGCCAAAGGGGAGAGCAATTGACATCTGCATCTCAAGGAAAACAAGGTCTCTTTATGAACAGGATGAGAAGTGAAAGTTGGATCGATTGTGATGTGTGTGTCAGTGGGAGAGAGAGAGCATCATTAGCATTCATGTTTTTGTCGCGGCCAATATTCACGCTCCTTTTTGCTCTGTTTAGGTCTCCACCAGCAAAGCTGCTATGGACACAAGCTACCAAAAACAAAACAATAAAGTCACGAGCCAAAAGATGAGCGACACTAAAAAGCTCTTTAGAGCTGAAGAGAACTGGGAAATTTGCTGTGAAATTTACAGAGTAAAGATTAGTTCTTGAGTGTGTTCCATGGGAGACATTTGCCAAAATAGTATTTTTCATTCTGTTTGTCCGAATATTTTAGCAGTGGGACAACACTGCAGCGACGGCAGGCCACCAGTGTTGACTCGATGAAAGGGGAAACTCATTTTCGTCCTCTTTTCGGTACAGTGTGCTGCTGTTTCCCCTGCTTCTGCAAGACTGGATGTTTTAGCTACACAAATATTTATTGAAGGCAGCGCCTCTCAGGAGGCAGAAGAGATTCATTCTAATTGGTTGATTAAACTTGAACACAGCCAAAGTAACTCTGTGTGTATTTGAAGAGCTACCAAATCAAGTCTTTTACTCTCAGGAGCCTGCAGCCACACAGCAATCCTTCATTTTCAGCCTGGTGAGTGGAGGTCTTTCTGTTCGTTGGTAATGAGACAGTCGGTGAGTCGCTGACACGGTTTACAAGTGAAAGTTGAGTCACAAATTGCCATGACGACGAACCTTTATCAATATTACACAAAAAAGGAGCTCCGTGATGTTAAAGGATGAGGACGTTCCACGTGTTTTATTCAGTCCACCGCTCAGTCATTTTGTGAGTCTTCCTGTTCGAGATGCAAATCTTTGAAATCAGCTCTCAAACTGTCACGAGTATTACATGAGATTTATTAATTATTTCAGTTGTCTTATGTGCGCACATATACAACATCATGAAAACAGATGTGACAGGTCCCTCAACAAGATAAAAGGAACATAATAGACAACAAAAATACTGTACTGGATGTACACACACACACACACACACACACACACACACACACACACAACCCCTACCCTAACCTGAAACTAAAACTAACCTTAAACCACGTCTTCACCCTAAAATGTAATTATTTATGTTAATTAAGGAGACTTGCATTTTGTCCCCATAAAGAAGGCAGTCCCCACAACGGGGGGACTGCCACACATTTATGGGCCACACACACACACACACACACACACACACACACACACACACACACACACACACACACACACCCATACTACGAGCAACTTCATTCACCCATGTTAATCCAGTGTAGCGCTACTGTAAATGTATGAAACCCCCACAGTCTTGTAGCCGTATACAACAGTGTTAACAGTGTTAACAGTTTCCTTCCTTATCTTCACTTCTAACCATGAAGCGAGGGATCTCTGTCTGTCTGTGTATTCTTAGCATATCTCGAGAACTGTTTGTTAAATCTACTTCACACGTGGCGGGTATTTTGCTGAGGACTTTTTAGCGGTCCAATCAAATGTAAAGGAAGATTTAAATCCCCCTCGTCAAATATTCCGTTTCACTGGGGACTACTCACAGTACAGAACCTAAAGACGCTCTAGACGTCAGCTCTGTACGCAAGATTATCAACCAGTGAACACACTTAGATTGAATCATATTTACAGGCTCTACTCCCTGAAGAAGTGTGCAGAGAGGGCACTCTTCTCTGCAGCAGCCTGCGATTTAAGCTGATAAGCCTGGCTTATTTTTTACATGAAACCCCGGCCCGGTGCAGCTTTAAGGAAGATGTGCCGGCTGCTCGTTGTGGTCATTACTGGTAATCATTCGTCCTTGGCATTGGCAGCGCGCAATGATGGCCTTGTGTATCCGTAATGTGACCATTACACATTTATGGGTAATGATGGCGTGATTATGTGTAAATGTGAAGCTGTCGGGCAACAGGACGGACTTCCTGGCAATGAGTGTGAGGATGCTCATCAACTCTTTTCTTAAACTTTGTTTTGCACCGTGGGCTCAGCAAACTCTCCCATCTTCAGATTACTGTGTACATGACCAGCGTAAACACGATGAATACCACCGGTGTGTTCATGAGATTTGTAAACTAGCATCGTTAACGCCCCAATGTATGTCGGGCTATGCGTTCTGCCCCACATGTCCTGTATTGAAGTCCATTCCAGTGACTGAAGTGTTCAAAGAGAGGATCTGAAGATACAAACTATGAACCTGAAGGTCACCAGAAATGTTACAGTATCCCAGCCATGTCATTACAGAACATGTAGGTCCTGCCCAGTCTATTTTCCCCGTTCAGAAACGTTGGAATCAGCCCGACCACATACACGGCAAAGAGCAGACCGTTGGGTTTCGTCCTGAGCCAGGGCGCTGCTGTTTGGCTTCGTTAAATGTGCAGGGCAGCAGGTCTGTCATTATGTGAGCAGAGCTTTTGGGTGTGTCTGAGAGGCAGCCAGCCAGAAACTGGAAACCAGGCCACAGCAGCGGAAACATCTGTCCTCCCGTCCTCATTGTGAGATCGCACTGTCCCCTACTGGGTTTAACCAGTACTACTACACGCTGCTCACCATGCAGATGTCTCAGGCACGGGCTGATTACCACCTGCTCGGTGTTTTAATTAACATTGATGTTAGAAACGTTATGTTTCGCTGTGTTTCTACAGCAGCCCAGAGCCAACAAAACCAAACACCGGCTGTACAGAGAGCCTTTCGCATTGTTACGTTACCTGAAGGCCACTGCAGTTCTCCGACACACTTGGAATATTTGTTTAGTTACAATATGCAACCTCACCACTAGATAGTGCTATACCATACACACTGCTCCTTCAAAGACAAAATAATGAAATATAGGCATACTTACCTTAACGTTAAGTCTCCACACTAACATGTAAAAGATGTATGGGGGGTGACTGGGATGTGCATTTTTATTCCCCAAAAGGAAGGTGAGTCCCCACATAGTGAGTAACACACACACACACACACACACACACACACACACACACACACACACACACTGGATCCAATTCTTGGTGCAGCTAGAGGACCTCTGCCTGATGACCTGAGAGGCCGGATCAAGGTCTGACTATTACCAGGATTTTGAATGTGATTCTGCGTTGTGTACAAAGGAGCCATTGAAGTGATTTCATTACCAGTAAAAGTAATATGTTCAAATGTTCATGTACATGCCAGGACTCTGGCCACTGCATTGAGAACGAGCTGGAGTCTGTTTGAATAATTCTACAAATACAGCAGTCCAACCTGCTTGAGATAAATGCATGAACCAGTCAGTTTGAGATACGAATGCTCTGAGATTTGATTCGTTGTTAATTGATTTAACGCTGTTCTGATGAAATTAGTTTGTGTGATTTTCCCCAATTGAGATCAGCATCTTAAATTATGTCAATATTTCATGACAGCGATGCCAAATGTGAAAACCTGTCTGTGACTTTCAGGACTGACTAACTATGACTATCTCAGTCTTAATGAATAATATTATAATAAAATAATAAGGAAGGCAGCCTTCTTGTATAACGCTCTCATATGTTATTACAACGTTCAGATTATGGGAGAATTTATTTTTGAAAGTGTTGCTGTATGGAATATATTGCAGATCCGGTGGGGATTTCATTTTGATGTGGTGTCATAATTATCATGAATGTTGATATAGCACACTGATTAACAAGAACATTTATTTAAAAAAAATGTAGAAGAAAAGCAGAGAGACGAACAAAAGCGGAACAATAGGGGTTGTGTGATTTAGAGAAATGGATGTGTTTCAATAAAGTGACAAAATATGGAACACAGGTGAACTGAGCTGTCATTCCAGGCACCGAAAAACCACAATGGAGCCCAGAGCTTTTGATCCAACAAAGTAAGACCACAGTCGATGTACAGGATACAATCCGTCCGTGTAGATAATGTATATTCAACACATATACTGCTTCCAGACAGCAGGCCTCTACGTAAATAGAGCTGGAACTACGTCACATCCCAGGATGTAGCTTACAGGCTTACGGATGACATGCAGCCTCTCGCATGTCCCTGTTTTTAACGTAAGTGAAGACATTTACTGGTATATATTTTTCATTGTAAATTGTCACAGAGCTGCCAAGCCCTGACTTACTAATGATATTTGGTTTTGGAAAAAGTGCTAAGTGCAAAAGTTTACTATTACAGTTTTTATTTGTTTAATTGATTTTCCAGCTTTAAGCATTGTTCAATTTACATTACAAACATTTGTTACAACATACAGTGTGTGATATGTCCTACAAATCCTTACAATATCAAGTACCTGATTTGATACAGGCCCTGTTTTCATCTGGCATTAACAAGCGTCTCGTGATCCAATCAAATGTGGACAACAGTTAACACCAGGTATTAGAGTGCATCTCCGGCGAATGGATCACACTTCCCCGCTCCAAGTGCCTTGGAAGTGAGCCTCGTAGGTCAGTAGAATTCCATCGTTGTACATGTAGAGCAGCCCGTTGGTGGGGTTATAGCTCAGGCTGGCCACTCCTTTAACCACCTTCTCTAGCGGCAGTGCCAGTGTGTTGTCCTCTTTGCCTGTTGCCGTGTCGAAGGCGTAGAACACCTCCTCGCGGACTTCGTCCACATACCGAGTGGCGTACAGCACGCCGCACACCATGAAAGCGTTGCTCACCGCCTTCTTGAACTGATTCGTCTCCCACGTCTGCGTGACGTTGAGCATCTTGGCCTCGTTGTCCCAAACCAACCGGCTCACCACTAGATTACCGTGGTTTCCGACGGTGGCATAGATGGCCCACAGTCCCAACTCGTCTGCCTCCACGTCCACATCGCTATTGAGGCGGCAGTCATAGTAACAATACGGGAACATGTTGTTAAAACCTACGCCGATGCCCGGAAGGGTCACCCGCTGGACGGTGCTGCTGTTAAAGTCATAGCGGCAGACATCTGCAGAGCGGTAGCAGTGATAGTACAGCGCTTCGCCGTATAGGACGGCACTGGGACCCTCAATGGTGTTGACGTCAGTGAAGGATGGAGCCACGGTGATCTTCTCGTGGTTGCCGGAGGCCGCGATGTCTTCGTATGTTTGGTACAGGTGCAGGACGTTGCCCCAGATGTGGCTGCTGATCAGAGGCTGAACCCAGAAGCGGTTCTTCTGGCCCTCGCTGTCCATCTGGGCCTGCTTTCCCCACGAACCAGAGATGTAGCTCTTGCCATGGGGACTGATCGTAGTCGTGACCGGATCGCTAATGTTGGACATCAGGCCCTTGAGGCAGTGTCTTTCCCGGCCTGGAAACAGAGAGAGGCGAGAAGCTGAATGCAGAGTGCAGTCTAGAGCAAGGGTAGCCAACACAGGGACACGAGAAGCTAACGAGTCGCCCCTGTCTAAAGAAGCACGAGTCACTGGCGGAGTTTAGTGAATGCTTTTATTCCCCTGAGGCTAGCATATTTTCAGAATTCATATATAAAATGAAAATCCATCCTCTCAGGCTTTAAATGAAGAGTTTGTGCCCGTGAGACGGAACAATCGAGGGTCCTGTGAGGAGCTTTCCTTAACGGGAAGCTAAAAAGGGAACTTAGTCTTAGTCTTATTTGTTTCCGAGCCTTGTGGATCCCTCATAAGATGCTACCACGTAGTTTGAGAATAATAATTAAAATGAACCGAGGATGTTCAGTTTCAAATTGCATTTTTGAAAATCGCTCCATACGCATTTACCATTTAATCAATGCAAAAATATTTGTTCAAATAAGGCAAAATCTATTGCAATTGTCATGCATGTAAATTACTACTGTACTGCACACTGTAATTCGGCTGGAGGTCAAATCTTTCCTTAGAGCATTCATCACAGTTATTGCAATGAATGAGTGAATGAACACACACACACACACACACACACACACACACACACACACACACACACACACACACACACAGTATACTTGCCTCTGAAGTCTTTGGGGATGGACTTGCAGGACTCGGCGCTGTTCTTCAAGTAGCGCAATGTCTCTTTGACAGTCTTCATGTTAATTGTTTCTGACATCTGGATCCTGTCTGCAGCTGTACGCAGTTTAGCCACCTAACACACACACACACACACACACACACACACACACACACACACACACACACACACACACACACACACACACACTTACTACATTTTACGGGAATTAGGGCCCTCTTTGTCGAAACTACATACACAAAAACTCTTGCAAAAGCAACACTTCATTCAAAACAATATAAACTCTTTAATCACAATATGTCCATATGCCAAGTGAACACTGATGTGTTAAGTATCAAACCATATTTCATACAGCTTACGGAGGCTTTTAGCTTTCAATGACGTGTCTAAAGGAGCTAACCGTATAACTCGTTAACCGAGTTATTTAAAACAAATTGTGTTTTAGAATGATCAGATAATGTGATTATGGTTCAACATACCCGGTCAATTATTACATGAGTTAGTGCTTTCAATCATTTTGCCACAAGTACCTTTTTTTTGAGAAAAAATATATTTTCATAGTAACCCATTTAATGTTAAAACATTTAAAAATCATTTGGTTGTATTTCTTCATATGATTATATTTCTTCTCTTGATATATGGCATCATTTCAGTTGTGTTCTCTTTTATTTCTGTATTGTACCCATGACATTTCACTAACATAATGCAGCATTCTTCTTTATATTATATTTTTCATATTGCTATTTGCTGATGGAACATAATAACTAGTGTCACTCATGTTCTGCGGTACCTCTTTGGTGAGTTTTGTTGTTTGGTCGTTGTTTAACTGGCCGTGGATGTCAACGATGTCAGTCTCCAGTTGGCTGAGCTCCTGGCCCAGCAGGTCCAGAGGCAAGTCTGTGTAAAGGCCATGGTCGTGCAGGTACTGGCGAGGCTTCAGCCGCTCCATCACGTTCTTGATCAGAGCCTGGATCTGAGGGAGACGCCTGTTGGACAGCTCCACCTGCAGGGAGACACAGACAGGGACTCTGAATGTGTTTTCAGGATTCCAGGTTCAAGTAGTGTATTCTGAAATGTTCTTCTTTTCCTCATTTTCATTGGGTACTGTGCCCATGGATGGACTACTGAACTGGGCCACAGGGCACAGTCCCAGGGGCCCTAAGTGTCAGGGGCCAAAACGTCCCAAAGAGACGAGCAACAAACCACGAAGAGACTCAAAACGACCACAAAGAAACATAAATCGACTGCTACGAGTCACGGCCAGGGACACAAAACAAATATAAAGACACAAAACTAACACAAAGACACACAAAACAACTACAAAGAGATGCAAGCAGCTGAGAGACACTCAAAGACTGCATTGAGACACAAAACAACTAGAAAAAGAAACTAAATGACCACAAACAGTCACAAAATAAATTTGAAGAGGCATCAAATTTCTACAAAGAGACACAAAACCACAACAATAAGGGGCCAAACAAACATTAAGGCACTGGGTGTCTTGCTCCTATGTAGTAGAATGGGGCATCTGTGCCCAGGGGCCCGTTGTCTCATAATCCAGGCATGACTGTACACAACAAATGCAAAGGCAAGAGAGCCGAAGAGTCTGAAAGGCTGATAGTAATCAGTGTGGAAATGTTTTCACTTGGCCATGTTCCTAAAGAAAGCAGTGTTTTTTGTTTCTGCCTGATTATTAATTGCAGTCCTATGTTTCAGTTTATTTGATAGGTTATCAACTAAGGTTTATAAATGTCATGAGCTTGTTTTATGGGTTGTTGATCTGCCTGTTGGGGTATCGAGGAAAGTGCAAAGAGGTTTGCCTCATTATGCCCTCTTAGTAGTTCTAGAAATGAACGCAAACTAGCACATATTTAATAAGATAATGCCTCATTTGCAGATCTAAACGTAACATTTCATACTTTTTTTTAATGGTATTCATGTAGGGTGTTCCTCTGATGTAAAGTGCCGCTTAGTTCTCACCTGTTCCTGCAGGGTGCTCAGAGATCCTTCACAGGACTGGACATGCTGCAGTGTGGCCTCGTAATTCACAGCGGGGAATGACCACACGGCGGGGTCCACCTTGCAAACACACGAGCCGTTCTTCTTCAGGCCCGACACACGCTGGGCCCGGACGTCACCCTGCAGACGCACGCCAGTGAGAAAAACACTGATGTTGTATACAGCAGGTTTACAGGGACAGTAAAGAGACTGTACTGATAAAAACAACCAGAAAAAGTGCTATTAGCATTAGCATCTTATTGAGTAGGATTATCAAACTCACCGATGAGAGCAGCAGGAGTAGCAGCGACAGCATGTTTACAGTTGGGGAGATGAGTGTTGGACTGACAGGGACAGACGCTGGTGGGACTGAAGTCAACGCACGTTTTCATGACTTCCTTCCCCTCACTGATGAGTCACCACGGAGCCTTGAAACCACCAAATTTAAAAGTGTAAAAGTGTGGAGTTTCACAACACTTATGGTCAACTCAGGAGTTTCCTAAGTGTCGTTATGTCCCCTTTGAACACACAGTGTTGTCTACTATTTCACTTTTTTTTTTTTGTTTAAGTTTCGCAAGACCTGATGTTGCGTTAACAATGAATATTCTCTAAATATTATCACGCAGTGATGTATTTGATAATATGAAGAAAATACTCTGCACACTTGAACGTGTGATAGGCGCGACAGATGAGTGGAAGATTCTGTAAACCATCTCACTTGCTGCTGGAATATTTCAAATTTTGTTCCTAAATCTAAGCAAAATTTGTGGAAATAGTAAGTGGAAAATAAGGCCTTCTTCACGCAGTAGTGGGCCAGGAGTCAGTCAGAGAAAGCTTGTTACACCCCATGCTTAATTACCAGCGCAAGAAGTGTCATAGAGAGGCTAACTGGAGAGGCCACAAGAAGAAACTAAACGAGCAGATCCGGTAGCTAATGGAGGGAGGACAAGCAGCGGGGAAATGGGAATGCAATGCCTGTGTAACGGGTGTAGTGAGGACCCAGGAGCAGGACGAGAAACACCAGGGATGATGTGAATCGAAGCTTTAATTTCTTTGTAACACACAACAGGTTGAATCTTCACAGGAACACAGCGGCAGGCTGTCGTGGTCGGGGACAGAAGGCTGAGTGAATTACCGGGGCAGAGGCAAGGCAGGGTAACACAAACAGACAGGGTCGGTAACGAGAAATCAGTCCAAAGGAAACCGCTGGAAGTTCTGGCATAGAAGCGAAGAACGATCTGGCAGTGAGTGTGTGTGAGACTGGGGTCTAAAGATCAGGTGCAGCAGAGAGAGCAGGTGAGAGTGATTGGGCTGATGAGGTGGGCGTGGCTAACAGGTGCACTGAATGAGCTGATTAGGTGAGTGAGAGATAGAGTGACAGGAGAGAAGGGGCAGAGCTGTGACAGCCTGATTAAAATCTGTGACAGCCTGATTAAAATCTGTAATCTTATTTCATTTTGTGAATCCAGTTATATGTTTCTCTGTTTCAACTTCATTGCCAAATAGATTTGTAAAATTATGTTATTTATTAATGAATTGATGAATACATTTTTGTTCATGTTGTTTTGTAAACACCTTCTTAATTTTATAAAAATTATATATATGTTAATTCTTTTTAATAATTCCTCTTTGTATTGTCCGTTAAAATATCTAAAAAATTCCGTACACTGTAATTTAGTCTATTTTTTTGTAGATTGAACCGATTCAATAATGCCTTATTTATTGTGCAATTGGTTAATTATTAATTAAATGTGGTCCTCCATATTGGGGTGAGCCGACCCGTGTCTGAGACAGGAGATTCCAGATTTTGGGACAGGTTAAAGGGTTGGAGAGGTAAAAGCATTATGGGGGAAGCAGGGCCAGACGCTGATGGGACTGAAGTCAACGCACGTTTTCATGACTTCCTTCCCCTCACTGATGAGTCACCACGGAGCCTTGAAACCACACACGTGGATGTGAAACTATACTTTTATATAAATAAAATGTATTATTATTATTATTCATTATTAAAAGTGTGAAACTGTGGAGTTTCCCCAACAGTTATGGTCAACTCAGCAGTTTCCTCAGTGTCCTTATTTTGAACACACGAACCGTTCTTCCTCTGGCCCGACACATGCTGGGCCCAGACGTCACCCTGCAGTCACATGCGAGTAAGAAAAACACTGAATCAGAATCAGAATCAGAACCGTTTATTGCCATGGTATGTTGAACATACGAGGAATTTGACATGACGGGAGGTGCATAACATTTAACAGTTAACAACAATCAACACAGTGCAAAGTAGAAACATATTAAAATGTAGAGAAATATAAAATAAAGTATAAAATAAAGTGCAACATAAAATAAAGTGCACTGACTCTGTCCTGGGGATGACAGAGTCAGTGGGGGACCCGGGTTCTGTTAATGAGCCCAACTACGGATGGGAAGAAACTGTTCATGTGTCGTGAGGTCTTGGTCCTGATGGACCTCATCCTCCTGCCAGATGGAAGGGGCATGAACAGTTTCTGTCCAGGGTGAGAGGGGTCGGCTACAATCTTTCTTGCTCGCTTCAGGGTCCTTGAGGCGAACAAGTCCTGGAGGGACGGCAGATTGCAGCCGATCACCCTCTCAGCAGAGCGAATGATGCGCTGCAGTCTGCCCTTGTCCTTGGCAGTGGCTGCAGCGTACAGGGACAGTAAAGAGACTGTACTGATAAAAACAACCAAAAAAAGTGCTATTAGCATTAGCATCTTATTGAGTAGGATATCAAACTTGCTGATGAAAGCAGCAGCAAGAGCAGCGACAGCATGTTTACAGTTGGAGAGATGAGTGGTGGACTGACAGGGACAGACGCTGGTGGGACTGAAGTCAACGCACGTTTTCATGACTTCCTTCCCCTCACTGATGAGTCACCACGGAGCCTTGAAACCACCAAATTTAAAAGTGTAAAAGTGTGGAGTTTCACAACACTTATGGTCAACTCAGGAGTTTCCTAAGTGTCGTTATGTCCCCTTTGAACACACAGTGTTGTCTACTATTTCACTTTTTTTTTTTGTTTAAGTTTCGCAAGACCTGATGTTGCGTTAACAATGAATATTCTCTAAATATTATCACGCAGTGATGTATTTGATAATATGAAGAAAATACTCTGCACACTTGAACGTGTGATAGGCGCGACAGATGAGTGGAAGATTCTGTAAACCATCTCACTTGCTGCTGGAATATTTCAAATTTTGTTCCTAAATCTAAGCAAAATTTGTGGAAATAGTAAGTGGAAAATAAGGCCTTCTTCACGCAGTAGTGGGCCAGGAGTCAGTCAGAGAAAGCTTGTTACACCCCATGCTTAATTACCAGCGCAAGAAGTGTCATAGAGAGGCTAACTGGAGAGGCCACAAGAAGAAACTAAACGAGCAGATCCGGTAGCTAATGGAGGGAGGACAAGCAGCGGGGAAATGGGAATGCAATGCCTGTGTAACGGGTGTAGTGAGGACCCAGGAGCAGGACGAGAAACACCAGGGATGATGTGAATCGAAGCTTTAATTTCTTTGTAACACACAACAGGTTGAATCTTCACAGGAACACAGCGGCAGGCTGTCGTGGTCGGGGACAGAAGGCTGAGTGAATTACCGGGGCAGAGGCAAGGCAGGGTAACACAAACAGACAGGGTCGGTAACGAGAAATCAGTCCAAAGGAAACCGCTGGAAGTTCTGGCATAGAAGCGAAGAACGATCTGGCAGTGAGTGTGTGTGAGACTGGGGTCTAAAGATCAGGTGCAGCAGAGAGAGCAGGTGAGAGTGATTGGGCTGATGAGGTGGGCGTGGCTAACAGGTGCACTGAATGAGCTGATTAGGTGAGTGAGAGATAGAGTGACAGGAGAGAAGGGGCAGAGCTGTGACAGCCTGATTAAAATCTGTGACAGCCTGATTAAAATCTGTAATCTTATTTCATTTTGTGAATCCAGTTATATGTTTCTCTGTTTCAACTTCATTGCCAAATAGATTTGTAAAATTATGTTATTTATTAATGAATTGATGAATACATTTTTGTTCATGTTGTTTTGTAAACACCTTAATTTTATAAAAATTATATATATGTTAATTCTTTTTAATAATTCCTCTTTGTATTGTCCGTTAAAATATCTAAAAAATTCCGTACACTGTAATTTAGTCTATTTTTTTGTAGATTGAACCGATTCAATAATGCCTTATTTATTGTGCAATTGGTTAATTATTAATTAAATGTGGTCCTCCATATTGGGGTGAGCCGACCCGTGTCTGAGACAGGAGATTCCAGATTTTGGGACAGGTTAAAGGGTTGGAGAGGTAAAAGCATTATGGGGGAAGCAGGGCCAGACGCTGATGGGACTGAAGTCAACGCACGTTTTCATGACTTCCTTCCCCTCACTGATGAGTCACCACGGAGCCTTGAAACCACACACGTGGATGTGAAACTATACTTTTATATAAATAAAATGTATTATTATTATTATTCATTATTAAAAGTGTGAAACTGTGGAGTTTCCCCAACAGTTATGGTCAACTCAGCAGTTTCCTCAGTGTCCTTATTTTGAACACACGAACCGTTCTTCCTCTGGCCCAACACATGCTGGGCCCAGACGTCACCCTGCAGTCACATGCGAGTAAGAAAAACACTGAATCAGAATCAGAATCAGAATCAGAACCGTTTATTGCCATGGTATGTTGAACATACGAGGAATTTGACATGACGGGAGGTGCATAACATTTAACAGTTAACAACAATCAACACAGTGCAAAGTAGAAACATATTAAAATGTAGAGAAATATAAAATAAAGTATAAAATAAAGTGCAACATAAAATAAAGTGCACTGACTCTGTCCTGGGGATGACAGAGTCAGTGGGGGACCCGGGTTCTGTTAATGAGCCCAACTACGGATGGGAAGAAACAGTTCATGTGTCGTGAGGTCTTGGTCCTGATGGACCTCATCCTCCTGCCAGATGGAAGGGGCATGAACAGTTTCTGTCCAGGGTGAGAGGGGTCGGCTACAATCTTTCTTGCTCGCTTCAGGGTCCTTGAGGCGAACAAGTCCTGGAGGGACGGCAGATTGCAGCCGATCACCCTCTCAGCAGAGCGAATGATGCGCTGCAGTCTGCCCTTGTCCTTGGCAGTGGCTGCAGCGTACAGGGACAGTAAAGAGACTGTACTGATAAAAACAACCAAAAAAAGTGCTATTAGCATTAGCATCTTATTGAGTAGGATATCAAACTTGCTGATGAAAGCAGCAGCAAGAGCAGCGACAGCATGTTTACAGTTGGAGAGATGAGTGGTGGACTGACAGGGACAGACGCTGGTGGGACTGAAGTCAACGCACGTTTTCATGACTTCCTTCCCCTCACTGATGAGTCACCACGGAGCCTTGAAACCACTCATGTGGATGTGAAACTATACTTTTATATAAATAAAATGTATTATTATTATTATTCATTATTAAAAGTGTGAAACTGTGGAGTTTCCCCAACAGTTATGGTCAACACAGCAGTTTCCTCAGTGTCCTTATTTTGAACACACAAACCGTTCTTCCTCTGGCCCAACACATGCTGGGCCCGGACGTCACCCTGCAGTCACATGCGAGTAAGAAAAACACTGAATCAGAATCAGAATCAGAATCAGAACCGTTTATTGCCATGGTATGTTGAACATACGAGGAATTTGACATGACGGGAGGTGCATAACATTTAACAGTTAACAACAAGCAACACAGTGCAAAGTAGAAACATATTCAAATGTACAGAGAAATATAAAATAAAGTATAAAATAAAGTGCAACATTAAATAAAGTGCACTGACTCTGTCTTGGTGATGATAGAGTCAGTGGGGGACCCGGGTTCTGTTAATGAGCCCAACTACGGATGGGAAGAAACAGTTCATGTGTCGTGAGGTCTTGGTCCTGATGGACCTCATCCTCCTGCCAGATGGAAGGGGCATGAACAGTTTCTGTCCAGGGTGAGAGGGGTCGGCTACAATCTTTCTTGCTCGCTTCAGGGTCCTTGAGGCGAACAAGTCCTGGAGGGACAGCAGATTGCAGCCGATCACCCTCTCAGCAGAGCGAATGATGCGCTGCAGTCTGCCCTTGTCCTTGGCAGTGGCTGCAGTGTACAGGGACAGTAAAGAGACTGTACTGATAAAAACAACCAAAAAAAGTGCTATTAGCATTAGCATCTTATTGAGTAGGATATCAAACTTGCTGATGAAAGCAGCAGCAAGAGCAGCGACAGCATGTTTACAGTTGGAGAGATGAGTGGTGGACTGACAGGGACAGACGCTGGTGGGACTGAAGTCAACGCACGTTTTCATGACTTCCTTCCCCTCACTGATGAGTCACCACGGAGCCTTGAAACCACTCATGTGGATGTGAAACTATACTTTTATATAAATAAAATGTATTATTATTATTATTCATTATTAAAAGTGTGAAACTGTGGAGTTTCCCCAACAGTTATGGTCAACACAGCAGTTTCCTCAGTGTCCTTATTTTGAACACACGAACCGTTCTTCCTCTGGCCCAACACATGCTGGGCCCAGACGTCACCCTGTAGTCACACGCAAGTAAGAAAAACACTGAATCAGAATCAGAATCAGAATCAGAACCGTTTATTGCCATGGTATGTTGAACATACGAGGAATTTGACATGACGGGAGGTGCATAACATTTAACAGTTAACAACAATCAACACAGTGCAAAGTAGAAACATATTCAAATGTACAGAGAAATATAAAATAAAGTATAAAATAAAGTGCAACATAAAATAAAGTGCACTGACTCTGTCCTGGGGATGACAGAGTCAGTGGGGGACCCGGGTTCTGTTAATGAGCCCAACTACGGATGGGAAGAAACTGTTCATGTGTCGTGAGGTCTTGGTCCTGATGGACCTCATCCTCCTGCCAGATGGAAGGGGCATGAACAGTTTCTGTCCAGGGTGAGAGGGGTCGGCTACAATCTTTCTTGCTCGCTTCAGGGTCCTTGAGGCGAACAAGTCCTGGAGGGACGGCAGATTGCAGCCGATCACCCTCTCAGCAGAGCGAATGATGCGCTGCAGTCTGCCCTTGTCCTTGGCAGTGGCTGCAGCGTACAGGGACAGTAAAGAGACTGTACTGATAAAAACAACCAAAAAAAGTGCTATTAGCATTAGCATCTTATTGAGTAGGATATCAAACTTGCTGATGAAAGCAGCAGCAAGAGCAGCGACAGCATGTTTACAGTTGGAGAGATGAGTGGTGGACTGACAGGGACAGACGCTCGTGGGACTGAAGTCAACGCACGTTTTCACGACTTTCTTCCCCTCACTGAGGAGTCACCACGGAGCCTTGAAACCACTCATGTGGATGTGAAACTCTAAAAGTGTAAAACTGTGGAGTTTCACAACACTTATGGTCAACTCAGGTGTTTCCTAAGTGTCGTTATGTCCCCTTTGAACATACAAACAGTGTTGTCTACTATTTGACTTTTTTTTTTTAAGTTTCGCAAGACCTGATGTTTGCGTTAACAATTAATATTCTCTAAATATTATCATGCAGTGATGTATTTGATAATATGAACAAAATACTAATAGATGAGTGGAAGATTTTGTAAACCATCTCACTTGCTGCTGGATTATTTAAAATTTGCATTGCACACATAAGCATATGCACATATATACCACAACTTGTTTATAGCATCTCCTGAAATGACACCAGAGACCTTCCAGATCTGACAGGGTTGGTGAAAAGGAAATTCAGGCATTCCAGAAAATCCAGTAAAAATGATTAACTGGATGAATCTGGATTTCATTTTAAACATCCACAGCTTTGTTTTTACTCTTTTTTACCAGCGCAAGGCAAGAAGTGCCTGGTGTGGGTGAGAAGCCCGCAAAACTGAACTCCTTCAGTGCAAAGCAGTCACTTCTATTCCTGACGTCAACACGTCCAACTGTCACTGATATCAGTCACTTCTGCCTAATACTGTGCAAAGGATGATGTCTTCCCATACTGGGGTAAATTACATAATGCTAAAAGGTTTTTATGGAATTGTGGAAAAATAAACTGCCTATACCCCACATTTAAATCATTCATTCTGTGCTTATTGTACCACTCAGGTAAAGGGTGTGAATACTTGTTTCACCACTGTTTGTGTTGCTCACACATATTTTTTGTAAAATCTGTCAATATTAAAGTTTTTTTCCCTCCTATGACACATAAAAAATCCCAACCACAGGGAGGAAGTGATCCGTCTCTGACAGAAACGTGACACGTGACACGTGAGACACTGAAGACACATCCAGAAGGTCGGTGGGATTGTTCACCGGTCAGAAGCTGCTGCTACAGTCAGACACACTGTCCTGTTCAAACTGGGTCTCTGATCCACCATGAAGCTGTACATGATCGTCTCACTGTGTGCTCTGTTCGCCCTCACCCAACAGGTAACAACAACTTCTTTTGAATTTAATTACAAATGATCACACACTGCACATTTTAAATATATTCATATTGGGTATTTAGTATTTATTTCTAACATGCCACGTTTAATATTCAGGCACCTTCAAATAAGTGTTTGTGTGAGTTGAGTACTTCAGAGAAGGTATTCCCTCATGACAAACTCAAAGCGGTGGAGGACGGTGCATTGAAATGCAACAGCGACATCTCTCCACAGAAGGCAAGTAGTCTGTGAAGAACGCAGCCTCCCTCGGCTATCTTATAATCCTAATTAAGATATTCATAAAATGCTGAGCTGCCCTGTGTGCAGGTCGCAGAGCTGGACAGTCTGCTGCTGGGTCTGGAGATTCGTCTGCCTCAGCTGCAGGAGGATATGTCCATACTTGAGAGGGAGGACGACGGAGAGCTCTACGGGGTTATCAGCCTGCAGGTGATAGAGAACGAACTGAAGCATATCAACCAGCTCGTAGCCAGGCTCAAGAACGTCACCCTGAGTCACCAGCGCCTGACTGCCAACACCACCGAACAGGTAGATTCGCACCGCGACAACGGGTCAGCCGCTCAACAATGACATTGTTAAAGAAGGCAGCCATGTGAAAGTCTGCTAAAAGTCTAGGCTGGATTTTAAAATCTTTAGCAAAAATGTAGCGTGAAAATATATTATTTAAAGGAACACAACGACTTTTACTGCACTGTCCTACAGAATGACCATAATGTGCAAATCTGCAGAAATTATGACAAGGTTGCATACTTATATGTCTGGCTTTAATGAAAGGACCTTCCTAGTGACAGTGTTTGCCTCACAGACTGTGTATAAGAAGTGGATGTAACCATAGTGACCTCACCCGTTGGTTTGTGGCCGGCCGTTTTGAAGCCTCGAGTTCGTTTATGAACTCATCATAAAGTTTAATCACTTTATGATCTATTTGAGTGATTTTCAACCACTGTGCCGTGAGAGATCGTCAGGTGTGCCGTAGGAAAATGTCCAATTTCCCTCAATCGTTCCAAAAACATTATTTAGTTGCTGCTAGTTGTCGATCCTAGCAGCCCTCACGGTTCGGCAAACATGTGAACTGCAGATTAATTGCGTTGTTTTTTTTACAGTTTTATCATCATAGTGTGAAATAACGTTTTTATCTATGCAGAGTTGCAGTGAAAAGTGTGTCCCTGTTACTAAAAATGTCGGGATGAAGGGTGGTGGACAAAACCGTCAGAGTATGTAAGCATTGCTCAACGAGAAAGACACCCGACAACGGCAATACATCGGGCATGTCCACACATATGAAGCACCACCACCTGGCCTGTCAGCACATTGTGCGAGACAAAAGTTCACCGAGCCATTTTACACTAAATTAAATGTTGCAAAAATATCTTTTAAATTGACAAACATCAAATGTGTAATTCATGGCACGATTCAAACAGGATAAAAAAAGATGTCTGTCTCTCGCCGTTGACTGTTATACATATCTTTTCTAAAATAAGGTTCAATGGGGGGCACTGGAAGGGGAGGGACTTTGCCTCTCTATTTCGTGAGAGTGCAATTAGTCACTCCCACATCGGAGGGAAACATAATTCATCTCTATCTATTGACTTTGTAATGTGCCTCCTTGTCACTTTCGTTTGCTAGCAAACAACAGAAAAATGTCTTAAAAGCTGCGTGGGACCAACAGGCCAAAGAACCAAGAACTATTTATGAGACTTTAAGAAGACAAACAAATATGAGGCGTCAGCGGGAAGTATGGGAACACAGGGGATTCTGATACTCAACATGTTTGATGTTCCGTGTGAGGCAAGCATTTTAGTCCAAATGTACAGTTTTAGGTCAACTATACTTCTAAAGCATTTTGACAGCATGCAACTTGTTTTGTAGTGGAATGTGGATACATCAGAGAGCTACGCAATATTATGCTTGAAAGTGCCTTAGCTAACTACAGCAGGTTGCTAACACATGGCCAACATTAGCTTGCTAACAGCTAACTTGTCCCATCCCATTCTTTTTTTTTAATTGCGGGTAGGCATTAGGTGCTAAATAAATCCTTTGACATGCTGAAATGTAATGTTTTTAGCTGGTGTTACTCTCGGCTCGTGGGCCGCAACAAAAGAGGGAAACGCACAAGAGACCTGCTTGCTCTAACTCAGGCAAGGATTTAACCAAACAAATACTTTTAATTAACAAAAGGCCAGGACATTTCAAATGTGCAACAAAAATAAGCAGTAAACCAGCCGACGTGTGGCTTGCTAGACACAGTGAATACACCTCGATAAAATTGACGGAGCTCCTCCAGATGATGTTATGAACCAGACAAGAAGGCGTTCAGTTCCCCGGGATATCTGGGACTACAGTATTAAGTAGAAATAGAGTTTATTTCTTCCATGGTTGATGGCGGAAATAACCGGCTTAAGTTAATAATTGAATGTAAGAAAAGACGTATACTGATGCAGAGCCCCTGTTGACTTTGAATGCATCACTGAGCTCATCAAGTTGTTATGAAACCGCTCACACCTTCATACAGGTACTCATACAAAATGTTTCTCAAATGTCAAACTTGTACCAGTCTTTCTATGCAGTCAGGTCTATTTTATTTATTTTTAAAAAATATTGTTGGTGACATGTTTCTTTGTCAATGTATGAGTCAATCCAGTTTCTCTGATGATAGGTAATACTGCATGCAGGGCGTTCATGTTTGTAAAAAATACAAAATAAAAATCAAATCGAACTAATTTTGAGATGTCTGGTCTGCTGCTTAGTTGGAGGACCTGACAGCAAAGATGCAGAAGCTGGAGGTGTACGACACCATGCAGGTGGTGAACACACAAAAAACCAACCAGCGTCTGAAGAAAGATCTGGACCAATGCAAGACTGGATCTAACCAAGCCAGCAAACCCATTCAGCCTCCACGTGGTATGTGCCAAAACCTCGCTTATTTTCTTTTTACTCCTCTTTCACTTCCACTGGAGGCCACCAGAAAATATCACTCTGGTTGTGTATCAATTGCTTCTTTGGTATAGTTTAATTTAGCATCATCGGCCCGTAGAAACTGATTAGGCTTCCTGATCAAATTTCACCATAATAAGGAGGTAATTATCAACCATAGGCCGCCTCGCTCAACCAGCCCCTATTTCTTGAGTGCAATTTCTTTCCCTCTCTTTCATTTAATTCCCCCCCCTCAGGTAACTGCCCCCACGGTCGACTTCTGAACATTACCGGATCGAGGGTGTCCACAGCAGGAGAGTACCCCGGTTCTTACAAGTATGGAGCCTGGGGTCGGGATTCCAAACCAGAGGCGGGGAAGGAGAAATGGTATTGGGTGGTAATGATGACCGTCAGCAACAGATTCTCCAACTATGTCCGTTTCTACGCCACCGAGAGCTCTCTCATTGTTGGAACGAGCGCAGGTGGGCAGACACAAGGGCAGGCCGACAGCTGATAGGTGGAAGAAACACAAGGGAGCAGAGCGAGGCAGACGAGATTAATGCAACACAGGTGATGCACAGAACAATTGAAGACAGGAAGTCAAGCAAACACAGGACACAAAAGGCAGGGAACGTCAAAATAAAACAGGAAACAAACTAAACAAAATCCAATATCATGACAAAAGAAGTGGTAAAGAAAGTTAGGTTTAAGAATCAAAATAATAAGCACTATCCTCTGCTGGGGTCGTGTCCGCTGGAGGCCCTGAAACCACGCCCAGTCATACATTGATTTCATATGTGCAGTTGAAGTATACAGAGCATGGTGGCCGTCTTACTGCTGCGCGCTCATTTAGCACAATGTTAACATGGGTTCCATATGGGAACCGGGTATTCGCACAAGAGACTTCCACCAGCTAACTTTTGCTTTAGCCCGATGCTAACTGGAATGGGGATAAAATAATTCAATAGTGCAGCTCTACAGTAGCAGCGGAGTGGACTAAGGCGGAGCCTATGACATAAGCACGCTCTCATGAGCGTCCTAAATAACAAGCACACATAGAGGGCCGGTAAGGAGACAGAGACAGATAGACAGATAGACAGAGACAGATAGACAGAGACAGTACACTACTGCTAGCTAGCAAACTGTAGGTTTTTAACAACAAAATGTCCAAAATTGAGTTTGTTTGTGGGATTTATTGATAGATAGAAAAATACAGAATACAACCATACTTATCATTTATAAATGTAAGGCACCCAAAATACTATTGGTTGCTTTCTTTAATATTTAACAAATTATAATAATACTTACTTGTGATTACATTCGCTCCTTCCACTCTTGCTTCTTCTTCCTTTTCTTCCTCTTCTTCTTCTTCTTCCTCCAGGTAATGTCCAGATCAACCCCACTAACCCAACCACCAACACCATCCAGGGTCCAAATGTTGTGCTGTATGGAGGGGCCTTGTACTACAACTGTTACAACCAAGATAGTATTTGTCGATTCCACCTCACCAACAAAACTGTTGTCAATGTCCAACTACCCAAAGGCACCAGGTTCGCTGATCATTATATGTGTTGCTGCCAAATTCTGTAGCTGTAATGTTTGAATGCACCTGGTTTAAGTGTAAAATGATGAACATGCAAGCATAACGTTATGATTTCAAGAAAACTAAGATACTGATACACTGTTTTACAAATGAAACATCACTTCTGTTTTTGTTTTGTTCAGGTTCAACTCAAAGGGTAACTTCTGTCACCTTGAGGAGTGCTACCCGTTCACCGACCTGGACCTGGCGACAGACGAGTCGGGCGTCTGGGTGATCTACACCACCACGCAAGACTTTGGCAATGTGGTGCTGTCCAAGGTGGAGGAGGGCGAACCGCTGAGACTCAACCAAACCTGGCACACCTCGCTCTACAAGCAGGGGGTCACTAACACCTTCATGGCCTGCGGCGTGCTCTACGCGACACGGTACGTCACCAAAGACCACGAGGAGATCTTCTATTCATTTGACACCACAACGAGGGAGGAGAGGTTCGACGTTAATGTCTTCATCCAGAAGAGGTCTCCCAACATTCAGTCCCTGAACTACAGCCCTGTGGACAAGATGCTACACGTCTACAGTGACTCCTTCATGGTCTCCTATAAGGTTTTGTTTGGGTAAATGGATAATATTGACAACTTTTACCATAAAATGTATATAATAAAGGCGACTCTTTAATTCACCTTATTCTTTGGCGCGTTGGGTCAGTTTATAATCTTACTTCTGCTTTATAGCCAAAGTGCGACTACTTTTACTTAGTGTGGCTAGCTTTACTTTAGAAACAGCTGTTATGAAGTTTAAATAATTCTTCAGGCATCAACATAACCATATAGGTTTCCAATATATGATCAGTTTATCAAAGTAAAGGTTATTTGGAAATTTACAACACAGTTTTTTGGAGCTGTGAGGAGCCGCTGGCTGTGTGGGGTCACAGGGTATTCAAAAATAATTATAATACATTAAGTCAAGAACCACCAATTTGGTCAGCTAGCTAGTAGACAGACAGACAGACAGACAGACAGACAGACAGACAGGTTTACTTCTTTGTCCCTTCTGGCAATGAGAGTATTTGCAAAAACTCTTTCCACATGTGCTTTAGTATGCTGGGTCCAAGCGGCAGGTTTAATTAATGAAGTAGTTAAAAATATCCTCACATGTGATTTCAGGCAATTTTCATACGTCGTCCTTAGCCACTGACAGATGTGGTGCTCTAACACCATCCGATCACCACAGATGTTTGGGAACATCCTGAATGTTCCCAAACATCTGTCATCGTGTTCAATGCTAATGCTACTGGTGCTAAACCCAAGAAGGAAAAGAAATGAGCCGAACCTGAAGTGAAAGCATTGAGTGGTTTACATGATAAAGCTACACAATAAATTAGGCATAATGTATGTTTGCATTGCAAGAATTACAGTAGTTCTCTCTGTAGCTGATTGATGCATGTACCTAGAGTGTGGAAACATTACATTAGGATGTTCCAGAAACAATTCATCTGCATGAGGTGAAGAAGAAATGTTAACAATATGACTTTAAATCACAATAATAAACATTTTAAAAACAGTTTGAAGTTCTCTAATGTGTGTAGCATTGCTCTCGTCGAGGGGTGGCATCTGTCTATTAAATGATATAATTTATAGATATATATATATATATACATAAAGGGAAAGAGGTGAGAGCTGCTCACCATATGTTGAAAATGATCAGACACCCAACTCCACAACATTCTGACATAAAGCCTTTATTTCATACTTGTTACTTGATCAGTACATTGACAGAGACAGCTTTTTTTTAATATTTATTTGTATATAATATATTGAGATTTTACATTACACATTTGAATGACAGCAAAGTAGGTAAGAGTCCTTCTACTGTTGTGAATAGAAACAAGCTCATAGGGAAGACCCCATAATATGAAACAACCAAACGAGAAAAAAAGAACTTATTGCTCAATACAAATCAATCATAAAGGCAGTATGAAGAAGAAGAGTAGGAGTAGTACATGAACCAATGTCATTATATCAAGATGAGGTTACACCCTATTGTTGCCTATAAAAACAGAAAGTCCAGGGGAAGAGGAACAGAACTATGGTTCAGTCGTGTGTTAAGAGCGCTCGCTGTGGGTAACCTGCTATAAAGGAAAAGTATCTACAAGTGCAAGGAGGACCAAGGTCTACACAAACCGACCGAGTGCCAGCTCACAGGAGCCGTCCACTTCCACACACTGCTACCGAACGTCACTATTTCTAGACTTGAGGAACAGCAGGAAGGAGCTTGGCTTTTATGTTCGGGGATAGAAGTGCAAACCATAGCGAGGGGTTCTGAGAGGCGCGGGTTGACAATACTGTACAGCACTTCAATGATGGACAAAATACATTCAGGATCCCCCCAGGCAGTTTGGGTCAAAGTCGTGTGGGAGGAAACCTAAGTGTACATGGCAGAAAATAGCTTAGTAAAGAGAGAAAACGCTGAGAGGTGAACACGTACTCCGCTGCATGCAAACCTCAGCGGTGATGGAAGTCACCCATGAGGTTCTGAGAGGAGTAACTGAGGCGTCCGATCCGGCTGTCTAATATCGTCACACAACTTCTCTTTTTATTCAGAGTTGAATTCAACAATAATCTCTCTAGCTTCATCAGGAATCCCATTCTTTCTACTTTTAACATTCATTCACTCACTATTTGTTCAGGTCAGAATCTCTCTCCATGTTTCGCTAAAAAATACCTTTTTCGTCTTCTTTGCTTTAAAATAAAATAATAAAATTCTATCTGCTGGTGTCTCGGGTCCCCTGGTGCTCAGAAACACAACTAACACTACCAACATTTTAAAAAGTGACTTCAGCTGATAGCCCTTTAGGGTGCGACTAGGTTTGCCTGTGAGAGCCGGGGCACCTTGTGATTGTTTTAGGGGTAAGGTGGTTGTTTTTTTTAAGGTGGCTGGGGGTTGACCTACATTCCGAGCTTGGCGCCCAAATGGCTCCAAAATAGCCCCGCCCCTTACAGGCCACCTCAGGGAGGCGCACACCTCAGCAATTGGAAGCTACGCCCCTTCTGTGAGGGGACCAAAGGTTTCTCTTTGTAACACTGGAAACAGGAGAAGGTGAATATGGGACATGAAGACTGAACATTACCAAGCCATGAAACCAGGGGACTCCTTCTCTGATCACTATCGTCAGGGCGGTCCAGTATTACAGGAGATAACAGGACACAGCTTCACTACGCTAAAACTATACTTACATACATACACTATACTATATTGGTAAGATTATTATTACACATCACATCAAAACACTGACCGACTAACAATGGATTCTTTCTTGTGTTTGTATTTATGTCTTTTTTTTGGCTTAGTTCCCTTACAAAGCACAGCCCATGCAGGTTTCATATGAGAAGGTGTGTGAAAATGTGTGTGTGGGTTTGTGGATATGTGTGTGTGTGTGTGTGTGTGTGTGTGGAGGGTGGGTAGCTTTGGTATACCCGCGGAGAGGGGCTGGGCACTGTAAGGGAAGGCTGCTGCCAATTCTTTGGCGGTGACCCTAGAAAAGAGCTTGTTGGGTCGGCCTGGTCCGGCCTCGGTCCCCCCTGGGCTGGTTTGGTTTGGGTCAGAGTGTGATTGTAATAAATACTACTTGGATACTAGAATGCTCTAAGATAACGTTCACATTCACGTGCATATACATGTTAATAAATACTATATATTCATGTGGTTAGAAATGTGAGATGACACACAGGTTAAAGCTCCACTCAGCAACATTGCACTAATGTGGCTCCAAACGGCAGTAATAAGAGAAACTAATGTGATTGTTACCAGCCTGTTTCTGATGCTCCAAACAGCATCACGCCTAATGGAACTGAGCTTTCTCTGTTTGGAAAGTGATTATAAGTGGGATTGCAGTCTGGAACTACAAGTCCACTTCCACCTCTGAGTTGCTCACTGATCAAGTGCTTCACAGTAAGTTTGCTGCAACAATCGCTACATTTGATCTATTAATATCATTCATAAATATGTACGTAGTCTCCATGACGTCAACCATAGGTTTCCGAAGCGACCGAAGACAAGCACCCACTTCGTTACGCATACGTTTAAGCCTTAATGTAATTAAAACGGGAGCGCTTTATGAAAATTCACTTTTTAAAATGGAGGTCTACAGGGATTGACTCGCCTCAAGTGGCCATTTGAGGAACTTTAGTTTCTGTCACTTCTGCGTTGGCTTCATTTGCCTGATGCGCATGTACGCCGACGATATCACCTTTTCTCACTGAGTGCAGCTTTAAATCCGTGTGGTGTGCTCTAGCTATGCTCCTAAACAAAACAAAACCTAACAAATCCTCTCTAAGCAACAGGTGCACTCGTCTACGATAGGCTGTGTTCTGTTGTCTGTCAAATTCTGGACGCGCATCCTCTGACACTTACCGCTCTCCTCATGGAGAGAAATAACCAGCGCTTACAAGCGACACAGAGAGAGATCCTCACAATGTGTCCATACGACAACAAAATATACGGATGCATAACACTTTTTCATTAAGGTACCACTACGGTGTTTTCCTTGCTTATGTCCTGCACTTTAACCTTCTCTAACAGATTTTCCAATGACATTATTAACAGCAGCTCGTATCATATATTGCTGTTTTGGACTGGTGACAGGAAGGGTTACTTCTTTTTTTGTGAAGGGTGGGAGGGTGGAGGTGTGTGTGTGTGTGTGTGTGTGTGTGTGTGTGTGGGGGGGGGGGGGGGGGGGGGGGTTTGCAGGCAAAGAATGAGGATACAATTAGCAAACACAAAAATGACACTCCAAGAACAAAAACAGTTGCCTAAATCTTTCGGTGCTGGGCGATGGGGGTGAGGTTGAGATGGCTGCTTCAAGGTGTGGTTAGGGGTATTAGTAGCAACACGTATGGTATCTTACAGTGGAGGGGGGAGAAGATGACAGACTAAGATCTGGAGGAGATAGATGGAGACAGAGAGAGCTGTCTCCACCTTCTTGAACTGTCCTTCCTGTTGCTGTTTCGTTCTATCTACCACGTCTGACTTCACAGCTTCACATTCTCCTCATCCTTTCCGTCTTTCTCTCTCCCTCCATCTAGCCAACACCCCGCCCGCCCTCTCTCCCTCTCTCCCTCTCTTTCTCTCTCTCTCTCTCTCTCTCTCTCTCAACGGCCAGCCGACCCTTTAGCAGGACACCTCCATGGTGTGGGTGATGGTGCCAACTCCCTCGGTGCTGTCGGAATGGGTGCAGGCCCGAGAGCGGGACCCGTCTATGGAGCCGGCGCTGGTCAGGGAGGCCGTCCTGGAACGAGCCAGGCGAGTCATGCTGGCGGACGGCACTGGGAGGAAGGGTTTAAAAAGAAAATAATCTAAGCATCACATTTTGTAAAAAAGGAAAATCAGTTAATATTGTGGAGATGTTAAGAGTGCATGCTAAGGTGGACAACTGAAGAACATCTCTTTGTAGCTGGTGAGAACAGGCAGCTGACCGGCAGCCCTGATTGGTTGGAGTCGTTCATTAAAGCTGTCAGTGTGTTGACAGACGCACATTGGAAGCACCATGCACTTTGTGTTATATGAAGCTCAGTTCTCCTAGTAGAACTTTTAATTAATTAGATTACGTTGTTAGCTGCTGTCTCCATGGTCAAGCTCTTTGTGTTTATCCAGTGTCTGAATATGTTAAGCTTGAGTCTAACCTAAATCTGTAGGATTCATGCAATACAACGGAGTCATGTTTCTGGCCAACTGTTAAATCCAAGTCCAGAACTAACGTTCCCCTGAGCTCTGTTTTTGGTCTCCACCACCTCCTCAGAAGAATATCAGGCTCTTAAGCGGCTGAATGCTCAATCACGTGTTTCCACTCTGACAGTGTTTAGATATATGAACTGGTGTCTTTAGATTAGGTCAATGTTGTTTTGTTTTAATGCATGAATTGGAGGCAAGATTTCACATTTCCATTTACCTTAGTCCCTCAATTTTTAAAATCAAATTTAGTTTTTGCAATTTAATGAATCTGCCTCTGAAACAGTTATGTCTCTCGCCAGCTTTTAGGACACGGCTACAGACATTTCTCATTTCATCTTGAACCTTTCAGCAAGATGCTCTTAATGAGCCTCTCAGGCTTCCTTTCTCTACTGCACTGCAGAGTCTTTTGTAAGATATGCAATGATGCATTGCATATCAAAAGCACACTATGAAATTGCCATATTGTAATCTTTGCTTATGTGGTTCAGTCTCAGCAGTTCAGCGCAGAGTCTGCATAACCCTGAGGAGGAGGTTTGAGTTCAGTCAGCGCTTCACGTAGTCTAAATCTCCTGATGTTCTCATGTGATTCCATAAAGTAGATCAAGTGTTCTGTTGGCCACTCTACTGTAAAGTCTAAACTGTTAGTGTCCGATGTCGGTGATCATTTAAAGGCACGGTTATCTGTCACAAACATAGTCCAAGAGGCTGTGCTCAAAGCTAGCAGAAGGCCATGCAAAGAGCAGTAGAGATGCAATGGCAAAGGAATTGAAGGGGGGGGGGGGGGGGGGCAGTATATTTTTTTCCGTGGGAGGAAAAAATATCTTTGATAAAACAATGATGGGGTATAATGTACGGAAGTCCTGAGAGGCAAGTCTGGAAAAGACGTATTCTGGGGATCCATTTTGAAAGTCTGATGTAAACAGTTTAATGATTTAAGAACTGGTGAAACAAAGGATCATCTTTCAAAGTTCTTCATCTTTGTTTTTTTCATCTACAAAACAGGTTCTCAATTAAGACGGGATCACTTTCCTAAAAATTGTTTTTGATTTTTGACAACAGGTGAACTGAGCTGTTGCTGCAATACGTTCTAAACGTTCTAAATGTTCTAAAAAGGACTAAAAGCATTCATGAGTTTTCATTTCTGCATGCACTCTAAACAAAAGGTACATATATATATATATATGTATATATATATATATATATATATATATATACATATATATATATATATATATATACATATATATATATACATATATATATATATACACATATATACATATATATATATTATTTATTAGCAAGTTATGTGGATTAAAACTCACCTGACAGAATACATTAATGCTGTGAGTCCTACTAAGAACATCTTGTGGCCAAAGTGAGTATTACAATGTCTGACCCTCTTTCACCTGTTCTAAAAGTTCTAAACTTATGAACGAAAACTATTTAGATCAGACTTAGCCAATGGATCTCCATTCTTGAGTTTCCTCACTCGCCTCTCAGGGCTTCCATATTAATGTTACCTCTGATCAAAAAGTAAAAAAATAAAAGTACACGTAAACAGTTCATAACAGCCCAAAATATTGTATTAATAACCAAATGAAGTCAAAACAAAATGTCAAAATGCTAATGTCATCCAACAGGGCAGCAGTAAGAGGTCAGAGGTGAAGGGGGAGGGGGAAGTACCTGGCCCTCCACTCAACCTCCGATCCTTCACATAAGCGACTGAGAGAACGGGGCAAGGGAGACAGAGGGCAAGATTAACACAGCGTCCCTCTGCACCACACACACACACACACACACACACACACACACACACACACACACATCACTCACTACTAGCACAACACGTCTGCTGAGAGAACTTTAGATGAAATACACATACAGTATACAGTATACACATACAGTACACACATACATAAAAACATACAGTACACACATACAGTACACATATACATAAACACATACAGTACACACATACAGTACACACATACAGTTTGTTCTGCATACTTACTGTAGCCCATTCCCTGCAGGAAATACTTGAAGGCTTCGGTCAGCTTCCCAGGCTGGAACGCAAAACACGTCACAGTTTTCATCTCACTGAACAATGTCCAAGACATTTCATTTGATTTGTATGGCAGCCTGTTGATTATGCAAGATCTTTTGTTCGTGTCTTACCTGTGTGAGCTGGGGAAG
>NW_027176483.1:21035595-21120595 GCF_023349555.1 Cebidichthys violaceus | reverse complement strand
GCGCTGTCAGCACTTTTGCTGTTAGCTCCTTCAGCACTGTTGCCTTTGTTTGCACTGTTAGCGCTATCAGCACTTTTGCTGTTAGCTCCTTCAGCACTGTTGCCTTTGTTTGCACTGTTAGCGCTGTCAGCACTTTTGCCATTAGCTCCTTCAGCACTGTTGTCTTTGTTTGCACTGGTAGTGCTGTCAGCACTTTTGCCGTTAGCTCCTTCAGCACTGTTGCCTTTGTTTGCACTGTTAGCGCTGTCAGCAATTTTGCTGTTAGCTCCTTCAGCACTGTTGCCATTGTTTGCACTGTTAGCAGCTGTCAGCACTTTTGCTGTTAGCTCCTTCAGCACTGTTGCCTTTGTTTGCACTGTTAGCTCCTTTAGCACTGTTGCCATTGTTTGCACTGTTAGCAGCTGTCAGCACTTTTGCTGTTAGCTCCTTCAGCACTGTTGCCATTGTTTGCACTGTTAGCAGCTGTCAGCACTTTTGCTGTTAGCTCCTTCAGCACTGTTGCCTTTGTTTGCACTGTTAGCGCTGTCAGCACTTTTGCTGTTAGCTCCTTCAGCACTGTTGCCATTGTTTGCACTGTTAGCAGCTGTCAGCACTTTTGCTGTTAGCTCCTTCAGCACTGTTGCCATTGTTTGCACTGTTAACAGCTGTCAGCACTTTTGCTGTTAGCTCCTTCAGCACTGTTGCCGTTGTTTGCACTGTTAGCAGCTGTCAGCATTGTCAGCTGTCAGCTGCTAGCCGTCGGCTCAGCTGCTGCCACGTTGAGAACCATGTGGAGGTAATAGATAAGCTCTGAATTTCAAATTTAGCACCTTTAACTTAACTAAAATCACATGCTCATGATCATTTTGAATGTACTAATAAACATCTGAAAGCGTTGATGTAAACAGGGAAGTTGAAATGGATAGTTTTTTGCAGCGACGAACACGTCTCGTCATTTTCAGCTTCTACAGAACAAAGGGGACATGATCTCCCTGCAGATGGCTCTTAAAAAACACAAAACATAAAACATTGTCTGTGTGAGACTTGTGAAAAGATGTGGATGTGGAAAAAGTACCAACCCAAAGTGCTGCACCACAGTGGGCAACATCCCAGCCAGCTGGTCCATAGTAGGGTACTGGTACCTGTGGAGAGAGAGGACACAACTTCTGGTCATCGTTGCTTCACATACTGTGATAAATTGTTTTCTTTTTTACTTATTTGAGATAATCCCCAATGTGCATATTGTACCCCTGTGGCAACTGTGACGCTCCAATCTGCTGTCCCGGGGCGTCGACATGGCAAACCACAAAGTGCTTGGTGATCTCCTGCATGTCCTCGTTGTTGAAGAAGGAGTTGAAGCACAGCTTGTCTGCGGGAGAGCGAGGGAGGAGAGGAAATGAGCAGAGGTAGCATGGGGTGAGGGGAGAGAGAGATGGGACGGAAGGAGGAGGGAAGACAGCAAAGGGCAGGACGAGGAGGAGGAGAGGATGAAGGGGTGAGAGCAGAGGAATGTGATCAGGTTAGACATGCTCCTTGAAGGTGACCATCTGTAATACTGATGCTGTGCCAGAAAACGGACAGCTTCCTGACAAATGTAACATGTCATATCGCCCTTATTTCCCTCCATTTTAATTCAAAGAAAAATGTGTTTGAAGTGGCCTTGTTTGCCTTTATATCCAGGTCAATAAATCAAGCTACTCCTGGTAAACTACCTGCCTACACTTAAACAATTATTATTTTCCTATGTTACTAACATGAGAAGTTTTATGTGACTGTGTATTAACCACACTGCCATTTTGGCCAGATCTCTGTTGCTAAAAATATTATTTCTTAGCTAGCTAGCTAGCGAGTACGAAATTGGGAGCATTTGAAATGAACATGGAAATGGCTGAGCCGTAGGTTCATAGCTAACGGTGCTAACGGTGCTAACGGCGCTAACAAACAACGGAAAACGTGCGTAGATAGCTAACACCGTTTGCCCTGTCAGCACCGTTGACTGCTAGCTATAGGCTCAGCTGCTGCCATGTTGAGAACCATGTGGAGTCAATAGACAAGCTCTGAATTTCAAATGTAGCACCTTTGACCTAACCCTAAACTACTTTTTGTTGAAGCCAATGATTCAAACTGTGATATCAAAGAGAGGGTTTGCGATGCCGCAGCGTTAATCACAGACGGTCGTATATGTCGTCTGCGCAAGCAGCTCATCACTACCCATATCTACGTTTAGCGTTAAGCAGCGACCACTAGCTGCCGCAGTAATTATGGCGTGAGCAAAGTCGAATAGAGGCATCAGCATTAAATGGACACTGTTTGATAACCAGTTACAAATTCTCTTTGTTCTAAATGAAGGGGCTGAAGATTTCTTTCAACTAGTATAGACATTTCTGAACATTGCATTGTGAAATAGCTGCATGTGTAATGGGTGTCAGCTGTGTTTTCGCTCTCTTCCCACTGGCTCTGCAGTTGGCCTACTTTCGGAACGTGCGAATCAGACGCGGCACCGTTTCCTCCCCGGGCCCTGGCTGCACCGCGTTAACGAACGCCAATTAGCGCGACAACTGGGTCGGAGATGAAAAAAAGCAGGGGAGGTCTGTGAGGTGAGTGCCTAATCGCTGCCCCCAGTACCGTGTGGGCTGCCGATGGACTCAGAACCAGCGCTGCTCTGAGAGGACAGAGGTGAGAAGTTGTCTCATCAGTACGCGCTGATTCATCTGTCGGCGCTCAGCAGTCTGCACTCACACAGACTCCATGACCTACTTTCTCCCTCAGCACTTTCATGTTTCTCTCTCTCGTTCTATCTTCTATCTCCTCTTTTTGACCTCTTTTCTGCTTCTGAAAACCTGCCGTTCTCTCTCTCTCTCTCTCACCTCTAATCTCTTTCTCTTCGTGTCGCTTTCTATTTTCTACTCCCTCCTGTTCTCCTCTCTACTTGCGTGTGTGTGTGTGTGTTTAATCTTTTCTTTTTGCATCTTCTTTCATCCCTCGCTCCGTATGATTGTGCATCACAGTCGACTGATTTAGCGACTGGCTGTGAATACTAATAGCCTTGTGGTTCTACTGCAAGTTCTTTTTATGCTCTATTGTTTTCTATTGTCCGCTTTATTTTACAGATGTGTTTGTTTTCTTGTTAGTAATGTCTCACTGTGTTTCTTGCAGAAGTGGGCTGCCCTGTGTTCAAAATGAGATGGATGATCCGATGAATGATAATAAGGACAAGAGGAAGAGGATCTGGTGCGGGACGGACCACACCAGACAATGGGGCCGTGGATCGGCCCCTGTCCTCCAAACCCTCACCACCTCCACCATCAGAGCAGCGTCGCTCTGGACAGACCCCGCCTCCCTCTGCGGGATGTTTTTCTGACCTACATTTCTTTTTGCCTCATTGCTTCCTCTTTTTTTTTCTTTGTCTGTTGGCACTCCGCAATTCTTTCTCTCTCATCGTTTTCATCTCTTCTGCTTCTGTCTATTCGTACTATATATCATCTTTCCAGGTATACTAGATTATGGAGCCTGCATTACGAGTATAGACCCTTTTACACAATGACGAGTGTTTGGCAACAGAAGTACGGAGAGAGTGTGATATTAATCTGTAACACAATCTGCATGTCGTTGTGCAACGACAACAAATGAACCTTTTAGCCTTGTTACCTTATCAAGCTATGTACGAACATTAACCGCCAAAGACGGTGAACGCATCCGAACAAAGTGACTTTACAGATCCGTGTGCAGTCAGTCAGTGGGTGGAATACATACAGCCCAATAGTTATAGTTAGTCTCCATATACAAACATGTACTTGGTGGAGAAACCAGAGAGACATTAGGAGCTACACGTTGATATCCGGTCACGGTATCTGTGTTCGTGTACAGAAGGTCACACACCGTGACATCGACGACACGTTTAAGAGTTAAGAGTTAACAGCCGGTGTGTCGGTTTAACGAGCGACCGTGTTAACTGGTGACTTGCCCGAATGCGTCGCTGTTGAAGACACCAACAGAACACGTAGGTGTCCTTCATCAATTTTTAAATACCCGTGTTCATTATCGACGCCAAACATTAACGTGCATTAAGCTGAAAGTCACCAGTTAACACGGTCACTCGATACACTGAAACACCTGTCGTTCTGAAGCGGTCGCAATCCGTTAGGAACGTCTGTAGAACTCGATTTTTGACAAACGAACCAGCAGACATTCGGAGATGCTGGTGACAGTTCTGGGGGAAAAAAACAACAATTCTGTCGCCGACATACGCAGACGTAATTTTGATGACGTCGCCTGTAAAAAAGGTCTATAGGTAATGCTGTGACTCCTGTTTTAGACTTCAACGTAGAGCGTGAGATGATTTTTCTGCACCATTACCTGTTAGAAATCTTTACCTTTCAGGAACAGGACAATGTCTAATTTCCAACATACAAATTCTTCACAATGTACTGAATCTAATACTGCTACAGTGTGTGTGTGTGTGTGTGTGTGTGTGTGTGTGTGTGTGTGTGTGTGTGTGTGTGTGTGTGTGTGCCTGCTTGCAGAGTGCGGACAAGAAGGAATGATGCAACCAATTATCACCTCTGATAAGTGCAGAAACACCTTGCTGTGAAGCCACACACACATCCTGCGCAATACTCACGGTTCAGGCCCACATCGTGGTAGGTGAGGATCGCGGGCTTGTTCCCTTTTGGAGCCCCGCGAATCACCACGTGCAGCATCCCGTAAGGGGTCTCGACATCGTGTTCCTGTGAAACACACAAACACACTCTCGCTCACCTGGTGTTCACACGCGCAGTCGGACATTTCAGTGAGAACATTTGAAGCCACATCGCCTCGGGGAAAACAGAAAGCACCGATCGCCGTCTGTGAGACGCTCGTCATTAAAAGCTGCTCTTTCATTAAACTTCAGATTGCTCCTTCCCCCCTTCAACAGCTGTTCCATGCAGGACTATTCCTCATTAGTCCTCAGTGTAAAGGCCTTCACACACCCGGGGCATGCATGAAACGACAAGAAAATGCAAAATATACACCAAATATTGCAAATATTTTGCATCAAAACTATTCATACCGGCAGCGATGCCTATTTGTGACAGTAGCATCACTTTTTCAAAAATGATTTGAGTTCCCTCTGGTAAACAGTCACACAGTGTATATGTCTAGGGCTTTTATATTGAAAGGTAAGAACAGAAGGACTGGATCTGGTCGAAGCTTTTGTCAACGTTGAAAGGAGTAATAAAGTTTGCGGTTTTTGGTTCGGACTACGCAGCCTCCGTGTTTTTGTACACTATAGAAGGTACGTTTTGAATAACATTGAGTTGCTTTTTTGCCAAGTAGTATTGAGGAGTCGCCCCCTGATGGCAAGTAGAGAGAATGCAGCTGATTCTGGGAGATGTAATACTGTTTTATATCAAAGATTTACAAACTCTTATCATGCAGACAACAGGTTAGATCTAATAGAAAGGTTGTTAAGAATCATCTTCTTACATGAAAACATAATGATAGTGTGACTTATGTTGGAGGAGTTAGCAAAGCTTGGAGAGGGTTCGATCCATATATTCTGCCACTGCCCAAAGTTTTGAATTTGGCTTCAAATTCAGCTTTTTCTTCTCTCACCTGAGAACACGGCTGTCCTCTGAGGCTTCTTCCTGTTTACAGCCTTCAGTAGTGATTTCCTGTGTTACTGTCGTGTGAGATATTTCACTTCACTGCTGATTGTCGGCCCCGCCCTGATTGTTCTCACCTGTTCCCTTGTTATCACCCTCCTATTTATATGTAGTCAATGAGCTCCCTTGTGCTTTTCAGACCAACCTTTACTCGTCTGCACTCAGATCATGTCTGTTGTTTTTGGATTCCTTTGCATGCATTTTGGACTGAACTCTGACTTTTTCTTCATTACCACTCAGCGTCGCGAGTTCTGCATTGGAGTCCTTCGTCTATTGGCACAAGGCGGCAACCTCCGGTTCTGCGGAGTGAAGTCAAAGCTTCATGTGTTAAAGCTGCATTCTCTCTAGTGTCCACCAGGGGGCGACTCCTCTGGTCGTATAGAAGTCTAGTCTAAAATGACTCTACTTCTCTCTTGATTTATTCCCTCAGTAAACATTGTAAACATGAGTTTATGGTCTCAATCTCTAGTTTACAGTCTTCTTCAATACAGCATGATGTTCATTTAGTACATTATGCTCCATTTAGAGTCAAACAGACCATAAAGCAGGGGATGCTTTAGGGGCGGGGCTACACAGTGGTTGACAGGTAGCTGCCGCTACCAGAGTCGTATACGGCGTCTCTACGCCACTCACACAAGTGACTACGTCCACTTCTTCTATACAGACTGTAGTCCAGCTTCACAACAACAGAAAATCATTAAAGGATTTACGAAGGATTTGACCTATAAAAGCAATAATAATCATAATAATATAAAGTCACAATGTCCTGGTTGAAGCCACAACATCCAAATATGAGTCTTTTATTCAAAAATATAATTTAGCAGAATATGAAAGCACAGATCTCTAAAGGCTCATTCTGGCTTCTTGTTATGACAGTATCCACTGGTTAGAGCCAGCCAAACGCAAAATGGAGGTATAGGAGATACGTGTAACCATGAGCTGCGCAATGTAGGCACACACACACACACACACACACAGAGTGGTATTTTGGGATTATTATGCCTGGATTATGCCGTGAAATGCCCTGCGAGCAGTATTCTCCAATAAACAAGAGATCCGATACTTTGTCACAATCTGTAACATAACACACATTCACTGAGTGATTTGAATGGTACAGAAACAGACAGTACTTATGGATGCAGCCAACTGCCAGAAAATCTTCCCCCAAAGCAGCAGACAGTCAGCAGTTATGAGCTAACACAGCCGGATTATCTCTCTGTCATTTCAGCGTCAACATCGGTGTTATCCGCGATCAGCGTTCTAATTTGGGGCAATTACTGAAGCGGGAGACACAAACAAGCCCCTGATGACCTTCAAGTGGGGGGGGGGGGGGGTTACAGCGTCTCTCAGTGGACGTGGACACCCAGCCTTCAAAAGAAGACACAGCTTTTTGAAATACTCCACAGCAATGTGGCTGGCCAGATTTGATCTTCACGCGCACACATATTTTACTCCGTTTCAAGGTTGCCAAAATGGATGATGCTGCAGAGGGATTATCACTTCCTCAACACCCCCCCCCCGCACACACACACACACACACACACACACACACACACACACACACACACACACACACACACACACACAGGTGTTTATCCGCAGAGGTATGTGCAGCGGTGCATTGCGCAGCATCTGTGTTGGGGGAGCTTAAGTGTGTCAGTGGGCCAAAGAACGAGGCGCCGCTTCACACTGACGCTGCAGTTCTTCCTCCTCGACACGGAACAGACACACACTCACTACAACACAGCGACGTTTTGTTTCCTGCAGCGGAAATGGGTTCAATATAATATCTTCTTTTCTTTTTTTTTTTTTTGCTATGAAATATATCAAATTAAACATTTAGGGGCATATAGAAGCAGCTCAAAAGCTGTCATTTGACTTTTTTGTAAAGGCCAAGAAATTCATTCTGACATTGTTGACACCAGATCCAAATACAGTCACACACACACACACACACACACACACACACACACACACACACACACACACCATATGAACAAATCACACACACACACACTCACCCCGTCCCAGCACTCAGGCATGGCTCCGCAGTGACCGCGCTCTCAGCCGACTAAGAAGAGGAGGAGGAGGAGGAGGAGGAGGGTGCAGACGCGGCCAGGCCTCTCCTGTTTTACGGGACTAGGTCCTGGTGAGAGCCGGATGCTGGATGCTGGATGCTGCGGTGTCTTTGTCTGCCTCGGCAGCACTCCCACCCAGACTCTTAAGCTCGGAGCTGCTGACTCCCCCCGCCTCTCTCTCCTCATGCTTCACAGGCACCCGAGACAGAGACAGGGTGTGGGGGCAGGCAGGAGATGATTCGCTCGCGGTGCTGCCTACCATGCACGGGATTGGTCGGCTGTGTTGTCCGTCTCCAGTCTGAAGACTCTCTCTCTCTCTCTCTCTCTCTCTCTCTCTCTCTCTCTCTCTCTCTCTCTCTCTCTCTCTCTCTCTCTCTCTCTCTCATCAGCACCACTGCTCTCTAGGTCTAGTTCTTTTCTATTTTTGCTTCGCTGTGTTTCTGTTTTCCACCACTTGTGTCTGCTTCTTTGGGAGAAAACATAAAGGCTGCTGTTCATGAATCAGCCATATGTTAGGAGACTGTACTGCAGTGTGCAGTCAGCCTGGACATAACATGTCACAGTATGCAGCGGTGAACAACTCTCAGAGGAGAATCATCTCGCCTCAGTGGTTATCGCTGCAGCCCGTTGTCAGACCAGAGCTACCATTCATTTCAATGCAATGACGGTGATCTGTGACTCGCATGGGGCAATGTGAATCCACACACATCCTCAGTGCCATGTTTCAAACTGTTTCTACGATGCTGAATTTTAACGGACAGCAGGAGGGTCTACAATGGAGGAAGCTAATGTAGCTTGTTAGCTGTATTAAACATCCATTTCTCTCAAAAGCATTGTTATGCTGAATGACTCCATTCTTATGTTATTTTAGAATCACTATAGCTCAGTGTTGCCAACAGCATTTTCTCCAAAAGTTGCTAAATCTACTAAAGAAGTCGCACAAGTTGCCACCAATTATCATTATGACCATGAACAACCAACCTGGCTATTGTGAGCACTCCACATTAATATCCCAGCTCGTTATTGTTCCTATTTAAATCTGCACACATTTTGATCCCAAGCTTCCTGTTTCTTTCTTCTATTCTTGTTCAACTGTCGCTCAGAGGGATCTTTGTCTCTTTCTGCCCCTTCAATTGTCAGTCTGGTTGAGTAATTGTACAGCGATTTGTTCTCCATTGTACAAAACAAACTCTTCACACAAAATAACAACCGTTTTTAAAGACCGCACAACCCGCAAGCAAGCAGTCAAGTGTGATTCACAGATACACATCAAGGTGAGTCATCCAAAATATAGTAAGAACACAAGAGATCACTAAATAATTAGCACTGGGAGATATAATTAGTAATTGGGAGATTCCTAATTGTTTCAGACGTGTTAGTGTTAGTATTTCTTTTAAATCTCTATTTATCTCTATTTTCTATTTGATTTTTAATTTGCTACCTTGTGGGAAGCACTTAACTGTAACCTGTAACAATATAACATGCCGTTATTTGTCTTCATGTAGAAGAAGATGAACATTTGAGATGTTCTTTATCCTTTTGCATGTCAAGAAGACTCCTGGCTTCCTTTGCCTACAGCTGAGCAGTCAAACACTGCCGACTCTGGTCAAAATGTCCAAGGAGTAAATGAAGAGTCAATGTAAACTCATTGTGCTCAGGGCCCAGCATTCAGAAGATACCTCTCCAGTTGAAATCAAATATAACATTGAGGTTTGCTGAGGGGTGAGAAGCGTACGTGCGCATCCACCTCACTGTGATGGTGTCACATGCTGAGCACACCAACAGTGCAGACCAGAGTCTGTGTGTCATTCAGCCCTTTGTCCCGCCGCTCCAGCCTCGTCTCACCCCTTTTCTCTGCCTATCTGTGCACCCGTTCCTGTTGACAGAACACTTAGTGTGCTGACTCAACTTGAAACCCCCCTCTCTGTTCTGACTTTGTCCCCCCTTTCCTCTTCAGAGGAGATTAACTCTCTCCCTGCTGACTCTGCATTACTCGGTCTACTTTAAACATACAGTCTCTGCCCACCAGTATTTAATGAGCGATGATGGGCGGGAGGAAACACCTCGGATATATAGTATCTATAACAGGGGTGTTTCAGCCTGCCTTTTACAAAACAGAGTTGGTTTAAATGTGGACAATCATCACATTTATGGAAGTTTTAAGATTGACTTGGATTATATAAAAATTATTTTAATAGGGGTTTGTTCTCTTTTTTTTGTTTAACGCCGTGAAACGATTGGTTAGGTTTTGGCAACAAAATTACTTATAGTAGAAAATCATGGATTGTTAAATAATAATGCAACAAAACGTAACAACGTGACAACGTAACAGCGTGACAGCGTGACGTAACAGCGTGACGTAACAGCGTGACGTGACAGCGTGACGTGACAACGTGACGTAACAACGTGACGTGACAACGTAACAGCGTGACAACGTGACGTGACAACGTGACGTGACAACGTGATGTGACAACGTGACAACGTAACAGCGTGACAACGTGACGTGACAACGTGATGTGACAACGTGACAACGTAACAGCGTGACAACGTGACGTAACAGCGTGACGTGACAACGTGACGTGGCAACGTGACGTGGCAACGTGACGTAACAACGTGACAACGTAACAGCGTGACAACGTGACGTGACAACGTGACGTGACAGCGTGACGTGACAGCGTGACGTGACAGCGTGACGTGACAACGTGACAACGTAACAGCGTGACAACGTGACGTAAAACGTGACAACGTGACAACGTGATGTGACAACGTGATGTGACAACGTGACGTGACATAACAACGTGGCGCGGCGACGTAACAATGTAATGTAGCAACGTAATATAACAATATAACTTAACAATGTAACTAACGTGAATAAATAACAACAAAGCAAAACAAGAGTAACAACATTACGTCACAAGCCTAAAGGCGATTAGCTTAGCTTAGTATAGCATAGCATAAAGACTGGAAGCAGGGGGAAACACACAGCTTGACTGTCCTAAAAATGTCAACCAATACCACTACAGCCCACTAATTAACATATTGTATTTAGTTTGTTAAATTTGTACATGAGGTTGAAAGGTAAAAATGACAAATTGTGGTTTTACTGTAGCTACGTGTCGTAATTACTTCTTGGAAAGGATTTTGACTTTTATTCCTCACAGTTTATACCTGATACAGTTCCCTGACACAAGCATCATAAAAGATGAAATAGTCATTTCAAATAATCATGTTTTGATAAAAGACAATGTTTGTATTAATTACTGAACGGATGAATCTGAGGCAGAAGCAGAAACAACACTGCTCTTCAAGTGCAGCGATGTTTTTTGAGACCTTGAAGTGTCAGGTTTAAGCGTGAAAGAGAGGTGTTTGGTGAGAAACGTCTCATCACTCCTGTCTGACACTCAGCACACGTCTGACTAAAATAAACCAGCGGCGACGTTATGTGTGAAGCTCAACTCCAGAAACTTCTCAAACACATGGTGTAAAGGTTCATGCAAGTTTATGAATTTTAGAGTTCAGGTGCTCTAGTTTGCTAAATCGAGTTTAAAACTGGTGTAAAGCACTTATGCTGAGACAGTATTACTACAGTATTTGATGTCAGTAAACCAGCTAGCATACACAATACCAGAGGCCTGGGAGTGGCACACCTATAGAAGGCAGCTTTTACTAAACGTCTATCAGTCTGTCTCTCTTCAGTTCAAGGAGCAGTTGGTCAGGTTTTATACACTGTAGCAACGTTTTGCAAGGTAGCTGGTATAATAAAGTATTATTGTATAATGTATAATTTGATGTGTTTGTCTGTTTATTTACCACATTTTTTATATTTTATTGTAAATTTCAATATGTTTCTTTTTTCAAATCATGTCTTGTATTTTGCACTGTGTTGATTGTTTATTGTTATGTACCATCCACCAAGTGTATAGTATGGTTTAGCATTATATAATACTATGGTATACTATAATATATTATAAAATATAAATATTATAGTGGAATAGGATAGCCTGGTATAGTATAGTAGTTTGGTATAGTTTAGTATAGTATGGTATTGTTTTATGGTATAATATAGTATGGTATAGTATGGTATATTATAGTATAGTATATGGTATTGTATTATGGTATATTGAAGTATTGTATGGTTTAGTATGGTATCTTGTAGTATAGTGTGGTATTGTATTATGGTATAATATAGTATAGTTTTGTATAGTATTATAGTATAATGTAGTATTATATAGTATAGTATGGTATAGTGTAGTGTAGTATTCTTCTATGTATGCAGACCTGTATACATAGAGGGATGTGTTTAAACATGTTTAACATTAAGGCTTCATGTCCTGCTATGTTTGTCATTCATATAGTTCCTGCTGAGTGGTTTCTGATTCATGCTGTTACACTCCTCTCCTCTAGTTTCAGATCTCTTAACGTCCTTTCCTTTGTATGTTTTCCCGCCTGTTCTGGATGTTGGCCCCGCCCTGATTAGTTTCACCTGTGCCTCATTGGCCCCGCACTCACCTGTTCTCCCTTCCCCATCAGTCATTAATAAAATAATAAAAATACCTTTGATTTATACGCGTTTACCACCTTAATTCATTTGACAGAACCATTCGACAGGTGAACCACTTTGCGAGATATACGACTATTCGTTAAATGTGTCCCCCAGCATTTTAAAGCATGCAAGTAAACACATTTCACTGAGCATATTAATCCAATCGATTTACAATTCTTATAGCTTTCTTTTGTAGCATGTGTGTTGCTTCCATACATCCACGGTAGATATTGCCTTTTGTTTTTAAAACAGACGTTAATTTTAAAGCTTAAATGTGGCGCATCTTGACACTCTAAAGTGTGTGAGTCCCACATAAATTCAAATTAACCTTTGAAAGCTATTAATCTCAGGGTACAAATGTCTGATTTATTGCTATTAATCAGACACTCATCATATCAGAGGAACCTGTTCCTAACCAGCCTGTCTCAAGGAGAACACGCAAGCTCCACACAGAGAGGCCTCGACTGGTGAAAGGACTCAAACCCGGGACCCACAGTGGAGCAATAGCTAATGCAGCGCTTCCATCTTGAGCTAGTTATCATCATCATCCTTGTTGTTTTTAGCCTTGTACATTTACAGATATCTATCTTCCACCTCCCCTCCTTTTCCTCGTCTCTGTTGACTCGGGCTGTTTACCCGAGTGAGCGAGGGATGATAGACAGGCGACGAAACAAAAGACGCACCGATAAGAAAAGGGAGAGAACAGAGAAGAGAGAGAGAGAGAGAGAGAGAGAGAGAGAGAGAGAGAGAGAGAGAGAGAGAACAACACACACACAAGGGCTCATACCTTCCAATCCCCCGCCGGCATCAGCTGTTCACAGCTTTCCTGCACAGAGACGGAAGACAGAGAGAAACAAGTTAAAATAGGAAAGAGATAAGTGAGTCAGTGCATCCACTGTTGGAGCTGAAGGCCAGCATGAGCTGTGCACTGTAGGTCCAAACCGACCCCGTTTCCCAGAAGCACTTTAGCGGCACAGTGATCATGTTCTACTGTCTCTGAACATACACAGAAATGTATGTTGTAAATGATATTTAGCATTAATTACTCCCTTGATAGGAACAAAAGGCCACGGTTTGGGTAGTCAAATTGTATCGTTTGTGTTTGGATCATAGACTGTAAATATAGATGGACGACTCGTCTCCACTTCCTCCCTATGGACAAAAGGACTTAACCCGTCTGAGTCAATCTTGAGCCGAGCACAGACGGCTTGTTAGCGTGAGCCGCCTAGCTGCTACGTTAGCACAACGGTGGCTGTTTGGCTGGAAAGAACTCACCATAATATCTCTAAAAATACATTTATGACACATGTTCTATTACACAGACTCTTGTAAGTTAAAGTTGCATCTCCTTTCTCATACAATTTCAAAACAATCATTAAGCCACACCCCCTTTTCATAGCATCAAATAACTAATTAAAAACTTGAACATACATCGGCATGATAAGAACTACCTAACATGACAGTGGCCATCTTTAGGAAAACATCATTTGACGTGCATTTAGATTTTTTTGGTTTAGCCCATGTCCCAGTCGCTAACGTGGAGGGGGCGGGACTTATGTGCCATAATGCAGCCGGCGACCTGGGATGTTTCAGCTTCACTTTTGGGGAGCTGTCATGTCGTCCATCTTCATGTACAGTCGATGGTTTGAATTTAGCAATGCACTGCATAAGGTTGTGATAACCTGAGATAACCCCGGTGACATCATTATGACATCATCTGGGTTATTTTGTCAGACTTCGGAACGCTCCCCCCCAGGAGAGCCACAGAAGACGTGTCTGTAAACGCTAAGCGGTACTCTCTTTATGGCCAGCAAACTGATGCCGAGGGGTAAAATTGGCGCAGTGCCCCTTTAAGAGCAGCGCTTGTAACACATCCGTACTTGTTTGGTCAGGGCCAAATACACCTGTTGTTCTAGAGAGACAGTAAAGATCCACTTAAGTGCATGTGGGGAGACTGGGAACACATCAGCAGTGAGAGAAGATGGTGATTTTTTAAAAATAGATGAGATGAGAGAGAGCACACACACACACACACACACACACACACACACACACAGTCATCTTCGTCTGTAAACAAAGATGAGCTGGGGCATAAAGATGACGTTTTTGTCATCCGGCCACGGTGTCGAGGGGGAGGAAGAATCCCTGTGAGCCAGCCTGACTCCGTACAAAACAGATTCACAAAGTAACAGAGACGCCGATTGATCCCAAGAGAGGGGACAGCTGTGCCGGCGACAGTCAAAGCTTCCCGGTGTTTTAAACACAATTTCATATCCGGCAAAAAATAATTTTTTGGGACCCCCCGTCTCGTCCAAAATTACTTTCCCATGCAACTAAATTGCACTCGTTTAGAGGGAAACATATAAACATATTACGATCGCAGTTTGAAACAAATTAATATATTAAAGTTATAAATAGAAACGAACAAAAATGAAACAAAATTATTCACGATTTGGCTTATAAAAATGACACAAAATGTAACTTTTTCTTTGACTTTTTTGACTCTACCCCGACCGCCTCCCTAAGTGGACTCATTGGGATTCATTTGTAATACGTCAAAGGCAAAAGTGATCCACGACAAAAATATGTTTCCTTTTAAATTCCCAAAGCGGGTTTGTTGTACGGGAACGTCATTGTCAGGACACAGGGCTGTGCAGAGGAATCTGGTCTTGACTCTTCATTGGAGAAGAGATGTATTGACATAATACAGGTTTTTCATCTCTTATTACATGCACACTGCTGTGTAGGAAAATGACGTGTTTCTAATTTGCCATTTCTCAATAGGACCGTGAAAGTTCACTGATCCCAACCTGTGTTATTTCAGCACATGCTCATCTAGGAGCGTGTTCCTGCTCTGCTGCTTCTGTAAAGCCCGGAGCAGAACAGGAACATCTGGACATCTGGACCCAAGGAAACCAAGGACGTGCACATGAGGTTAGACATGCACACAATAGTGTTAATGACATTATTTCTGAAAAAAAAACAACAAAAAATAAACATGACAAGATTAAAGATGACACACATAGGAAGTGAAAAGGAATAGTTGTGGATTAAGGTGTGTTGGGGGGGGGGGTCACATAGGGAGTTGTTAAGGAGAGGAGTGGACAGTCAGATCAGGGACACACCTAAAGAGAAAGAAAGGTCTCAAGACAACAACAGGACCTGAAGCTGCCCTTTGAGGAGAACGGGACAACGTCAAATACCATTGAATGAGCTGTTGTCTTCTCCGATAAACTCGTCTCAACAGAGACTGAACGGCTCCTCAGGCCCTGTGGAGTTCATGCAAATGGATCCTTCTTTTCACAGGGAAGGTGTTCATGGTGACAGTGTGGTGGTCGGACCAGCAGGTGGCACTCTTCTCTTTCTCTCTCTTCTACTAAAGTAACTATGCAGATTCTGATTTTTATGTAAAAATACATATGATCAGCCTGTGAAATGGATACAGTTTATACTGCATACAGTGAGGAGTACTTCACTTTTAATACTTTATGCTTAATTGATGATTTATATTGGTGTGTATTGCTGTTTTTATCCAAAGAGGCAATGTGTAAGATCTGGCCACCTGCTCCAAACACATGGGGGGGGGGGTGTCAGCATTCTACCTCTACTGCTGGGTTTATACAATCTACATTCAACAAAAAGTCACCTGGTCACTAACAGCAGGGCTACACAAAATCCAACCAAACTGCTAAAACTCTGAGAGATCTGAGGATTGACATGTGGCGTTGGGCTTCAGCTTACGTTAGCAGTCTGTGCGTCTACTGTGATGCTAGCTGGGGCTGTACAGTCCCTGTACGTTTACTTACTGGCTGAAATTGAGCTAACTGCTAACAGAAGAGACGTTTCTGCCATTTTGGATTTAATCCAACGAACAAACAATGTACACAAATCATGGAGGTATTAAGAAGCATCGGGGCAGCTCCACTTCCTCTCATGTTGGACTGAGTACAGACTGGAAGCTACAGTGATTAAGGGTATTACCAGACAGGATAGGCCAAGGCTAGCTGGTTAGCATGCTCATTTCGGTAGATATCCCCAGACGTCTCTGACATGACGTCAACACTGTAACCTCCTCACGTTCTGGTGATAATGTTTCTTCATTTTTTTTTGGGTTTCAAACGAAAATTCTGGCCACATCTTACACGTTGCCCGTTTAAGTAAACCTAGTTTTCTCCCTGACTACTACTTCCACCGCTGCGAGTCACATGTATGCTAGAACAACGGTAATAACATGTTGTATTAAACATGTTTTCTTAACCGCTGTGCAGACGGTGGGTGTTTTCTACCAGTGGTTACCAGTGGTCACCATGTGTGTGTTAGAGTCAGTGTTCTGGCGGGTGGATGATTCTGTTTATTCTGGTAGTTACCGGGAGGACCCCGCCGGCCCGACGGCGCGTCTGGAGGAGCCAGTGCCGCGCGATGACATGCCAGCGGTGAGCTGGGCGGCTGGGGGGAGGGGGGTGGTTAAGGGGCACCGGGCTGGCGGGGCACGGTAACCCCCCCGATGCCTCGTCTCCTTTATCCTGCTGTGTTGCGAAACAACAAACACAAGGTGGTTATTGGGTAACAAGAGGGGGGGGGGGGGGGGGGGGGGCAGAGCAGCAACATACGGTAGACATAGAAATGAGCTCCAAAGACACTTCTGGCCTCCAGCATCACCAGAGAGGTCAAGACCTGCAACCTTATTTTGGAAAAGTCATTAAACCGTGCACATGCAACTCTACACCAGGAATATGCTGCATTCAGGTCACATGGAAACGCTGTAAATGCAAGCTGCGTATGTTACTTTCAGGGCCGTAAGCAGGATCTTCAACGCACTGAGGTCATACGTCCAAGCTCTGCCCGAGCTGACTGGACAACTAAAGTCTTTTCATGCGCAATTTCCTTCAGTAAGTTTCCCAACGTGACGGTCTAAGCTCTATAATGTCATTAATCATTCATTTATTATTGAAATGTATTAATATAAAAATACTGGAAGCTATGATGGTGTATTAGTGCCAATATAGGTAAAAGTTCAAAGTTGCAAATTTACAAGAAAGAAATGTTTTATATTCTTTAAGATTATAAAGTCAAACAAACATTTGAATTTGTTGCCCTTAAAGTGGTGTCATTAAGTTAAGGATGGCTCTGAGTGAGTTCATTGTGTTTCTCCATTCTTTGATGAACGTGTTGTACTCCTCATGTTAGGCCCGTTGTATGCTTTGTAAATCCTAAAGAGGTCCAACGTCGTCTCTTCGAGGTGGAGGTCCTGAAAGAAACCTGTACATGTTCTCCTTCCAGTTCCTTCTGTGTTCTGTTGTGAACATGAGAATGTATGTATTCCAACTCGTGCTACCGCAGTGTTAATGGTAGCGTCTGTGATATGAGGAGGTCGTACCACAACCAACTGACAAGCAGCACAAATTGCAAGAAACCAACAGTATGCGTGCTTGATACAGACAGAAGTACCTGTAAAAACAGTGATGGAAAAACTACTCAGGGTATCTTTAAACCGTCTGCATTATTTGACTTTTACATGAATCAGGAATGATGGTTATGTTTAAAATGGATGTTCATCATGTGTTCATATACTGTCTAGAGTCTATGGACAATTCAAATGCATAGGCATCAGGTTTTTTGGTATTACAAGTTTTCTGAAATGTAAAGGATAAATGAGCAAACAGGGTATTATCTTATTAAATTATGTACCAATATTCATACATTTCCAGAACAGAAATCTGAACATTGGATAAAGCCAGTTTCATGTTGTTGACATAATAGAGTCACGGTGTTTACAGAGGCGTTTGTATCATTCCATAAATCAGAGAATACTGTCAACAGCCATTCAAAAAATGCTTTTAGTAATAAAATGTTCAATAAATCAGGCTGTGATTGATATGTGAACAAACAAACATCTGCAGAAAGCTTCAGAACATAGAGAGGAATGAAAGTCTGAGAAAAAAAATAATTTAGAGAAAACGTCCTTTAAAGAGACGTTTAGTTAAATTACAGACATTTAGAAAAAATAACTAATAGATATCACCATGACACTTCTTGAGTTGATAACTTGCATTATTGCATGAAGTTTTCTGGAATGTTATTAGCGTGTCATTATCTAATAGTAACTTTTGATGAATTTCGGAGAAATGTATAGACTCGAATAGACAAAGGAATGAAGTGAACCGCTGAATGTGTATTTTAGAAGATATGCTATGAAAGTAAAATGGTTTCATTTCTGACACGCTGGTCAGGTGAGTCATGGCTGACAGGTTCAGTCACATTGATTTCTCCAGCAGGAGCAGGAGCATGTCAGGAGCAGAAGAACACTCCTCTCTTGTTTATGGTTCAATATATTATTTTCATGCTATTCTTGGCAGTAATGATTTTTTGTTTGTGCTCCACAATAATAGAAGTGGCCTTAGCATAATTGGTGCTACAAGTGAGTTTTTTTTCCCGGCATACATTTTGCCTTTTCATGTCCTTTTTACCGTCAAGCTGATCTGGTTCATCTCCACCATGTCCATCATCTGGAGTGGCTCTCAAACATCTAAGAGCCCCTGATTTAGCAGCTGTTGAACCTGTTGCTTTGGTAATGAATGAGTGGCCCTCTGCCTGTCCTCCGCTCTGTGTTTGCCTCCCTTCTCTCTCCTCAGTTTACATGAGCTTTGATCTTTTCATGGTGTTGTTATCAAAGAGTCACGCTCAGATGGAGATCATTAATTTCCTCCTCCGCCGGTAAACAAGCACGTTGTCTAATTATGAGCCATCATAATTAGCCTAATGAACGCAAACATCTCTGTCATAATTCTTTGCGAGCGGCTCGTGTACTGACCATGTCTGAGTCCACACCGCGCTGCTCCGGCAGCAGGGGCTTCTCCTCTGTGAACTGCTGCTCCTTCATCCCTGCCATCCTGGACAGCAACCTGCACACACACACACACACACACACACACACACACACACACACACACACACACACACACACACACACACACACACACACACACACGGTTACACTATTATTTCATCATGCAGAATACTGTTTGACCTTAAAAAACTGAATTCATCTGCATTTGCTTCTCTACCAGTGTGTTGCATGACGATGCCGTTTCGGTGTCAATTAAATGGAATGAAACGGTCCTCCGAGGAGTAATTTCACAAATCCACGTTGTGAAATTATGGAAGCACTCAGATCGCTGATTAAATGATGTGCTGAACGGGGATAATCTGAGCGGCTGACAGATGAGGAACTGATTGGAAACGGAGATGGAATCATGATGGGAATTAGAAACCTGCCCACATTCATTGGTAGAATTACTGGTAAAAGAAAAGGAAAACAGACACAGCTACAGAGCAGAGCAGGGTTTCGTTAGAAGTACAAACTCGACTAGAGTGGAGCTTTCTTGTAAAGAGACAATGTTTGCGTTGTTTTTATCTCTGAGGTCTAATAAACGTGTTGAAGTTTATTTTGTAAAGGCGGCGTATGCATGTAGTTAGTGTATAACACATGGACAACTGACGCATGCTGAAGTGATGCTAGAGTGGTATATAGAGGGTTGTTGTATGATGAGTTAAAACAGCACAGTGTACTGTGTTCCTGTTCTCCTGACGACACTTTGATCCAGCTAACAGGGAGAGGCTGATGCCGGACAGATTGTACTTTAAACTGGCCTTTTATGTGTGAGGGGCACACACAGCAGCCATGAAACACAGGGCACCAATACGTCGTGACACATCAGCGCACACAGAGCTGGGTGAGTACAATAACAGTGCTACAGTACACGATCACACTGGAGCGCAGAGGAACACTTTAAATATATTTCTATTGGCACTACATCACCTAACTGAGGTACCGCCGTGTTAAACGTGGCGGATTGGTCAGATTTACAGTTGTTGTTTAATTGAATAACACTCTCTACGTTTCCCAAGTTAATGTGAAGTTAGACAGACGGGTGTAGCTGATGGTGTCAGGGCTTACAGCGTCTTTAACGAAGCAGCACACAGCACCTCGATGTCTCTTCCCTCCCCGTCTTGCTCCGCCCTTTCTCTCTCTCCAACCTCATCTGCCCTCTAATGTTATCTCCCTCCTCTCTCATGGCAGTCGTTCAGCACAATCTGTGTTATCTGACGCCCAGAACAGACAAGGCCCAGATGCCAGCGAGAGGTGCTCCCAGCTGACGAACTGTGTGTGTGTGTGTGTGTGTGTGTGTGTGTGTGTGTGTGTGTGTGTGTGTGTGTGTGGCAGAGTGTGGCCAAAACCTTTTGTCCAAATGAGCTGCGTCATTTCACAATAGTGCAGACAGCTCTAAAGTAGACAACACACGAGGGACCGATCATTGTTTTGCGAGTCACAAAAAGTCTCAAGTCCTTGCACTCATGTCCAGAGTCAAGTCCCAAGTCAGGATTTACAAATCCCAAGTCAAGGCCCAAGTCAGGATTTTCAAGTCCCGAGTCAAGGCCCAAGAAAAGACTGACAATTCTTAATTCAGGATTTACAAATCCCAAGTCAAGGCCCAAGTCAAGACTGACAAATCCCAAGTCAAGGCCCAAGTCAGGATTTACAAATCCCAAGTCAAGGCCCAAGTCAGGATTTTCAAGTCTTGAGTCAAGGCCCAAGAAAAGACTGACAAGTCTTAAGTCAGGATTTACATGTCTCGAATCAAGTCCCAAGTCAAGACTGACAAGTCTAAAGCATGATCCCAAGTCCTAACCTTTGAGTTTCGAGTCCTAAAAAAGGCATAATGCGAACGTATCATTCTCGTAGACAATGTTCCCAAAAAACATGAAAGCTTCGTTCTTACAAAGCTTTCAAAACATCCAAGGTTATGAAAACATCTTAGTTCAATTTTGACTTAAACCTGTATTGATTCTTGTGGCCACATGCAGTTTGATGCAACTACTGATAAAAACAGTAGTTGGGAAAGAATTCTTTGTAACTTGTTTTACTGATCCTCTGCTTCCAATCCTAAAAAACTCTTTGAAACTTTCACTTCCCTCCTCCAACCCCCACCCCCTCCTCCTACTTCCTCCCTTCTCCCTGATGATTTCGCCAACTTCTTTGACAAGAAGGTAAACGATATCAGATCCTCCTTCTCTCAGCCCCTCTCTCCCTGTCCAATCCTGCCCCCACAGCTCTCCCTCCCATCTCCACGCCCCATCTTACCTATCTGGCTCCTCTCTCCCCTAACGAGGTCCTCAACCTTGTTACGTCTAACCGCCCCACCACGTGCTCCCTTGATCCGATCCCTTCCCCTCTTCTTCAGTCTATTGCGACTGAACTCCTTCCATTCCTCACCCACCTCATCAACACATCTCTTGTTTCAGGATGCTTTCCCACAGCTTTCAAGACTGCCAGAGTCACCCCCCTTCTGAAGAAACCATCACTTGACCCCTCTGATGTCAAGAACTTCAGACCGGTTTCTCTTCTACCCTTTCTATCCAAAACACTTGAACGTGCTGTCTTTAACCAACTGTCTTCCTATCTCCACCAAAACAGCCTTTTGGACCCCCACCAGTCCGGGTTCAAAGTGGGTCACTCGACAGAGACGGCCCTCCTTGTGGTGACAGAGTCGCTTCACGCCGCGAGAGCTAACTCTCTCTCCTCTGTCCTGATTCTCCTGGACTTGTCTGCGGCGTTTGACACTGTGAACCACCAGATCCTCCTCTCCACCCTCGAGGGGATGGGCGTCTCAGGCTCTGCACTCTCCCTGTTTGCATCCTACCTGACGGGTCGATCCTACCAGGTGACCTGGAGGGGGGCCGTGTCGGAACCACGCATGCTGACTACGGGGGTTCCGCAAGGTTCAGTCCTGGGCCCCCTTCTCTTCTTGCTCTACACAACATCTCTGGGTTCTGTTATTCGCTCGCATGACTTCTCCTACCATTGTTATGCCGATGACACCCAGCTGGTCTTGTCATTTCCCCCCGGTGACACCCAAGTGGAGACGCGCATCGCTGCGTGTTTGGCTGACATCTCGAAGTGGATGACGACACACCACCTGAAGCTCAACCTGGACAAAACCGAGCTACTGTTCCTCCCGGGGAAGGGTTGCCCGCACCGTGACCTGTCCATCACCATTGGTGACGCCAACTTGGACTGCGAGGAAACTGGGTGTGACCCTGGATGACCAACTGTCATTCTCAGCAAACATTTCATCCGTTACACGCTCCTGCAGATTCCTGCTCTACAACATCAGGAGGATTCGTCCCTTCCTGACTGACGAGACGGTGCAGGTTCTCATCCAGGCTCTTGTCATCTCCCGCCTGGACTACTGACACTCTCTACTCGCCGGAGCCCCGGCGTCGGCCATCAGACCTCTGGAGCTTGTCCAGAAAGCCGCAGCTCGCCTGGTGTTCAATCGCCCCAAGTTCTCCCACACAGCTTCCTTTCTCCGTTCTCTACACTGGCTCCCTGTAGGAGCTCGCATCCAGTCTAAGACTCTGGTGCTAGCCTACAGGGCAGTGAAAGGAACAGCTCCTTCCTATCTCCAGGCCACGGTCAAGCCCCACACCCCCGCCCGACCACTTCGCTCTGCTGCCTCGGGGCGATCGGTCGCCCCGTCGCACAGAGGTCCTGGCGGCCGATCGACCCGGTCACGGCTGTTTTCTGTCCTGGCCCCACAGTGGTGGAATGAACTTCCCACTGACGTCAGGACAGCGGAGTCGCTGCCCATCTTTCATCAGGCTGAAAACCCACCTCTTCAGGAAGTGCTACCCTGAGCCTTCCACGTAGCACTTATTGTATTCATACTAGCTTGTTGCACTTATTGTATTCGTATTACTTATAGCACTAACTGTTTTTCTTGTTTCTGCACTGTACTTTGGCTCTGAGTTATGCTCTGCTTCAGGCTCTTAGATGCTTGTTTGGAAAAGGAAATGTACTTATGACTTCTGGTGACTAGTAGTTCTTTTGATTACCAATGTTGATGCACTTATTGTAAGTCGCTTTGGATAAAAGCGTCTGCTAAATGACTGTAATGTAATGTAATGTAATGATTGGCTGTGGGTATTCTCTGGCCCAGTTAATCTACCTCCATCTTTTAGTCTGGCCACACTTCGCCGCAGAATCAAAACGGCCACGACTTGCTGAGCTCGGATTGTTGGCCTCAGCTTTGCGTAGACGTTGCGTGGCGCACTATCCTGTTGTCATGTGGGTTTTTGGCACGAGACTGAACCGAAACAGTAAAGGTGTGGTTCGCAGTAATGAACTGAAAGATGCTAAAACGCTCTGTAGAGATGAAGGAAACTGCAGGTTTGGTAATAACTCTCTATGGTTTCATCACTGTGAACCCCTTTCATTACACACAAAGTTAGATCGCACACTGAGGATTATGAAGCACAGTGTGCTGGTTGTGTGTACAAGACACACATTATCACGCTCTGGTGACAGGTGGCGTCCACTCATTTCAAACTGTGTTTCCAGCTAAAGTCATTTGTAATGAAGCTGTTGGATCATTCACACAAGGACATTTTTGTGTCTTTGAACTTGGTAACATACATTGTCCTCTCGACATGAAGGAGATCAAACCAGACCAGGTCAGATGAGGTGTAGATGCACTGATTCATTACACATTACAGTCATTTTAAACGTGTCTGTGGAGGCATGCACATACGAAACATCAGAAACAACTATAACGGGATCTCCAACGAATAACACCAAACACTCAAACTTGTTTTTCTCCTCTCCTCTCTCCTTAACCTACTCCCTTTGCTCGCTCCCTCCCATTGTGACCAGTTTATCAAACGGTTGAGTGTGACCTTTCTGAGGCCGCTGGAATGGAGCCACGACGATACGAGAGCAGAGACAAAACAACACCACCTCTCTTCCTCCTGCTCCCTCACTTCATAGCTACCCGTCTGCTGTTTTTCTCGGAAAGTCACCGCTTCACAAATCCTTTATCTTCTTACGAAATAACAAATGTTTACTTCAGTCAAATGTGTCATTATTCTCTGTTTCGGATTGAAATTAGAAACAAATTCCAACTTGCAAACAATCCAGTAAAATAAAGTAGTATTGCAAAAATAACAAATTTACAAGTTGACCTACAATATAAAAACCATCCCCAGTGGAAATGATGCTCTCGGCTGTATATAGTTTATTCTAAGGATAAAACACTTATATGACTTATATCTCCAGACTGTCGGGCAGATCAACCCAACATTCATCAGACGGTCTGTGAACTCACTGAAGCTGGATATGAAAAACAAGAACTGGATGACTAACACCAGCAGTCACAGCCAGAAAGGCTGTAGAGACGAAGAAAGGGCCGCCACCTACACACACTCCAACTTCATTCAGAGATTATCCAAAGGAAACGCCGCCCACATTCTTTAAGACCGCACGGCAATGAGCATGAAGGATTCAAAATAACTGAAAAAAACAAGGATCCTAAAGGATTACCGCCTCATCCTCGTTTCACCTCCATAAACCCTTGATTCTTCTCTCCTTAGGATTTCTTACATAACCCCTTCCATTGCTTCATCATCTTGCCTCCAGAACCATCTGTATCCATCATGCTGGAGTTTCTCAAAATTTGCATTACTTTCGGGAAAAGCTTGCGTGTTTATTGATCCAGCGGCTCACGAGTTCACAAGCTTCACATTAACGAATCCTCGGCTCTGATTGTTTGTGTTTTTTAGGGCGCGGTGATCTTTTAATTATCTTGTACCTTGTTTTCACAGATTATCTGTGTTGTGTACGGCTGTCAAATATGACAAAACAAGTAGCTTTCAGGTCAACAGATGAATGCTATTTCAATATTCACTCTCCTTTTTGTTCCGTTTTGGTCTGCACCACCTCCTGAGGGTAACATCTGGCTCTTTAGCTGCTAACTGCTCCAACATGTTCACTTGCTAGTTCATAACTGTCTGTCTGTTGTTTGGCGTTGAGAGGTAGTGTACTGTGATGTTGGAGGGAGTTGATGAGAACAGAATTAGGAAGATGTAAAACCAAAACAAAGAGCTAAAAGAGGCTAAAAGCTCAGTGCACAGTTGGGTGACAATCGTCTGTAGATTCGGACAATCCTTTTGACGTGATTTGTAATCATTTCATACAAGGTTAACATAAAAAACAATAACAGTTTTAAAGTTAAGAGTTAAAACAGCCACTCGGTGGAGGTAAGAGAATACATGTCTTAAACTTCTCAAACTCTCTCTGTCTCTGCTTTCTTTTTGTCACCGCTGTTTGACACTCGTCCCTTCTTCTGTCTTTTGACATTGGTCTTTGTGTCCCCTCTGACCCTCTCTGACCCTCTCGGTTCCCTCACTCTCACCCCATCTCATCCTCCCATCTTTTGTCCTCATTTCACCCCGTCTCATCCCTCTCTTGCTCACCATCTCTATTCACTCTGACATGCTTATGTAAGACAGCTCGTTGTGAAATCAATTAACATTGCATTACACCGGCTATATTTGGCCTTGTGACGCCACTGCTGCCGGTGGAAAGATAACACTCAGTCCTACTCTGATTTAATGCTTTGTCTAGTGCGAAACTTTGGCATCATCTGTCTATGGTGAAAATCGTGTTGGTTTAGAATTTGTATGTTAGTGTATGTCTCCTGTTAGTGTCTACAAAGTCTTTTAAATATGGTCAATTTGATAGTTTAGTCCGTTCAACACTTCTTGTTCTGCAGCAAAAAGTCTCCACAATTACTGGGTAAGAGCATTTATTGTCCCAGGAGGATGATCCCAAAACATTTTAATAACTGTGACCCTTCTTCTTGAAAAGCCAGATCCTATAGTTTGCTGGAGTCATGGTCCCCATAAAATGATTCCTTAAAGTTTCCTCAAGCACACCCACCAGGCCAACATTAAGATTGGAAGATTATAAACTACTGATGCAACAGAAGAAGTAAATGGACTTGTACTCGAACAGCACCTTCCTAGTCTTCTGATCACTTAAAGCCATTTTATACTACATACCATTCACCCATTCATTCACTGAGCGCAGGGGCTACCATGCAAGGTGGCACCTGCCCATCAGTACTAACGAACATTCATATCCATTCATATCCATTCACGCACAGTCCGTGGGAGTAATTTGGGGTTAGATTTCTTGACCGAGGGCACATTGACACGGACTAGCAGAGTCGGAGATCCTCTGATTGAAGGACGGCCTGCTCTAGCTCTGAGCCACAGTCAAAGTGGAGGTGTGCAAAGATAGAAGATAGAAGATTCAAGATGGCGCCGCGGACGGCTGCCTCGGTGTGTTGGTGCTAAATACTGTTTTCTCTTTCACCAGAGATGAGCTCATAAACCTCAGCGGACTAACTTCCAACTTTTCTGTTAACTTCTGTGGAATTGCTGGACATTCTAGTCGAAGGTGCGCTCACACTCGCACACCGCTGCCGGGCATATTTCTCTCCAACGTTCGCTCACTGTGCGACAAACTGGATGAACTTCAGCCACTGGTGGGGAGAGACAGAGACTTTTCTTCATCCTCCATTCTGTGCTTCACTGAGACCTGGCTCTGTGGATCGACACGGAGCTCTCCGGCAAATCTAAAAGGTGAAGGAATCTGTTTCTACTCCAACAGTGGCTGGTGTAGTTCGCTTCATTCATGCTGGTCGGTGCCGAACAGATACTACTGTACTCTGAGAAACTGCAACACCAGCTCTCAGAAAGCGACTCTGCTTCTGTCTGGAGGCGCCTCGGACAGATCACCAACTACAAACCTAACGCCTCCCACTCCATGAACGACCTGTGGGGGAAACGGTCACTCTCAGCTCACTTTCAGTGTTTTTGGACAGTGTGTGTTGGCTAACGGCTAACTGTTTATGGAACTTGCAGTATACACACATTGCTGAGTGCAGCAAGTGAGTGTCGTTGAAGTGGCATGTGGCCATCGAGGTCCACTCGCCACAGCGGAGGGCCGAACTTCAAAGCCTCTCTTCGGCCCTCGACCGACTGTGGTCAGGCAGCCAGAGTGTCAGCGGGTGAGGAGTTATTTACAGGCCTGTTTACTACGTCCTCTCCTCCATGAAGGAACGCTGCCAAAAAAAAAAAAAAAAAAAGAGCCTTCTCTCTCAGAACAAGCCGTCCTTTTTTTGTTCCTAGTTTGGGGAGAAAACAGTCTACTTCACTGCAGTTTGTTGAGGAGAACAAAACAGACCTGTCCTCTCTCCTTTTCTCTCACTCCTTTACTCCATTCTTTTCATTCTGCCCAGAAAGGGTTGCTATGACAACCGAGCTTAGTCCCATTGAGTCTCGCTCACCTTCTCCTCGGCGCTTTTCTTTTCAACGGCGCGCGTATGTTTTCCCACCGTCTCATGAGACCGACTCGTCAAGATTACACGTCTCCTGTGCTGCGATGTCGTCCGCTTCCTATCGTCACGTTTACAACAATCACATTCCACACTGGGTTAGTCAGAAAGCAGCAACGGCAGAATTGGCACCGCAGTATGAATACTATCATTGCATTGTCGCCGTATTAAATCATAGAACTGCCCTGGTTTACATTACACATAATGTCCTCCTTTGTTCTTCTTTGGCACGTACATCTTGTTAAATTACACCTCTCACAATCGCACCATAGTAGCCTGTTCTCCTCCTTCAGTTCATAGAGGGCTATGAGAGTCCATTTGTATTGTCTTTTGGTATTACTTATTGTCTTTGTTCTGTTGAGGCGAATGTAGGACGGATTAACGGTAGTGACGCTCTACGAGTATCAGCATCATGACTGATGTGGTTGAAGTACAATCTGATACTCGTGCTTTAGAGGAGAACATGTCATCACTCTGAGATGACACAAACATATCATATTCATCATATTTATATATATATTTTTTTTTATTGATAGTAGGCATCATTTTCAACGTTTTTCAGGCCAAGGACCCCCAAACTGACAGAGAGATGGAGCAGGGACCCCCGATATTGTATAAAATTGTGTTTTATATTAAACTGGGCCTCGTGCCATGTATAAACATACCTTGTTATTGTGCATTCAATACTAACCTATTCAAATAGCTTAGGGGGTCGCAGACCCCCTTAGTGTGTTTTTTAATAATCACGTACTTATCGCACGTATTTGTCAGTTGTGTCCTAACAGAAAGCAGACTAAACTCACCGTAAATTACATGGTAGACAATACGATATCATTGAAGAACAACTTTCGGGGAACTACAGACAGTAGAAAATGTATGATGTATCACTAGATTAGCATAATTCATGCGGAAATAATGTATTTTTGTGCGAGGCGGGTCGTGTACAGTGTTTCACTGGTAACAGCTTCCTGTTGCTGCTGCTGGAAACAATGTCGACGAGGAGATTTGTGGTAAACCAAAGAAGAGAGCTAAACGAGGCTACAATACAAAAAGAAACATTCACATCACTCAAATGTTGGCCCAGCATCTAGACTGTGTGTGTGTGTGTGTGTGTGTGTGTGTGTGTGTGTGTGTGTGTGTGTGTGTGTGTGTGTGTGTGCTGATTAAATGAATGAGATCATTTGTGCTGTATGACATGAGGTTTGGACGATTGGAGCGCATTAAGGGATGCTGGGACAGTAAAGAGGCTCAGAGAGCAGCTTCCCGTCAGACAGGAAATCAATTGCACAGCCATGTAGAGGGGAAGCGTCCGATCTAAAGCACAATCACCGGATCGATACCTGGAAACTGGGACGGCACAACGAGACAGGGGCCGTGAGAACCAGAGACAGCGGGACGGCAGGGGGACAAATAAGACGGGACGGAGAGAGAAACCTGGGACAGCCAACAGGACAGCGGTAGGAGAGACTCCAGCACCTTTGTAAAAGTACTGAAGCTGAAACTTTGGTTAGAACAGTTATAACCAAATATTATATATTATTATATTATATTTTATAATTTAATAATTTTTCATAAATACACTACATGTATTCTAAACTCACATTAGCTTATTAATCATTGCACAGCTACTGTCTTCCTCAGTTGCTCTGCTTCCAGCACAGCTTGTTTTAAGTAGAGCTTTCATCCAATCACATTTCACCTCTATGCTGTCTCTCAGTAAAACAAATCTGCCCAGAGGCCTTCAGACTTACAAGTGAATCCATTTGCAGTTTAACTAAATATTGTTGATTGTCATAGTGTTCAACCAATCAGATGTTTAGTTTGACATGTTGGGCGTATTCTTTGACGTGTCAGAGCCTTCTAGCTGGCCTACAAGTACGTCAGCATCAACGTGCGGCGTGATTGGTCAGTGGGCTAGCGTGACTGTTGTGAAACTAGCTAGCAGAACTTTGTAGTAGTAAGAGGTTTTTTTTATCTAGCTTTGTTTTCTCAATGGCTCAAGGAGGAGGAAAAATGGATTTGGCAGATTTACTGGAAACGCTTTTCTGGAGAAGGACATTTCACGAAAAGCTGGACATCGTAAGAAAGGGTCGGCCAACCCCACAGCTAGCACTGACCCAGCCAGGAGGAGGAATTGTACGCCACTTTCAGTCCAGCAACTACGAACGGTATTGCTGGCTAACAACGTCGGAGAAGCGTTAAAAATGTATTGCTGGGAATGTGTTTTATTTGAGACTGAGCGTCTTGGTGTTTGGAGCTAAGCTGGATTCGCTACCCTGAGGTGGCTAACCAAGGAAGCAACAAGACACCATAGCACGACAGGACACTCACAAGCTACGGTACTTTTGAAAACTTTTGCTGAGACCCGAGTGGATCTACAACTCAACGAACACGTTCACAGGAGGACTTCTTACTGGAACTGAACCGCACCGATGTTCTGTACAACCGTGGTATTAAACTCTTTGTTCACAAAGAAAGGAGGATGGACTTTGTCTTTAAGTGAACAGCAGCTGTGGTAAGTGAACTGCTTTTGTTTTTACATCTGCAGCAGCGTTACTACTGTGTTCATGTTTCTATGGTGTTGTTTTTATGATATGGTTAATATTGTTCCCTTTGATGTGAATCATATTTGAATGGTGCTCTTCACTGTGCGGATGAACACGTGTTTTAGCGCTGCAGTGTTGCTGGATTGATTTGTTGCTTTGTTGTCATATAAATATGTGTGACTGGTTCTTGTGAGTTTGTTCTTGTCATTGTGTTGATTACATTGATTTTGACTATATGCATTGTCCGTTAATGACGCAGCATCCCGTCATGCGCGTATTCATAGTGTATTTGTAGCCATTCATAGGTGTTGAGCTTCATGTAACATTTTATTTCACTTGTCAAATGTTGCAGTGTTATGTGAATATGCGTTTTTTACACAAAACAAATACTAACCTGGAGCTGTGGTGTCATAATGAGGTTATTAGTAACTCTGTTATGTTGTTCATTCTGTCCACAGCTCTTCCTGTTCTGATGTGAGGGTCAAAGGTCAGAGGATGTCGCATGTGTACAGATTGTAAAGCTATACAAAAATGAATTTAATTTAATTTAATTAAAATTAGGAGGTGGTTCAACAGTAGTAGGACAGCACTGAAGGCCCAGGTATAAGATACACGGCCCACCACTGCATTGGTATGTACTTCTGTCTTGTTATTTTCAACATACAAAGCTGCTCAGTCGACAATTCCAACACGTTGAGTAAAATTGCTGAGGCTCACCTGATTTCTCTCCTCCAGCTCCGTCAGGCCACAAAGTTACCGACTCTGCTCAAGTGATCTAATTAGCCCCTCCTCCTCATCGTCTTCACTGAGTTCATACACCACTACCTGCATGCTCCTGCTGTCTGATTAAGAGCTTTAGAAGATGGAGTGACTGGTAAAGTACAAGCAACAAGGACACAAATACAGAGACTGCTTTAGCCAGAAAATGTAAATGCTTTGAAGTTCAACTGCAGCTTTGAAGCTTGATTTCTCCAACACTATGCAGTGTGCAGGGTCTTTGTTCGACATGTTGCACCACCACGTTTCTACAGCAGCCCAGAACAAACAAAGCTAACACTGGTTCTCAAGAGAGTATTTAGCGTTTTTACGTTACCTGAAGGCCACCGTAGCTCTCCAACACTCTTTGAAAGGGAGGGGTGAGCGGAGCGGTATTCAGTTGATTGCAATCTACAACGTCACCACTAGATGGCACTAAATCCTACACACTGGCCCTTTACGTGTAAAAGCACAGCGGTGATGTTAGCATATTTATGTGCTTGAATGGGCTTGCTAGTCATGCTAGCAGCATGGCTGTATGGATGACAGTGTTGTTCTGTCAGTGGGTCCACCACTTTGGTCCAGACCAAAATATCTCAACAAATAATGTCCAGGTCCTCGTGAAATTAGATTCACCCATTCGTGGAGCCTAGAGGATGTATTCTACTGACTTAGGTGTTCCTCTGCTTTTTCATCTAGTGCCACCAGCAGATCAAAATGTTCACTTATTCAGCGAAACATCAAATGAGCTTTAGTGATCCACTGATCATTAGGTTTATCACTTCTAAATCGTCAAATACGGCTGCTTGGTCAGCAGTCTTACGTACCCCTATTGCGATAACCGTGATATCAATACGGTAGCTGTGGCTCTGTTCCTATGGGGTCCAGCTTAGGTCCCAGACCTCTAGCATGGTCCTGCCTACATTGCCGACCTCCAGAGTGGCTCCGTCCATCTGTCTCCCAGGACATTTGCCCCCGAGTCCCTCCTTCGGACCCCCTCCACCCAACCTGATCAGCGTTCTGGAGCCTCCACCTTTGTCTCCCTCTCCCTCGTGTTTCCAGTCCTCCCCCGTCTGTCTCCCTCAATGTCTCTGTCTTTGTCTGTGGGCGTGGCTTCTCCATTCTCTCTCTTGGCTCCCTGATTGCTGCCAAGCTGTTTCACCTGCTACGAGACACACCTGCAATACATCGACTCATCAGCCCCGCAGCATTTCATCATCAGATGTTTCAGCTACCGTGGTGGTTACTCGCTTCAGGCCTCTGTGCTTTTGTGAGAACTAATCCTTGTGTCGTTACGGAAGACTGAAATACACTTCTTTTCCCCTAAACGTCAGGATGAGTAACAATCTACCTGCATCACATCCATTATATTGGCAAACGGAATAATATATTGTGCGAATATATATATATATATATATATATATATATATATATATATATATATATATACAAATCATGAAATTGATGAAAAACAGAAATAATCTAAATAGCAGAGGTCTATCCATCATCTGTCTGCCATCTTATTTCCTCCCTGGCGTCTTTTCATTGAGCTAAGTGGATGTGATTCCTGGTGGAGCTTCCTCCAGTCAAGCAGAGCGGCGACGTTAATCCCGACTGACATGCCCCCCCCCCCCCCCTCCCCCCCCCCCCCCCGACATTCACTTCCACACATCCTTCCTCCCGTCGCCATCATCCGACCCGTTGGTCCGTGTGGTGTGCACACAGATATGACATCTTTTTACACACCTGCATGTATGTATGTGTGTGTGTTTAATTCACAGTTAGCAGCTCAGCTCCCTGCACCATTTTAAGAGAAAGTTATGACTTATTCATAGCTACTGAACGTCTACAGGAGTCTTCAGAGAAGCTACCCAGAGCAGAGATATCTATGTCGGAGTGAAGGATTAAATATTTAATATCAGCTATCAGCTCCAGACTGAGCAACACTTTCTCTTCTGGCATGAAAAGAGCTTCTTTTCACACGCAGTAAGAAAAAGCAGCCTCGTTTTCACATTGAAGGCTGTGTGTTTTTGTGTATTCATAGCAAACAGCAAGCTGATTCAGGTAAAACAAAGGAGAGCAAAGAGGACACAGGGAATGTCCAGTGACAAAGTGGTGCGCTCACACTTTTGACCACTCTGAGCTCTATTTTTGCCTCGGCTCTCAGTGAGGGGCATCAGAGGGGTGCGAGAGGGCGGCGCCCCCTTTAAGGGCCTAGGTTTCTGCTGGGAGATGGTTTCCAACAGTGAGGATGTGAGCAGAAGACAGAGTCCTGAACCTCCGTAATCTCCAGTCTTATTCATCCATTTACTTTGAGTATTGTCAGGTTTCTAAAGGACACATCTGTAAGAGCTTTAAAGACCTCTTTACTGATACCTGAAATCCAATTTGAGACCAATTAATAATCCCATATTAAGAGACAAGATTGCCAGATGCAGCCTAAAACTCTGACTAAATATAGATGATGGAACCTCATTCATTCTTGATCGTGTTAACAACAGGAAAGGAAACACCTCGCCACTATTTAGTAGCTGTTCAAGAGCTTTCAATCATGATTTCTGATTTCTGCGTCAGTTTTCAAGCCAACATGAATCCATCCCTGATGGAGACCCGGGCCATATTGCTGGGCCCACTGAAGAGAAGGGAGGCAAGGGAGAACCAGAACCAGGACTGAGCAGGGCAGACTGTAAGACCCTGCTAAAGTCAAATGAGAAGTTTTCTAAAGGGACTATGGTACTCGGAAACACTTTCCTCCACAGGGACCACCAAAATTGACACAAATTAAATAAAAACTTTATTTAAAAATAAATTTATTTATTCTTTAAAAAGTTCTGTATTCTCACTTTTTTGTATTATTGTACACAATAAACATACAGTTTATTGCACTGAGCATAACTTTACATACATTTGTGATTTATATATTTGGTATTGGAAAAATATTGTGACATTATTTTTATCTCTTTTTTATACTGATCTAAAAGTGGAAATACAACGTAAGAAATAAGCTAGTTAGAAAAGTTAGATTTTGAGTTGAATGTCTGGATATTTTTATCAGCACCAGCAGTGACGACAACCAGCATGCCAAGAATAATTCCATGCATAACTTAACTAAATCCTGCTCTGATGTATAACCTCAAATATGTTCCCAGCTTTGAAGGCGTGCGTTGGTTCGATGGGTAGTTGGCACTGCCTGAGGTGTGAGTGAGCAGGTGTGATTAAAGTGAAGCCCATTGACGTCCGGGTTGACCATCACAGTGTGAAATAAAGTTTTAATGGCATCGTTATCCACCAATGTTCAGTAAAATATGCGATCAGGACATCGATATTTATGTCAATTTTTTATTTCCAAATCATTTGAATTGTGTTCCTTTATGAAGAAAACGCTATAAAGGACTATAACAAAGTAAAAGGATAACATTTAGATTTTTTGATGGTTTACACTGATTTCAGAGTGGTTGAAATGATGTTTGGGATGGTGGCAAAAAAGCCTGAAGCCTCGTAGACCAGCTGCTATAATCAAACAAAGGGATCTGTACCTGCCAATATGGATCCTCAACGATCTGAAATTAGTATCAGCGGCAAAACAACATGATCAGGAATCTCTAAAAGATTTGCTCCCTTTTTTCTTTTGTAGTGATCCGATTTTTGATCCGATCCGTGGGTTTCATGATCCGTTGCACCACTTGTTCACAGGTAGGCGGTGAGTTAAGTTTTGTAAGACAACTTGTACTGATGCTGGAAACCTGCGCAATCCATGTCTGCCAGCAAAATTAACTGAACTTATATTACAGTAGCTGTTATCTTCTATCTAACTTTAAAAAATAAACATAACTGTGCTCCTCTTTAGCTCGTAACATCTCTGTACTTTGCTTTTACAGTCTAGTCTTTTTTTGTGTGACCCTGCCAGGAGGATAATGCGATCGGTTGCATGCGTCCGTGAGTGAGTGAGTGAGTGAGTGAGTGAGTGAGTGAGTGAGTGAGTGTGCACCTCGATGTCTGTCCACGGCTAATCTCACATTCCGCTGCAGCAAACTGAATAATATTTTTTGTGGCCATTTATAGAATCATGCTCCACCATGGGCCGCTATAGGCTCACTTTAATTGTATTGTACTGCTAAGCTTGTTGAGTTCCCATGTTTTTAGTGTGTTGCAGTGTATTATGTGTATTATGGCAAGATTGTATGAAGTGTTGTACCAGGACTTTGAGCAGATAAATTGCATACATCACCGCTTATTTTTTGAGTGTGTTTTACTTTGCTCTACAGTCAATTGGTTGCCTACATCACTAGTTTGTAGTTGGCTCACTTATATTGTTTTGTACGGAGTGTTTGGTTTACTGTTGACGGAACTACCAGTACTCACACTGTACCCATGCATCACTGATTATTTGTGTCGTGCTGAGGTGTTGAAATGTTAACCTCTTATCTACCATTATGCTAAGGCCACTAACCACAGCCAAACACTACACCATAGCCTTATTTACCAACATTCACACACCATGACTTATATTTATTTGGCTCAAGCTGAATGGCACAATTGGGTCGGCCACCAGAATTAGTGAAAAATGCAACTAAATGTCCATTCTAGTAGGTGTGTTTCTGCGGTCCGCCCACAGGGCTGCAGGGTGGATGCCAGCAGGGCAGACGGGCAAACAGTGTGTGGCAGCACACTGAGGGGAGGGGCGAGTGTTTGCCGGACTCCTTCCTGAACCAAACGGAGAGCCAGATGTCGAGGAGCAAAGCTCGGTGGAGCATGCTAAGTGGATGAATGGTTTCCCGGGCAAACCGCAGTCACTTCCTTCAGAGACGCATGGTTTTATAACCGTGTTCACTGAAAACAGGTCACAACCCAGCACCCCAACAGCAGTGATTGTCTTGTGTTTTATTTGTGACTGCGACTGGAGCTAAAACCAAATCATGTCGAGCGATTAAGGGGTACCTCAGAGAGGAATATTAAATACAGAAAATAAAGAGAGATGTAAATGAAGTGAAAAATAAATAAAGAGTTGATTAACCTGAATTACAAGAAGATATATTGTACTTATTTTACCTAACATAGCTGTAGTCATAGTACTTCTGGTTTTCATCGTGGTCTGAGCAAGGGGGGCAAAGGGGCCATTGCCCCATACCAGTTTACTCCCCTGGCCCTTTTTGGCATCATGGAACTTTACAGCTGTGTAGTCTATATCAAAATGAAGGTTGAGTTCGAAGATGGGCGCGGCCCAAGTAAGGGCGCCAGAAGTAGGAGGGTAGGAAGTTGGGAAGTGGCCATTGGCCCCACCACTTTACGCCCCTGGCCCAATTTGCCGTCGCTGCTGGTGTGATCCCATCGTAAGACGGTTTCTTGTGGTAAACTGTATTTATAGGAGATCTGAGGTCTGTGGATTACCCAGAGTAATACTTCCTCTTTCTGGAAAGTCAAATGCTTCCGCTTCACCACCACAAATACAATTATTTTCACCAGGAGGCAGAATTCACAAACACTGCAAATAAAATCAGAACCATCTGAATGGCCAGAAACCACTATTGTACTACTGATCAACTCCACTTTTACTGGACTGGTAAACCGCAAACAGATCTCTTTCTACTCAGGTGATTTCCATTCATTGCTCTTGTTATTGTGGAAAACGTCACTTTTAGTATTTACATCTCATTATGCTGTTGATACAGTAGCTATTGCTAACATCAGATTGAGTTTTCCTCCGGTTGTTATACCTCACAGACAACTGAGGGGAATGCGAGGAGGTGGTACAGAAACACACCACATGTATTATTTTTAGACTGATGGATTGTGATCCTTGCCAGGCTGCTATTTTTGTTCTGTACAAATAACCCAATGACTAAAGCACATTCAGTTATTAAGAGATCTCTATTTCAGTACCAATCCGTATTCAGCAACATTTTTGCTGATAGAAAGGTGCATACAGTTTGCTAATGATTAACAACTTAACTTGCAAATGATTGAGGACATCCGCATATTATATGACACTGTTGCCTCCGGTGTGCCTTCCTCCATTTTTATATATATCCTCCATTAGTGACCACAGCAGAGACATTCAATAACCAATTTGTCAGCAGTAGCATTCACTTAATGAATTGATGGCCTTCACTTTACACATCATGACATCCACTCTTGCTCTGAACACATTCGGACCATGGCAACTGTTTCTTCTGCAGGGATCACTAAACACAAAGAAAGTACATTTGTCTTTTTTGGCACTGAACATTTACCAAGGTGATCATTTTGCACCACATATATACTACTTGTTATTGCGGATGCTGAGTTGAAGATGAACTATATTGCGTACACACTGACACTCCATAACAAATATGTGCTATTAAGTGCATGCAAAGATGTGTGGAACATGCCATTCCCTGCAGGGTGACTCAGACAATCACACAGGCGGGTTTTCAAAGGTGATGCGCGACACCAATAGATAACACATACATTGAGAAAAAAAAAATGTGTGAAGAAAAGGACATGCTGCTACGCTCCATTTCTTTCTGGTTACAGTCATTTTAACCAATGAGGGTGCGATTTACCTAAAAATCCCCAAATCAGATCTTTTTGTTGTTGAGAACCTGAAAGGTTCCAGGAGTTTTGTCCAATGCACGGGTGACAATGGTTTGTCGCCTAGGAAACAGGTTGGATGGGGGGCCCTGCAAGGAAACGTGGGACTGAACATTGGACCAAAAAAATTATATGAGATCAACATAGTTATTGGTAATCCTGTTCTCAAATGTTATCACAAACTTGATCAAAATCTATTAAAAAGGAGAAAATAATTGTGGTTCTCTAGAAGCACATTTCCCAAGCAAATTTTCAACTGTGGTCTGTAGCTCTCATGCCGATAGTAAGGTTTAGCTGGTGACTAAAGAGACACCGTTTTTTTCTCTTCTGCATTTGACAATGCATCTCACAAGAGGACTTATATATTTTCTCAACCTCTCAAGAGGTTTGGCAAAGCTGATTCAAAGATATAATTATATGTGGCTGTCTGGTTCTAAAGGATGAGCAGACTGCTCACACTGGAATAGTCTCACTGACACCGTGTGGCAACTGGAATAGGTTGGTACCAAATGCTGTTGAGGGAATCTTCCGTTTCACGCTCTGGCTTCGCTCCCAGCCTAATTCCCAGTATCTGTTCCAGTATGTTACGATTTAGAAATGATTTCTAAATAGATATTTGTCAGATATACTCATCCTGTTGCATGTTTGTTTGACAACTAGACAATTAGTTCTGGTTGGATCAGTGGGCTTTTGTGCTTTTTTCTGCTGCAGAATGAACATGTGAAACACGGGACTGACTGATTGACAGAATGGAACGAATGGACGGAAAATGCCATAGATAAATCCGCACAGGCTGGATAAAGGAGGGACCTGTGCGGCACTGGTATGTAGGTAGGTACAGTGGCTTCACGGGTCCTACGTACATGGTCTGCAGGAGGCTCTGTGGAACCGTGCAGCCAGCCTTGGGAGGGAAGTTCCAAAACAATCCAGGCCCCATCTAGCAGTGGGTATAAAATACAAGAGACAAGGTCTACTGTACTGGTGTTGGTGCATTGCAGGTGCAAAGGTAGTAATAAGATTCACAGAATTATGTGAGGAGGCTCCATGCAATAAAACTACACAGAGCAGACAGAAGGTATCATCAGGTAGGAGGCAGAGATGAATAGGATCCTGTGGGAATTGCCGGGGAGAGAAATGTGAAGGTTAACATTTAATAGAAGACTGATGTGTGATTGATGCTAATCTAGTTATTAGATTTTATAATCAATAACAAATCCAGTTAGTTAGTTGCATTAACTGACTGTTATGGTGACCAGAAAGAAGTCGAACAACACAGACTGTAATTCACATGAATAATACTGTAGTCCCATTTCCCAATAGACACAAGGAAACTAATTAGAGCAGAGATCCAAAAGAAGCATCTAGCAAATCAGCATGCAAAACACGGTGATAACAACATTGCTTTTTTTTTCCCAGTGGCCCACTTGCAGTGCCAGCTTTCATTGTTGAAAATGCCACTGGATGGGGGGGGGGGGTTGGAGGTGGTGACAGTGGGGTCTTTGGACTCCGAGGAGTAAGAAGTGTTGTTCCAAAACAGAGAGAACCATAAACACAGAGAAAGCCATGCACACCCGAAATCTCTGAAACCTCTTAATCAGTGACTCAGTATTTATCAGCATCTATATGAATCACGTTTAAACACCAGTTTATTCTAAAGGACAGTTGAAACTTTACCTATTGCCTCTTTACCCTTTAAGTCAAACTGAAAACATAAAAAGATATGCTGCATTCAATTTGTAAAGGGAAATCGGAATTTCTGATTTCCCAGTTGAAAAATTTCAACTAGAACATCACCTGAAGTCGAATGAACCTCACCAACCCTGAACTTAAATGTACCTTTGTCTTACGTGTGTCTCCTTAAATCAGTCTTACAGTACTGTCCAACTCCAATCAGTTGGACAGTAGGTGTTTGCATGCTCAAAATACTGCCGTAATGTGTCGTTATCAAGTGGTAATGCTAATAATAGCTAACCTGACCGGAGCAAACCCCATTAAGTGTTCTGACTTGTTATACTGGAATGCAGTCAACTCTGGTGTGACGTCATAGCTAGCTGCTATTTCCAATTTCCGAGGTAAATGGAATGCAGCAATATCTGGAGCACTGACAACACTTTTTTTTAACGACTTTCAACATTTAGGAAATGCAGTTGTGCTGTTAAGCTCACATTCCAGTCAGAAAGCGAAAATTAGCTAACTACCTAGTTAGCCTACCGTGCTAAGGTTAGCCCTGATAGACATTTAGCGGGGGTTAGCTAGCTTCAGCTGTCTTTCATTGGCTCAGTTATGGTGAATGACCAGACTGTCAAGACAGACTGTTTCTTTTTCCAGGAAAAATGTATTTTAATTTTAGTTTTGACTTTAATTCTTGTTTTTTTGCACAAATAGTGAGCTACTGCCATCCAAAAACTCCCAAATCCTTTCTCCAAATATGGGCTAACTGAAGCAGTGATGAGTTACGCAGTAGCTCATGTAGGAACAACAGCAGCAGTGTATTGCTCTTTGTAAATCTATTAATAAACCCCGAGCTGAGAAACAGACCCACTCCCAAAGGCAAGACAGGCTCGGCTCCATTGGTTTCATGTGCTGATAGAGCAGCGCAGCAGTGAAAAAAGCCAATAGGTTTTATGGCGTTAAAAAAGAGGTCGGGGCCAAATCACTAAAGGGTTGAGTTGCTTTCAGGGACACTAAACTTGCACAAAAAAGCAGAAAAGTGCAATTGCTGCCAAATACAATATACACATATTTAAATAAGGTAAAATCCAGACATTTGATTCAAAAAATGTGCCCCTTTTATGGAAATGAGCCTCTTTGCACTAACAGTCCAATTCACAAAGATCAGCGCTAATAGCCGAACACAGATGCGGTGGAATTATTTGCGCCTTCAGCGAGCTGGCGGTAGCCGAAGCGCTAAGGGGCTTCACTCAAACTTGTTTATTTTGGGATGCACTGACAGGATGCAATGACAGTTTTGTCATGAAAATAAATAAATAAAACTAAAAATAAGGTTATTATATAAACAAATACAAAGATTTCTTCCCTCTGCAAAAAAAACAGCAAAATGCATTCAAATGCCAATGTTTGTGGGCGTGTTTACGCTGTAATATCATTAGCACATTCTCTTTTGTGAATGGGACTTTGAGACGGGCCAGATAGCGGTTACAAGTGAAGCGCAATTTATGGTGCTGGTCCTTGTGAATTCGCCCAATAATGTGGAAACACTTCCTGTCAGGAGACGATAAGAGGAGCAGAGTTCTCCATCGGAAGAGGACCAAATAAAATGGGACATACAGCGTGATGCTATTACAGTGAGTGGGATGCAACATAACGTCTCCTTAATCTAGTTTTGGTTTGACCCAGACAGGCCCTTTAAAAAATATACATATATATATTTTTGAGACTTGTGAGGTTTATTAGTAGTCTTTTAAGTCTTATGTTTTCTTCAGTCTTTCAGCAGCATTCAGCAAATGCAAGCAGATTCGCTACACTGCTTGCTAGCATAAGCCTGCAATTCAATCAACTTGTATGACTGCCACCTACTGTACTGCATTCAGAAACCAAACACTATTTTCTATACATGCCCCTTTAGACTTAAGTTTGTGGTGTCTACTGCGAGAGAAAACACTTTTTCTAGAAGCAGCCACTTCAACACACCAACCAGGTTTCACTGTAAATATAAGTATCAAGACAGCGTGCCTTTCAGCACAAACACATGATCTTTTTATTTCGTAGCCAACGGCTGTAGTGTGAATGGCGTACTTTTTTTTTCCTGCAGGGACAATAAATTCCACCTGCCGACGTGTTATTCACTCCATTGCAGAGGCTGGCGATGGGAGGTGTGTGAGTACAAAGCAGCAGGGCTACACACACACACACACACACACACACACACACACACACACACACAATGTGCCAAAACTCTTGTCCTCCTTTTACCATCCTCCATCCTCCTAAACAGCTGCAGCATATTGAAGCTTAACTCCAAATTTGTGAGTCGGAGACTAAATATTCTGCTTGTGTCAGCTTCAAAGAGTTTTAGAGCCTTGATTTTTTTTTTTGGGTACAAAAACACAGTTTCACACACATTCTCAGACAAAAGAAACAAGTCATGCTCCAGACGGATCAAGCTTTACTGTACCTGTGGTGGAGTAGAGATCTTTTCCAGTCGGTACGGTCGGGTTGAGCTGTTCTCTGCTCCCAGTGTCCGTGTGAGCGTCCCTCAGGCTGCTCAGGATTGGAATAGTGGACGTCGCTGAGTATGTGTGTGTGTGTGTGTGTGTGTGTGTGTGTGTGTGTGTGTGTGGGTGGACTAAACGAAAAGAGAGAGAGATTCGTCTCTCTTTCTCTATCTCCCTCCCCTTGCCGATGATAAACAGAGAGCACGTGGCTTCACCAATGATGCAGCGAGAAAGAGTGACAAAGGGAGGGAGGAAAAAAGGGGGCAAGTAGAGGAGAGCAGACAAGGGGGAAAGAGTTGAGTCTGGCCGGGAAGGAGATGTGTGTCCTGTGTGTGTGTGTGTGTGCGTGTGTGTGTGTGTGTGTGTTGTTCTCGAAAGCAGGACACTGCAGCTTTGAGTTGGCGAACACACACACACACGCACACACGCACACGCACACGCGCACACGCACACGCACACACACACACACACACACACACACACACACACACCAACATAACAACCGACAGGCAACCAGAGGCGCTTTGCTGTCTGGTCAAAGGAACTGACCATGTTTGGGCAACTGAGGCATGATGGGAACACTGATTACTGATAGCAGCATCATCCAGCAAGCCATGGCAGAACTTCAGCAGAGACTCCTTTGAATACAATACGACATGTTTATAACAGGAGACATTCTAGGCCTCTGAAGCGCCGTTGTTTGTACAAAGCTCCAAACACGTCGTCCTTCCAGATCAGTCCGCTTTGCCGCCAGATGTTTGGTTGAGAGTTCTTGTCCCTTGTAATGTCCTGGGGTCTAATTTGACCCCATTCAATGTTTAACGTCTCTAAATATATGAGACATCAATTTTTAGGCTTCATATTTAATGACAACTGGGTAAACATAAACTCAACATGTTGATATGTAAAGCCATTAAAACACCATAGTCACATAACAGGTATTCTGGATGTATAAGGGGTTGTTTTATTAAGGGCTGTTTAGGTAGTCAACAAAAAACGAAGTACCTGACACATAAACTTGGGTAGTAATTTTAATTATAATCATTTTCTGGAGGTTCAAATTGCTGGGGTCAAAATAGACCCCAGGATAAAAGGTGTTATTAAATTTGAAGGTAACCGGAGGGTTAAATGTTTCAGAAATGAATGTTGACATGTTGTATATGTCAGTAATGAGTTGGAATAAAGTTGACTCGAGTTGAAACACAGAGGCGGGTGATAATTTATACTTTATGCTTTATAAACAGTCAAACCAGACGGTGTCAATTTTGACCCCAGAGGACAACAGGTGTGATTATGTGCTGCCATTAGAAAAATTTAAATTATTCATAAACAGCATCTTCACTAAACTTAACAATATACCTCCCTGTGATCAGTCAAATAGTCAAAATAATATAAAGTCAAAATAATTAATTGTTTCATTTTATTTTACAGAGTATACTTTTATGTAAACAAGGTCTGTTGGCCCTAAATTGCAAAACGAGGGGAACAATGTGTGGTAATGGGTTGGACTGAAGTAAGACTAAACAATAATTGATTGACAATTATACTATACTTTAAATAACAGTCAAACCAGACGGGGTCATTTTTGACCCCAGAGAACAAAAGGTGTATGGCAATCGGGAGGACATTAGCAGCCCTGAATCCTGAAAATGATGTTCCTATACTACAAAAATGCATAGTGAACTACATTTTGAGGGAAATGTATTTTGTTTTAAAGTATCAAAATTAAGTTTTAGATGAGTCCACGGAAGCCCACGCAGGAAGTCCATGTATCGGATGGGTCACTAAACACACTTTGTCTGGAATGGATCCAACGCAAGATTTCACAACGATACTTCTTGGAGCGAGACTTGATCAGATACAATAACAAAAATTCTGGGACTACCACCTGTTTTAGTCTGGTTCAAAGTTCACATCGCAAATTTTGTTTGCTTTAAATACATCTGGTGCTGCTAAAAGGCAGTTTGAAGTCGAAAATGTGTATCTTAATGCAAAATAACAACCTCACCTGAAGGGTTACGCATTGTAAAATTAGTCATCTCCAGGTTTGGTTAAATATCAGCAGGGGAGATTATTACTGTCGTCTCTGGGATTCCTCTTTTTTATGACCATTATGTCCAGGATTACAGATCCCCCCCAAAAAAGTGCTGCTTGGCACAAAGTCAATTGTTGGAGAAAGTGCAGGTTCTTATATATACACTGACCGGAGGAGAAAGCTACTAGCTAGCCGGGATCATTAAAACGTCCACAGGTAAGCTTGGTTGTTTTTTGTTTTATAAAAAGAGCAACTGTTGGAAAATTTGTAAACTTTTAAAACTTGTCTTTCTCATCGTCAGTGAGCAAGATTCCAGGTACGAGTGATATTACAAGACTGGACGGGCCGAGGTTAGCTGACTAGCGTGCTCATTTCAGTAGATATCTCTGCAACACAAATGTCAGCAATGTTCATGTACATCAATAATGTAAATTTTTGATTGTTTTTAACAAAAATTCTGGCCTGATCTTACACATGGCCCCTTTAAACCTCTTGGGCCCGAGCGCCCCCGCCGGTGGGGGCAACGTATTCATCCAAAACTTCACCCACTCATAATGTGCACTCATCAGTAACAAATATAATGATGCCGCATAGCTGCTCAAACTGCAGCTCCTGCTCTACAAAGTCATCTCAGCTGTTTGTACAAACTCCAAACACAACTCAGACAAAGCTACGTATAATACCAAGTATCACAATCCATACAGCGCCTCCTAGGCAGACCCACTCGCCACATTTATGCCAATAATGTTTTGAAAAATTAATTCAATGCTAACACCCGTTAGCTCAGGAGATCGCTAGCAACCAGACGGTCGCAGCCATGTTTTTCAAATTCCGCTACAACACAGCCTCGCAGCGTTACTTACAAAACAATGCCATCATCATAATCCGCATAATCGATCACATCATAAACCAGCTCCTTACTTTGAGATGTTCTGCAGCAAAAAAAAATATTAATCCGTTCATGTTTACGATCTATCTGTTCATCGGACGCCGCTCTGTGTGAATTCAAAGCTGGTGCTGCCGGCATGTGCCTCGTGTGCCTGCTAGCTGAAGGGGCGGGGTTATACGTCTCAGCAAATCGGATTTTAGAAATTTGACACTCGGGTAGTTTTTTTATTCTGATTGGCTAACAGATTCTGTCATTCAAAGTCACGTTAGGTTGTCTCAACAGAGCAGTCTGTGACGTGTCTATGGAACGGTCATTGGGTCAAATTGGCCCTTCACACAGGCTTTAAGGCCCTGGAGGAGATAAAAACATATTCAGACGAGAAAATCCCATGGATGACAAACAAAATCCAGGCTCTCAAAATGATGCCAAACTGCTGCATATGGATAGATTTAACACTATTAGTGATAAAAGAAGTGAAATATATAATTATATAGTATATAAAATTACAATGGAACAGCTGGAACAAGATTACATTTTGGTTGACCTCGTCTGACCTCTCTGTACTAGATCAAGATGTACTAGATAAAGCTTCACTTTATCAAAGTAAAATTTGTTAAGAGACCCTCAACATACAGTTCTATGATCTGGGAGAGCTTGAAAGCTCGTATCTACATGATTTCTAAAAAGAAATATCCTGAAATTGCTTTTTTTTTCAGTCGAAAATTAGAATTTTCAATTTGTGCTGTGTGCCATCTTAATTTACTCTTAACCAGTAACATATATACTGATAATTACACATATCAACACATCTCGCATGTGTTAGGGTTATTTTAATACCAAAAGTATTAAAATAGCCCTTACAGTTGCAACGCTACACTCATTATCGTATGGGTATGCTATTTTCGAGCTGAGGGCCTAAAAATCGGGCTAGGGTCCAAGAGTTAAAGAGACTTCAATAGAGAGTTAATTAAATACAGAATTATTTTTTCTTTGGCAAGTGTCTTTGCCACAACCATGAAAATACCCTTTGACAATCTCATTAAGCTCGTTCATTCGGGTGTTTTCACACGAGAAAACATCACGTCCACCTTGGAAATCTTTACGACACCTTGTTGAGTTTCTACTGACAACGCTACTTTTCTCTGAAAAATTGCTCAATTGAGTTGACTGAACATGAGTCGCTATGGTTCACATTTGATCATTTGCACAAATCAAATCCTCTCCAAACGTATGACGCCATGTCAAACTGGGTAACAAATAAAAAAAAGGCAATTTAGTCTGATTACCAGGTGACTGTAATTCCTCCTCATGTTTCTTTGTCCTCACTAATATCCAAAACTTGCTTGGCAATTTCTTTCCACTTGCTTCATTAGCACGAGTTTTCTTTTTCATTCGAGAATCATATCTCTTTTTGTTTGTATTTCCTCCAAGAGTGACACGTCATGAATATCAGTGATGTTAGTTTATTCCATATTGCACATGAGACAATTAAGCGGTGAGCTGGCTGATGATGTAGGCTGCAAATAGACGTAGAATAAGTTGCGTGTGTTTTGTTTTTTTATATCCCTTTGAACAGTAGCTGATGAATAGAATCAAATTGCATTAACTTGTCACTATCCTGCACATTCCAAGCCCACATGCAAACAGTAAAACATGATTGATGTTTGCCATCCTGATAAAGTGTTGGAAAGTCACATGCTTAACCTTTTTGCGACTTTTTTGTAGGTGAAGTTTGAACATTTAAGGGAAACTCAACCCTGTTTTGGTTTTCAATGGAGCCAGCCATGCCCCTCCCTCTCCCTGCCCTGTACGTGTCTTTTTCTCATGGACAGTGTGACCCACTTACAGAAGCACACCACAGTCTGACTGACTAGACAGCAGCTTCAAACTGATGGAGAGCTTTCCAAAACACTCTCTGCTATCCAACATGTCTTGATCAAGCAGCATTTAACAACCACTCTGGGGTCGAATCTAATGAAATGCATTAGATCTAAATAGATGTAGGACTCAACCCTTTATTAGATAAGCATATGCTGTGCCATGTTATTGGACATTACATAGCATCAACTTGAAGCTTGCAAAGAGATTCTATGTTGTTGAAATTACCCACTTTGCCAATTTCATGGCGACAGCCGAGGCCGGAGGCATTCTGCTTTCAGGTTGTCTAATTCTACATCTTTGTTGTGAACTTCTGTCTCCACTGCGCAGTGAATAAATCTCATCTGAACCAGCCACAGAATTGGACCTGAAAGAAACTTTTCTTCAACACTGGTGAACATAGTGGAGCATTTAAACCGCATGATAGTGGAGGAGTGGAGTCCAAAAACAGATTTGTCATGTACAGTAGAAATGAACACGACTTCAAATGAATCCTTTACTCTGTAAAACACATTTACCACATTACCGCCACAATCTGTGTCACCAGCTAATCATGTTGTTTTATCTACCGTGTTAGCGAACCAGTGCCAACATTAGTATTCATCAGCGATGTGTTAGCATGAGATGGTTTTTATTCTGGAGAAAAAAACAATCACTTTAGCTCAGTGTCTGTATCCTCAAACTCCACAAAAACATAACTCCTTTTCAGCAAATAAATGTTCAATTTCTTTCACATAGCTACTTGCTGTTTGCTTTGAGGTGCGGGACACGGAGTGTGCTGTGCAGTGGATTTATCAGAGCTTTTATGCTGGAAATTGTGGAAATTGTACAAAAGACAACCAATTGGGTAGTGCGGTTTGATGATAATTCTCAATGATTTCTGCACTCCAAGAAAGCTTGCTAACTCAATCACTTGATTAAATGGCAAGGCCCGGATTTGGTTTACAATTTTTAGAGTGTCTACATGTCTCGGTTTCTTTGTTAGCACGTAGCTGCGATCGCTAGCTCCTGGAATGTCCCGGGTGTGCCAACTCTTGGCGAAATATGAATATGATATTTTGGTCATTCTTTTAGTTGTCTATTTGAGTTGTGTTTGGAGCATGTAAAAATGGCTTGCATAGTGTTGTAGCCCAGGCTCTGCGGTTTAACCAGAATTATAACATCATTATATTCGTTATTTGTAAGTGCATTCTTATTCACTCTGAACGCTAAACTCTGTACGCTAAAACTCGAGCGTCCCCCAAATGAACAGGTTTAATAATGGCTCAAACCAACTAAAAGCCCACAGATCCTCTATTGGTACATGTGGCGGTGAATGACGGACTGAGACAGGATTCCCCCAAGATTACAAAGTTTGTTACATCAAATACTTTAAACAGGGTATTAAAAACACAGGAGATCCATTCCATCTGATATATCCAAGACAGTAAAAGGCATATGTCCAATATACTTCATGTCACAAATTACAGTAAAAGAAGGGAGTGCTACAGGACCAATGGTCGTAGCCACAGAGGACAGAGGACAGAGCACACACACACATACACACACACACACACACACACACGCAAAAAACACTATTACTGAATACAAGTTCCTATCCAACGGTCTTAGGACGTCCCGGGGAACATTTCACACCTTTGCAGCCGTCCCTTCCTCCTCACAGACCGACACCACCAATGTGCTTTACCTTTAAGTTGAGCTCATGGCATGTTCAGTCTGTGAGAGAGCAAAGGTCGCCCCACTCAGACATGATCCCTGTGGAGTCCTCCCCCTGGCTGACTCGCCAAATGTTGTGGTTTTGTTTCCCTGTTGATGAGCCGCTTCTTTGACTTTACCTAACGGCTGGCTCAGTAACTGTTCTCTATCTGACTCGTGGTGAGACAACACAGGATCTCACTATCAGTAACGAACACCCAGCCCCCATATGATTGATTTTACACAAATACACTTCAAGACTGTTGAAGAAATCATTCAAGTCCAGTTTAGAAGTTGCTGTGGTGTTGTGAGTTTAGTAAAGCATGCTGGCAAACTGGTGACCTCACAGACACAGAGCAGATCTGAGCCGGTGTGTTCAGAAAAGTATGAAAGCATAAAAGTAGAACTACTATAACCTGTAACCCTTTTGATTTAGAGTACAACCATTAAACATATAAACTGTTTTATTTTATGATAGATGTGATTAACCATATAAACTGCATATAAAATTTATATACTTATATAAAATAGTCACTCAAAACGTACAGTATATAGCCCTTCCTCTTCTGAACAGGATCAAATCAGTTACAACCAGTTACATTCTCTTGGGCCCGAGCGCCCCCACCGGTGGGGGCAACGCATTCATCCAAAAATTCACCCACTCATAATGTGCACTCATCAGTAACAAATATAATGATGCCGCATAGCTGCTCAAACTGCAGCTCCTGCTCTACAAAGTCATCTCAGCTGTTTGTACAAACTCCAAACACAGCTCAGACAAAGCTACGTATAATACCAAGTATCACAATCCATACAGCGCCTCCTAGGCAGACCCACTCGCCACATTTATGCCAATAACGTTTTGAAAAATTCATTCAATGCTAACACCCGTTAGCTCAGGAGATCGCTAGCGACCAGACGGTCGCAGCCATGTTTTTCACATTCCACTACGACACAGCCTCGCAGCATTACTTACAAAACAATGCCATCATCATAATCCGCATTATCGATCACATGATAAACCAGCTCCTTACTTTGAGATGTTCTGCAGCAAAAAAAAATATTAATCCGTTCATGTTTACGATCTATCTGTTCATCGGACGCCGCTGTGTGGATTCAAAGCCGGCGCTGCCGTCGTGTGTCTCGTGAGCTGCTAGCAGAAGGGGCGGGGTTATACGTCTCAGCAAATCGGATTTGAGAAATTTGACACAAGGGGAGTTTTTATATTCTGATTGGCTAACAGATTCTGTCATTCAAAGTCACATTAGGTTGTTTCAACAGAGCAGGCTGTGACGCTTCTATGGAATGTTCATTGGGTCAAATCGGCCCTTCACACAATCTGTAAGGCACTGGAAGAAAAAAACAAATTCAGACGATAAAATCCCATGGATGACAGAGAGGATCCAGGCTCTCAACATGATGCCAAACTGCTGTATATGGATATATTGAACACTATTAGTGATAAAAGTGAAATATATAATTATATAGTATATAAAATTACAATGGAACAGCTGGAACAAGATTACATTTTGGTTGACCTCGACAGTTGCAACGCTACACTCATTGTATGGGTATGCTATTTTTCGAGCTGAGGCCTAAAAAGAGGGCTAGGGTCCAAGAAGTTTTAAGAGGCAGGAGGACTCATGTGAGTGACGCATGAACCTGAGGGAAGTTGCCAGCCTCAGATCAGCATGAAAAGGAGCAGAGAATCTGTGAGTTTGGGGCCCCCCCCACTACACTTAGGGGTCTTACCCCCTAGGAAGTTAGGACAAGACCCTTTTGCTGTCTTACCCCCCTTAGAATAGAGGACAAGACCCTTCTGTCTTACCCCTCAGGTGGGGAATAGAAGACGCTTTTGCTATCGGAGGAAAGATAGACCCCCAAAAACACAGGAATGTCAGAGAGCTGCCAGAGAGCCTGCACTTACAGGAAGACAGCAGAGCAGAGAGAAGAGAAAGGGGGAGATGTCCAGGGTAGAGACTAGATTATTCCTTTAGCAAATCAGTGAAAGTTGATGAAGAGGAATAGCCCATTACAGTAGGTGTGTTAGAATTAGTTCTTGTAGCACAGAGACTGTTTCATTGAATTGAAATTGTTGCATGTGTAAAAACACAGCCTTACACTTTGTAAGTGTCTGAGACCAAACAAAATATTCTGGTTCTTTAAAACAATTTAACCCTCTTCCCCTGTCTGTTAATGGTGTGAAAAGATAAGATAAGTTCCCTGGGTGAAGACTTGGCAGTGTTAGTCATAAAATGGTGAGATGTTCACAATAGGCAATAGTAAAGTATAGACGATGTACATAACTATTCATACTGGGTGTTAGGGTTACATCCTATTGAGAGCGCCTAGGGCTTTGCCGTAAAAGACTAGAGGTTAAGACAATTCAGAAATCCAAACAATTTAGCTACGGGGTGAGGACCGTCTACTCTGTGGTATCAACCATTTTTTAATGGTGTGGTCTGCTGGGGCAGCAACATCTCGACAGCCGACAAGAGACTAAACAAACCCATCAAGAAGGCCAGCAGTGTGCTGGGGTCCACTGGTGGGAGACAGGATGATCATTGCTAAGCATCATCCCTGATGGACAACACCTCCCACCCCATGCAGGACACCCTGGCAGCTCCTTCAGCCACCAGCTGATTCACCCCCGGTGTGTGAAGGAGAGGTACCGCAGGTCCTTCCTGCCACCGTCACACTGCACAATCAGCTGTGCTCCCACTTGACCACACAACACTAAAAATACACACTATGTAAATATACTGTGAAAAAAAAAAAAAAAAAAAAAAAAAAGTCTGTTTAATATTAGTTAGTGGATTTTAAGTTATGCTGCTGGATATTTTGACCCAATTTCATATTTTTTAACTTAGCCTTCTAGAATACAATCTGAATGTATCCCACAACTCTTTCAAGTCAGGATTTTTGGTGCATTTTTTTTTTTTTAATAAAAACAGACAAAATGCCAAATCCCAGGATGCACTTTGTCCGACCCCACTCATCTGCCCCTCCCTAGAAAAAGAAGGAAACCAAAATTTAATTGAAAAAAAAAAGGTTTTATTCAAATCCGATATAAAAGTCCATACAAGCAGAAAGACCCAACTGTTTAGCTGAGGCCGTCAGCCAGGGAGCCGTTGCCCTTGGCGCCCAGGCCGTCAGCCAGGGAGCCGTTGCCCTTGGCGCCCAGGCCGTCAGCCAGGGAGCCGTTGCCCTTGGCGCCCAGGCCGTCAGCCAGGGAGCCGTTGCCCTTGGCGCCCAGGCCGTCGGACAGGGAGCCGTTGCCCTTGGCGCCCAGGCCGTCGGACAGGGAGCCGTTGCCCTTGGCGCCCAGGCCGTCGGACAGGGAGCCGTTGCCCTTGGCGCCCAGGCCGTCGGACAGGGAGCCGTTGCCCTTGGCGCCCAGGCCGTCGGACAGGGAGCCGTTGCCCTTGGCGCCCAGGCCGTCGGACAGGGAGCCGTTGCCCTTGGCGCCCAGGCCGTCGGACAGGGAGCCGTTGCCCTTGGCGCCCAGGCCGTCGGACAGGGAGCCGTTGCCCTTGGCGCCCAGGCCGTCGGACAGGGAGCCGTTGCCCTTGGCGCCCAGGCCGTCGGACAGGGAGCCGTTGCCCTTGGAGGCCAGGCCGTCGGACAGGGAGCCGTTGGAGGCCAGGCCGTCGGACAGGGAGCCGTTGGAGGCCAGGCCGTCGGACAGGGAGCCGTTGGAGGCCAGGCCGTCGGACAGGGAGCCGTTGGAGGCCAGGCCGTCGGACAGGGAGCCGTTGGAGGCCAGGCCGTCGGACAGGGAGCCGTTGGAGGCCAGGCCGTCGGACAGGGAGCCGTTGGAGGCCAGGCCGTCGGACAGGGAGCCGTTGGAGGCCAGGCCGTCGGACAGGGAGCCGTTGGAGGCCAGGCCGTCGGACAGGGAGCCGTTGCCCTTGGCGCCCAGGCCGTCGGACAGGGAGCCGTTGCCCTTGGAGGCCAGGCCGTCGGACAGGGAGCCGTTGCCCTTGGAGGCCAGGCCGTCGGACAGGGAGCCGTTGGAGGCCAGGCCGTCGGACAGGGAGCCGTTGGAGGCCAGGCCGTCGGACAGGGAGCCGTTGCCCTTGGAGGCCAGGCCGTCGGACAGGGAGCCGTTGGAGGCCAGGCCGTCGGACAGGGAGCCGTTGGAGGCCAGGCCGTCGGACAGGGAGCCGTTGGAGGCCAGGCCGTCGGACAGGGAGCCGTTGGAGGCCAGGCCGTCGGACAGGGAGCCGTTGGAGGCCAGGCCGTCGGACAGGGAGCCGTTGGAGGCCAGGCCGTCGGACAGGGAGCCGTTGGAGGCCAGGCCGTCGGACAGGGAGCCGTTGGAGGCCAGGCCGTCGGACAGGGAGCCGTTGGAGGCCAGGCCGTCGGACAGGGAGCCGTTGGAGGCCAGGCCGTCGGACAGGGAGCCGTTGGAGGCCAGGCCGTCGGACAGGGAGCCGTTGGAGGCCAGGCCGTCGGACAGGGAGCCGTTGGAGGCCAGGCCGTCGGACAGGGAGCCGTTGGAGGCCAGGCCGTCGGACAGGGAGCCGTTGCCCTTGGCGCCCAGGCCGTCGGACAGGGAGCCGTTGCCCTTGGCGCCCAGGCCGTCGGACAGGGAGCCGTTGCCCTTGGCGCCGAGGCCGTCGGACAGGGAGCCGTTGGAGGAGAGGCCGTCGGACAGGGAGCCGTTGGAGGAGAGGCCGTCGGACAGGGAGCCGTTGGAGGAGAGGCCGTCGGACAGGGAGCCGTTGGAGGAGAGGCCGTCGGACAGGAAGCGGTTGCTTTCAACAAGAACTTTCAGGTGGACAGCTGATGCCTCAACATTCACTTCATTGGATTCCAGTTTCACTGAAATCAAGACAGTCTATTAACAATTGAAATAAAAGGGAGTGATTTTCAACTTTTACAGTGCTGTGAGAATTCTGTGTTCATAGACTTAAAGCAAACATTTTACCTTAAAGATTTTAAATATACATGTTTTACTACAACACAAGAGTACATACATTGACTCTTAGTGTCAGCAGCGCTGTATACCTGAAATTTTGTGGTCAATGGAGCTTAAACATTGTTGGAATCCAAACACCAAAAGCCAGAAAAAGCATTAATGAAAACCTAACTAACCACATTATGACACCAGGAACCTGAGCCTCACACAAACTTGCATTTCTCCAACAGGGTTAAGCAGAACCTGCTCACCTTTTTTATACGTTCGCAGAGACAAGGACTCATGTGACTGGTGAAGTGTAATCGCCTTCTTTATGGAGATGTCATTGGGAGGCAGATCTATAGTACAAAAGAAAGTTGGTGTCAGGAAGAAGCTCAGAAAATTTCAAACATTCACTAATATCCTTACCTCTCATTCTCCTCTGTAGCCCATTATCACTGCTTTCAGGTGAACCACCAACTGTCAAACAAGAGCCTATGGACACAGCAGTTCACAGTAGTTAAACAAATGTATTTGCTGGCACATAAGACACACTTGTCACTGCTAAATGGCATTTCAGGAATTAAGAAGTTAACATACCTAAATTCTGCTATACTCATCTACCAATTTTTTTAATACAAGCTTCAAACAGAGCGAATTCAAATACCTTTGGTAAGCCAGACGGCCAGCACGCAAATAATCAAGGCCCAGAAAGCTCCCATCGCTTCAGTCACCAACAGAACATGCTACCTGTGGCACATGGCAGGTTAAATAACCCCATTGTGCAGGTGTCACAGCTGTTGCTGATCAGCTCTAATTGGCTCTCTCTTCAGAGAGTCAGTTCTAGTTGAGATGCAGCCCTTCCCTGTGAAAAATGTTATACAATCGATCAGATCATAAAACTCTGAGAATGTTGTATTTATGAATTTTATGACTGGTTTTTGATGTATGTTAAGGAGCAATCATCTCACTTTAGGTCCAAACACTGACAATGCTCCACGAATGGGGAAAATGGAAGAAGATTTTCAAAGACACCCGTCCTTTTCAGACAACTAGCAATGAAGGTTGTATTTGGGAGGATAACTACAAAAGATGAACAAAAGGAAAAGTCTGGCCAAAACTATTTATTCTGATTTACAGTACTTCACTCTACTACATGTATTCATCTGCAATATAATAAATAAATCGACATCAACCACTGTCATCAGAATCAACTGTATCCTCTCTGGACATATGTGTAGCTAATTCCAGAGCAATCCACCTGATAGTTGTTGAGAGCCACAATGCCGCTAGCATTAAGATATATGTTTTATCAACTTATAAAATATGATATATTATTATAGATAGTATAACCCTGCACACCCACGGAGGTGTTTGCAGTTTTTGTGGCTGATTAGATCTACTCATGTTGAAGGAGCACAAAGCTATTCTGGAATTGATGTGAGGTCACCGATCTCCATGTGCAAGCTTTGGGGTGTTTGTGCAGAAAAGAAGATTTGAAGCTGCCTTTAAGGTCAGTAAGCACAGTGACACCTGGTGATTTGAAAAACATATAACATCCAATTATAGTATATAGCATAGTACGTTGAAAAATGTCGAGCCGGACCCAAGCACCGCAACCGTTCATCAGTTCATCAGTTCATCAGTTCACCAGTTCATCAGTACAGCTTATCTGGGCTACATCCCAAGTCTCTTAATTGCATCCCCGTTTCCCTCACTTGCGTCCTTTCCTTGCGTCTTAGTCCCTCCCACCAGGGATGCATGGAGAGGAGAGAGGAAATGAGGAAATATGTTTTAAGAGATATGAGACGTCCTTTCCTCTGAAGCGTCACGTGAAGCAACGTGTTTCTGATCACAGCTGGATCAACTTTAACAGCTGGAGAGACCTTTGATCACTGTACTTAATAATAGTAACGAATAATACTAATAACTAATAAAGACACACAGTAATCATCACTGTAGAGGTGTTGTCTCTGTTACCTCTTTAATAAACTGTGTTCTGTTTATAAGCACAGGGTCGATTTCTACGGCAGAATGCGTTTGTCATATTTATGACTTATTTGCGTCTGTACGTTTTGAAATTGTGACGTCATTATCAAATAACCCAGAACATGATTATGGTTTCTCTTAAATGATAAAACTCATCAAACACTCAGGAATGATCAGAATGAAATGATGATCAATAATGTAAAAAGCTCTCTGACTTTAATTGTATTCATAATAAAAGTTATTGAGGGAAAGACAAATCTTTCTAATAAATGAAGAAAGTTTTTTGTGCTATTTTTGTTATTCAGATCTACAATGAACATATATTTAAACCAGATACTTAATTAGAAAACATATCAAATATAAAGCTTGAGTTTAATCTGATCTGTCTTCACTGTTTACATGTTGGAACAATCTTGTCAGTCCGATCGGCTGCAGCGTCCAATCACATCACTGATGAACAAGGAGGGGGCGTGTCGGCCATTCTCGTGGGTCCTTGCTCATGGCTCCTCAGAGATCTCTCCTCTCTCCTCGCTCCTCCTAAATAAGAGCTTTGGGACGGCCGTCAATATGGCGGCGCAGAACAGCTTCCGGTTCGAGCGAGGAGCGAGGAGCAAGGACAGGACAATGGCCCAATCCCAATGTCCCCCCTAAACCCTAAGCCCTGAACCCTCAAGGACTCACTGACGTCATCTGTTAAGTGATTGAGTGTGAAAGACTGTGAGGGCTTGAAATGGTGTGAATACGAATTGGAAATCCTCTGATTTCAAGTTTATTTTGTGTTCCATCTTTGACCCTTAATGTTTCTGAGTAAATATAATAAGACAGGCTGAACACACGTCAGCTGTCCTCTTTATTTACCTTTTTTTTTTAACGTCTCCATGCGTCCACCGGTTACCCCGTGTTTAACGTCACATTGCAATGATTTGTGGGTAATTCCCTTTGGCAAAGTCAGCATCCTATATGCCGACTTACGGTAAGGGTTCATAAAGGGCTCAACATGATCTGACAGCGGGACAGTCCTAAACCCTCAGGGACTGTGCGTGAGGGGGGACATTGGGATTGGGCCAAATAAGAGACTTGGGATGTACCCATAGTGACAAACAAATTGAAAACCAGGAAGTAGGAGGGGCCAAGGCCTACCCAGCCCTACGGTAGCCAAGGAGGGACATTTCAGCACCGGCTCCATCTGTATATGAAGCTTTCATCATACATGCATCTCAGTGAGACTGTAGCAACCAGTATAGCTCACCCTCCGGTGAGGCTGCAGACTGTTACTGTTCTATAACCAGACAGCCACGGGGTCAGGCTCTGCAATCTCCCACCGTGTCTGTCAACAGTCACGTATCCTGCAACAATGACCTGCAGCAAAAGGCTGACACACCACCGGTTTACTACAAATTGTTTCAGACTATGATGTTCGCTGAACGCATAAATTATTTAATAATTCTTTGAGAAAAAGTGACTACCTACCGCCAATGACACAAATGGCATGCGGTGCTAAGTGACAATGCTCCAGTGGGGGGGGGGGGGGGGGGAATGGAAGTCTGAAGGACGAGAGACGTGATTCCTTTATAAACCCTCTGACAGCCGGCAGCAGCTCTTTCTGCCACGTTTGTGTCACATGGAATCATTTGATATCTGTTGGCACACGTCACAAGCTTTTAGACTCAAAGTCTACCAATTGTTTCGTTCGGCCCTCCTATCATAGTCTGCGTCAAGCACACAACTAACTGAGGCCAGTTTTTCCACTGCGGCCAGAGTCATCCACGGGGATTCAATGTGACAGTTATGTAATGTGAATTAAAACGTCATTGACACGCTACCAAATATATAACAGTCCAATCTGCTGAAAGAGATGTTACTCCAAAGCAATAAGTCCAAATCTGTGTGTTGTAACAGTTTGGTGATATATACAATTATTCAGTGTTTAACTGATGGGCAGTCGCAAAAAAATATAAAAAATGGCACCAGCTGCACCAGTACGCATCAATTTTTTTTTTTAAGCAATGTAGGGCAACCTATATGGTGTTATTGATGGCACTGCATTACTTTTTCTCCACTGGAAGTTTGACCCTAGAGGTCACTTCGCTTTGGTTCGTTTGAACATTGGGGCACGTTAGCTTGCTGTCGTTAGCATTTAGCACAAAGCACCACGTTAGCTAAAGTACAGACTCACAGAGGCACCAGCATGACTGTAGACTCTCGACAATCCTGTCAGTCCAGTTCAGTTTGTAACCGGCCTTTTGTAAATAGCCACGCTCGTCGTTATTCACTTGACCCAGATCTACAACTGACGTAGTGCAGATGTTCCTCCGTTTGGTTGCCGATAAAAGGAATCGGCGAGTGTCCCGTTGTAGATGAAGCCACAGCAGGTTCCTGCGGCGCAGTTATGTCGTGAACAGCTGAGAATCCCTGCTACACTGATGGTACACTACAAAAAATACACCACATGGCTTCGGCAGCCCTCCCCTGGACTCAAACCCTCAACCACTGACGAGTCATGACTGAAAAAAGTACACATAAATACACTATGAAGGAGCCACAATCAGCACACAGGCAGGGGTTTAACACTCAGCATGGACCAGTCACAAAGCCAGCCCCCTGGCATGTCTGTCCCCCATGTCCATTCCCATTGATCCAGTCTAATAAAGCCCTCACTTTGTGCACTAATGCCACAGGATCCCAGGGAGCGTCTACTGCCAACAGACAGACAGACTGACCCGTCGGAGGACTGAGCTGCTGCTTTTATTATTATTATGACTCACTGGCCTGTTATGCCATCAATTGGCCTCTGTAGATTTGTGATGAAGTGTGAGTGTGAGTTGTTGTGGTGATACAGGGTGATTAAATCAGGGGGAGCACGCGAGTCAGTGGGTTGTGACAGAACCAGGCAATTTGTTGTCATCCGTAGAACAGGCATGGGGCATGGCATTGAAAACAGCATAGCACAACAGACCACTTCACTGATCTAACATTGCGCTACTATAACATTGTTACAGTGCACTGACTGGTGACAATGAATTTATATTGGTAAATCGATATCATAATATAATAGATAGCTTAGTTGGGGTTCCACAGGCAGAGCGACTTGAGCTCCCTCTTTGTCTTTATGAGCAGTAGCGCTCCCCAACCTGTAACAGACTTTCTTACATTAAATCGGTGGAGTTCATCTTAAACACCAGCTGAATCTTTGTTCCAGTTACCAACTTGAAGCTGATACATCTTAAAGTTAATATAATGAACCACCTCTTGTAATGCCTCCTCCTCTTGTGCTCCCCTATTCTGTGGGGTCCCCAAAAGCTCTATTTTGGGTCCCCTCTTATTCACCATGCTACCCAAATCATGCACAGACATGGCATTGACTTCCACTGCTATGCTGATGACACACAACTGTATGTCCCATTGAAGCATGGTTACTGGATGGATTCTTTATAATGCCCCGCCTCACATAAATTACAAATTGGATGTCCAAAAATGTCCTTTCAGCTGAATGACTCCAAATCAGAAGTAGCCCCAGCACTAGCTAAATTCATAATCACTCCTCTAGTCTGCATGCCTTATCCAACAACGCATGTAAAGACATGTCATTTTTTAATCTGATTTGTCTTTTAACGCTCTGCTTTGCCCGAGTAAGACAGCTTACCAAGATCAGATCCCCCTCCCTGTAGACTTAGAAAAGGTCATCCATTCTTTTATCTCTTCCAGACTCGATTATTAAAACGCAGTTTATTCTGGTATCAGCAGGTGGAACATCCAAAGAATGCAATGGATACAAAACGCGGCTGCCAGGCTTTTCAAGCGACCACATCACACATTCTACCTGTGAGTTTTAGAATTGATTTTAAGATTTTACAGCTTAATTTTAAAGCCTTGAATAGTCTGGCTCCTGCCGTTATCTGTGATTTGCTTAATCCCCATAAGCCTCGTCGCTACTTGAGATCCTCTAGCAGGGCACCACTAATGGTCCCAAAATCCCGACTTGATGGATCAGGCTTATGTGTGAAACTGCCTGCCTGAGGATCTCTGGTAAGCAAACTCAACTCACTATCATACTTTAAATCTTCTTAAGACTCACTTTTATCGAATGGCTGTTTCCTAACTAGTGGTATATTGTAGTCTCTATTTTAATGGTTTTAATCTTGAACTTGAGATTTTCAAGACGGCAGCCTCGGTACTGCGCCGTCTCGTACTTTCTCTGTTTTTGTTTGTTTGTCTCGTCTCCAGCTCTCCCTCTCTGATCACATTCAGCAGAGAGGAACTTTTAAACATCCACTGGTCAAACCTTTTCGCCGTTTTTCATCGAACCGGAAAGTTTTACAGAGCTTTTAGTTGGAGGAGCGGCGGCTCTCCTCGGGATTTGCCGGAGACGCCGACGGGGGAAGCGAGCAGGAGCGGCTCGTTAAACTGCGTCCGCGGGGATTCCGAACTGCACTTCCATCAATCCATCTGGCGAATCACCAACATGGAGCACAATCACCCAGACTCCCTGCTCATTGTTCTTGGGGACTTTAACAGAGCAAACATCAGCAAAGAACTTCCAAAATACAGACAACATATTTAGTGTAGCACCAGGGACAAGAACACACCGAACCACTGCTCCACTGTAATAAAGGACGCATATCGCTCAGTCCCCCGTGCAGCTTTGTGACTCTCTGATCACTGTCTGGTTCATCTCTTCCCAACCTACAGGCAGAAACTAAAATCTGCAAAGCCTGTGGTGAAGCCTCCACCTGTCAGCCGATCACAAACATACTCAACAGTACTGTGTCTGCCGTGGAGACCTTCAGGTTTCTGGGATCCACAATCTCCCAGGACCTATAGTGGGCCTCCAACATCATCCCCATCAGAAAAAAGGCCCAGCAGAGGTTGTACTTCCTGCTCCAGCTCAAGGTTTGGATCGGCCACCAAACAGGACAGGAACAGACTACAACGGACTGTCAGGTCTGCAGAGAGGATCACTGGTTCCAGCCTGCCCCCCATCCTGGACTTGTCCACCTCCAGAGTCAGGAAGCGGGCCGTAAAGATCACTGCAGACCGTCACACCCTGAACACCAGCTGTTCATCTCCTCCCCTCTGGTAGGAGCTACAGAGCTCTGTACGCCAAAACCACCAGAACCACCGGAACCAGGACCAGCTTCTTTCTGCTGGACGTCACTCTGATGAACAATTCATCAGACAAACTGCACTACTACCTCCATTTACACTATCACTTTAATTCCATTGACACTGTTGTTGTATCGGGTTATGGTCACATATACTGTATATATATATATATATATATATATATATATATATATATATATATATATATATTTATTTATTTATTTATATATGTATTTATTTTCCTTTTTAAGTGGTCAATGTTGTGGCTCAAACAACTGTGAAGCTGTTGACCACCGCGTCCTCCATTTAGTCTCAAGGCTCTTTTAATAGTGATGTGAAAACATCTTCCTGGAGTGCCGTCCATATGTGTTAATATGTGGGTCAGATTCAAGGGAGCTGTAGGAGCTGAATCCTGACAAAACAGTGAATGGATTGATGGATTGATGGATTGATGGATTGATGGATTGATGGTTGCCACACAGAGGCGAGGCACACTGTGATGCTGACGCTGCTGTGAGCTGTGCTGAATGTCCTGCACTTAGTCCTGGCACTGGGCGGAGAGCAAAGCTATTCCTGCACCACTTCAGTGCGCTACACCTCGGACGATGTTACGTAACCTCTGTCTCGACTTCGTCACCAGGACAGAATAGTGAGGATTTATTTGTCCTAACCTACTTCAAACCATTGCTCGTTTCCAAATGTCACATGGAAACCCACCCGGTCCAAACTGTGTCATTTGAACAAACCGACTCAGTGAATTGAATGTCATTACTTTGTGTAGCATTTAATTGCTTAACCTTTGCTGAAACCTTAGTGTTCCACCTGAGCTCACCCCAGAGCCCCTGCAGGCAACAACTGTCTTTTAAGAACCAGAAAAGGTTCTTTGAAGAACTTAAAGGTTCTCTAAAAATGTATACCATCCAATAACTCAAACATGAATTAAGAATCCTTTAACATCCCAAAGAACCACACGACATCATGTAGAACCAGCCAATCAAAAACATAAAATGGTCCTTTAGTGGTTGATGGTTCTTCGTGGAACCACACAGCGTTTTAAAGAACCAGTTAAGAACCATTATTTTTCTGTATGGTTTGACGTAAGCCATGCTGATAAGTAACATGTTGTGGTGGTGTTTGATATTTTATGCTATTTGTGACTATTATCAGGTAAAAACACAAAAGACTAAATTTAGACTAAACAACACAAGCTTTACTTATTTGCTTTTTTCTGGAGTTTTCAGCCATATTACATGGTTTTCATCAGCAGATGGAGTGCGCTCAGTTGTGTGATTCGTGTGATTCACTGAACTTGGAAATAGAAGGTTGACAAAACAATCCAAACTCAAGTTCATCTTACTGGCATTTGTTTTCAACCATAAAATGGTAAACAGACTTGCGTTTATATGGCACCTTTCTAGCCTTTCTTCGACTAATCAAAGTGGTGTACACTACATGTCAACATTCACCCGTTCACACACAGTCATACACCGATGGCAGCGGCAGCCAAACAAGGTGGCATTAGGATCTAATCTAAATGCTACTAAATGCTATAGTATCTTGCCCATTGAGCCACAGTAAACAGATTTTCACTATCATGAATTGTTCTGTAAAATCTAATTAGCACGTATTATTATCTAACGCAGGTAAGTCCAAAAATTCACTTTCCTTTTAGCTCTGTGTTTTGTCTCCACCAGCTCCTGAGAAGTCGGCTCAAACCGGCGTGGTGCGGCGCCGGGCTGCAGGCAATCAAATGTAATTAACTGGAAATAAATTGATTCAAGCGGATGCCGACCTCTTGGCGTTGCTGTGCTATTTATATAGTTTAACATAATTAGATACCACTATACGGTTGCCGATTTGTTAATTTTCAACAGGGGAACAATATGTCCCATGATACTGATAGTTTAGAGTTTTAACTTGTATGCCTGTTTAAAACAACGCTAGAAAAACACAAGAGACGCAATTCTAAAGAGTTTATCTTTTCATTTGAAATACCTGCCGACAAAAAGCAGCGGTGTGGAAAAGGAGCTGATGAGAAGTGTGAAACTTAAAAGAGATTTAACAGATTCAAAACCAAAACATTTCCGCAGACTTGAGTGATAATCATGTGTGAGTTTGTCACAATAAGTGACCTTTTCCACGTTACAGAAATAGATTAGTGCAGCTTTAAGGGCCATGGACAACAAATATGAATCCGTTGGATATGAATGCATATAAAAACAAAAAGGAAATGATGACAACAAAGTCACTAGTCATTTCACTTTCATGCAATCATATTACTTTGTGCATGTGTATTGTGATTATAGCTGCTATGTGGTCTGTTGCTGTCCTCAGGGTGGTGCGCCGTTATTATTAATCATTGTTAATCTTACTGACATTAATAATTCTATTGATAGAATATAGAATATTTAATAATTTCGTTTTTCATATATGCTAATAACTCAAACACGCTCCTTTTCGTTCCCAGCATACATGTATCACTGTAGCATAGTCAGACGCATATATCAACAGCGACCAAATAGCTGCCTATTTTTTCCTGCCACCTGCTACAGATAATGAAGCGAGGCCTATACAGCGTATTGGACTGCCTCCTCCTTCCGGCCCCAACAACATGGCATTGAATGAGCCAACGCAGTGGGGGGGGATAATACTCATTTGGAGAGCATAGCGGGGGCGTTGCTTCAGATACAACTAATCCTCACACCTCATCGCCAAGATGTGGCTGGATGCTGCAGCGCTCGCCTCAGCCGCTCCCTCTCTCTTTTCTTTCTCCCCCTCCTCATTTCTCTTTGCTTTCTTGACATTCAGTCCCTCTCCTGCTGGCTTTGTTCTCATCGCTAAGCCCTTTTTTTTTTCCTTCTCCTCCTTCACTTATCCCCCTCTCTTCTGGGGCCTGAAAGGGCGGGGCACTTTTTAGAGAGGAAAACATAACAGCGGATTTAAAAGATAAGATAAGGGAGGTTGATTAAAAAACAAAGAGAGGAGAATGCAGCTCAGCAGGAGGGAATGATGTTTGGTTTTGGAGAACCTATACCAGGACACTTTGTACAGCAGCATCATGCTATGTCCGCTGGCCGAAAAATAAATGATGTGTACATTTTCTCTCGTCTCTCACTCACCTCATCAGCCCAATCACTCTCACCTGCTCACTCTCTTTAGACCCCAGTCTCTCACACACACTCTCACTGCCAGATCGTTCTCCGCTTTATGCCAGACTTTCCTGCGTTTACCCTCTGACTGGTTTCTCCGTTGGCGACCCTGGTTTCTCCGTTGGCGACCCTGCCTGTTTGGACTTCTCCGCCTTGCCTCGGCCCCGGTAAACGACTCAGCCTTCTGTCCCCGACCACGAGGTTCTGCCTCTGCTTCCTCTGGGTTCTGTCTACCTTCTCCCTTGACGGCTTGGCGTTCCACCGAGTGGATTTCTACACGCGTGCAGATCCAAGACTGTTGGCCTGTTGTGTGTTCTGCCTGGAATAAAGTTTCGTTCCAACTATTCCGTGTGTCTGTCGTAGTGCTTCTGGGTCCTTACCACACCCGTTACAGTACGATCTGGCATGAACATGGACCCAGCTTACGACACCTCATCACAGGCCCGGTTCGTGTCAATCGAAGAGGAGATTTGTCGCCCACACCGCCGAGGTTCGCCACACTTGGGTGAATCAAGACCAGATTATGGCCACCTTGATAAATCAGGTACAGCAACTCACGGCAGCCATAACCCAGACCATCGTGACCTGCTTCGGTCCACTCCGGACTCGAACCAGCGCGTTCAACGCCAGTCTCGGAGACCCGGGTGGGGTAGCCGGAACGTTACGCTGGGGACCCGGAGGGTTGCAACGCATTCCTGATGAATTGTTCCATCCTGTTTGCGTTGCAGCCCCACACCTTCACTTCTGAGGACACCAGAGAGGCGTTCACCATCAACCATCTGATGGGGAGAGCTCGCCTGTGGGGACCGGCGGAATAGGATCGCCGTACTCCTGCCTGTGCTTCCTTCCGGTCCTTCTCCGACGAGCTGCACAAGGTCTTCCGGGTGGTGTCCATGGGACCGGACGCCGCCGGCGGGTTACTGGGGCTTCAGCAGGGCCACCAAACTGTCACGGACTATGCCATTGATTTCCGGACCAAGGCACGATTAAGTTCGTGGAACATGGCCGCCCAGTGTGACGCATATTTGCTCGGCCTAGCAGATTACGTCAAAGACTAACTAGTCTTGTTTGAGTTACCCACATCCCTGGACGGGCTTATCGAGGTAACCACCCGATTGGATCGTCGCATCCAGGCCAGGCGGCTGGCGAAGCGCCGGTCATTTTGCTCACAATTGCCCGGTAAAAGCCCGGGTTCACCCGACCCTCCTTCTGCCAAAGACCACTATTCCACACCAAGTTACTTCTACCCGGGGGCTGCCAGACTATTTCCACCTTCCTGGATTCAGGAGCAGAAGGGTTCATTATGGACGAAGGACTCGCTATACAGTTGGGGATCGACTGGATACCTTTCCCCCAGTCTGTTCCAGCCGGGGCCCTTGACGGTCATCTTCTGGGGACGGTGACACATCAAACCGTTCCGGTCCACATGCTCCTTTTTATAACAAGATGAGCTGACATAGATTGTGGTTGATAAATCTGATAAAATGTTAATTGAACGCCCCACTGCTACTCATTCAAGCAGTCAGAGCTACCATGGAGCCACACTGTCACTAATTGAACTCCCTGCATGGATATTATCTAATGTTTGGGGAAACAAAATGGAGTTTTCAGAGAGGATAGAAAGATGACGATAGAAGCTAAAGCGACAGATCACAGTGTTAAAGTGAACCACCACATCAACTGAAGATCGAGACAGAAGAAAATTAAATTAAGGACCATTGTTCCTGTAAAGCAGAGTAGGTCTTTAATCACTGTTACAATCATTAAAAGCAAAAGCAGCATGTGAAGACATTCAGTATACCTTCAGTAGCTAGCGTAGCATAGAAGTGTTAATGTTAGTTGATGCTGTGCTAATGTTAGCTCCACAGATTTGTATCGTAGACTGTATATAAGACGTGGACGTAGTCACCATGACATCACTCATTGGTTTGTGGACCGCCATTTTGAAGCCTCCAGTTCGGCAATTTCGCCTTCGCCATCTGTGATTACAGCCGTCGCCATGTTGTTGTTTTGTTTGCAGCCAATGAACGCAAGTTACCATATTTGGAATGCGGAGGTGTGACGTAGAGAGGTAGCACAGCGACCTGTCAATCACAGTAAGCCCCGCCCCTAAAGCATCCCCTGCTTTATGGTCTGTTTGACTCTAAATGGAGCATAATGTACTAAATGAACATCATGCTGTATTGAAGAAGACTGTAAACTAGAGATTGAGACCATAAACTCATGTTTACAATGTTTACTGAGGGAATAAATCAAGAGAGAAGTAGAGTCATTTTAGACTAGACTTCTATACACCCAGAGGAGTCGCCCCCTGGTGGACACTAGAGAGAATGCAGCTTTAAGGCACTTACACATTGGCTTCACTCCTTCCAGGCTCTCCGGTTAACGGGTATCACTATTACACAACGTTTAACCATGACGAGCTCCAAATCTACAAAATCAGCCTAAAAATGAAGAAGAACTGAAGTCATCGCATGTGAGTCCATGGAGCAGAGCCGATTAGTTCAATCAGGAGAGACAGAAAGTCAGATAAAGAACAGATGATATGTGATGATAAAGTCTTTGGAGCTTGGACTCTACAGGAAGATTGGTAATGGATTGGCGTCTGCAGCAGCAAGATAAATCCCCCGTGGAGTCCAGACACTGGTGGTGGTGAGGCTGATGATGAAGATGATGAATCTGATGAAGACTGGGCGGAGATGGGGAGGTGCGCAACAGCAGCATGACTGCACTGAAGGTAGAGAGACTGTCATACTTAAAAGAGACAGCAGCAACATGACAGGCTAACGATGTCACTGATTCACTGTGCCATTGGATAGAAGAGACCAGCTGATCTAAACAGCTGACATCATGATTGACAGCAACAAAATAATGAGTGAGCCTGCGTGAGGAGTGATTGAGAGATGTATGAGAAGTAAACATCGGGCGTCGTCTTCCTGACTGAACTTACGCTAGAGCTTCATTTGCCGGACCCCGGTCGGAGCTGGCCAACGCTGCGATATGATTGGCCCGTCTGCGTTGGAGGGGCATGCTATGGCGCTCTGGTGGCCCTGCTCAGAATAGAAACACTCGCTGCACAATGTCTCCGCAGCGAGGGACAGTTGTGAATTTGGGTTTTGACGCAGAGATACGGGGGCTGAAATGTGAATAACATCTAACAAAATAGAATATAAATGTCACTCACAATAGAACAGGAGAGAGACAAACGGTGTGAGAGAGGGGGAAAGAGTGAGCCTCGGGCTCCTCTCAGCATTTCATCATGAACACAAACGGTTTCCCAACAAATACCAAATGTCAGAGGCCCTTCAAGTAAACAAAAGCCAGAGGCAGCATTAGTGTCTCGTATGTCAGCTTCCTGGCCGCTCGCCCTCAGTCTGCCCTTTGCTTCAGCTAAACCTTTGGCTAAGACTGCCCAGCAAGTACGCACAGACACAAGTAATGAAAGGCCGGTAATAGATCTGCCTGCAGAGAAAATGCAACCAGACAGTAATGGTTAGATCCACCTACGAACAGAATCCACACTGTTTATATTTCCACCCTGTGTGGGAGACCGCAGACGCTGAGATTGTACCTTAATCTTCACGACGTAGGAGCAGCATTCACTGTGAATGCAGCCATCATTTCATGTGTGACCCTGAGCAACATTGCTGTAATGATCCAACTGTAAAGCTTTGATTATTGCCTTCTGGTGTTGCCCAAAAATAGAGCCCCAGCTACATTCATTTAAACAGGCGATGAAGGAGTTTCCTGACGTCATCCTCGTCTTCGTGTACGTCTCGCTCCCTGTGGAACTCAACACCGCTGGAGTTACTGTACGACGACTTCATGCGGGTCAATTGCGATTCTGGAAGCCCCTTTCACTCTTCGAAGATATCCTCATGGTTTTCCTCCCAGTATTGCAGTTCGACCCATTCACAGCCGCAACCTGTTTGGTTTATGCGGCCACTCATTAATGCTTACATGGGGTGAGCATTAACAATAAGCAATATGTAGCTACGAAGAACATTTGGGCAACTGTTCAAAGCAACCCATGTTTTTAATTTCCTGACATGCAACCTCTGGCAACCAATGTGAATTAAGACTGTCCTCTTTGGTATATTTTTTTATATTTTATATTTGCAAATATCTTATTTTTCATCGGATGATTGAATCAAGATGATTTTTCATCAGGATCATCTTGTCCTGCCTTTAACCGTGACCTCCGGTTTGTTCCTTTCCTTGACCAAGAAGTTGTAGTTGCCCAACAAAGCCAGACTCTATCCAGGGGGGGTGGTAGTTTAAAACCGGGCCGACTGTTTGGATCCTTTTGGAAGGTGCCGTTATCCTCGTTACCAAGATGATACATCCACTGACGTCTGAGGAGGAAACACATCCAGAGGGATTCTTCACAACCCGGAAACAGAGCTTTTGTTTTTCTAAATGGTTCATAGTTTATGAAGGCATTCATTAGCCTACAACTTACAGTATCATTTATATTAGAAAGCGATTTTTGCAATATTTAAATGGAAAAGTACTGAAATCTATTTTGAATTCTCTTTAGGTCAAGTGAAACCGTTGGGTTTATCTACAATAGTGAAAATGTGTTGTTGTAGTTCGACTTCAGTTTTCACGGGAAACTCTGACAAAAAACAAATTCAAGTTTCATCATTCATGTTGGAAAACTAAGACCTCAAACAATATGTTACATTTGAGCGGATCAGTGAAGTCCTTCTGTGAACGCCTCCCTCTGTCAGGACAACCCCATGACAGGATCAATAGCTGTGGCCCAGAGGCAAAGTCACGATGAAATCACCAGTGACCTTTCTGCTGTACCTCACCCACAGCTAACAGTTCAGCCAACAGCTAGGACCGGGGTCCATCCTCTCGGGAGCATGAATGTGCTCCAAAGAAATGACAGCAATCTACCAGTTAGTTTCCTATTTATTTAAGTGTATTAGTACAGCACATTTCAACAACAAGGTAGTTCAAAGTGCTTCACATAAAACCATTAAAAGCATCAAAACATAATGCAAAAGAAAAGGACATTTAAGAACAGTCATTGAAACACTAAAACGCAGTGTAGAAAATATAATACAGAGTAGTAAAATGCAGAAATGTATTAATATCATTGACTCTGGTTCAGTTAAAGGCAGCATTAAACAGAGACGTCTTCAGTCTGGATCTAAAGGAGCTGAGGGTCTCAGCAGACCTGCAGCTTTCTGGGACTTTGTTCCAGATGTGTGGCGCAGAAGAACTGAACGCTGCTTCTCCATGTTTAGTTCTGACTCTGGAACAGAAGGTAGACCGGTCCCAGACCACCTGAGGGGTCGGGATGGTTCATGAGGTAGCAGCTGATCCCTGAACCATTCAGTGCTTTATAAACCAACAGCAGGACCTTAAAGTCAAGTCTTTGTTGGACAGGAAGCCAGTGAAGACCTCAGAACTGGACTGATGTGATCCACTTTCTTGGTCTTAGTGAGGACTCTGAATCAGCTGCAGCTCTCTGACTGACTTTTTACAGAGACCTGTGAACACACCGTTACAGTAGTCCAGGCTACTGAAGACACATGATGGACACATTGAGACATAAGTCCTCTAGTCCTTGAGATGTTCTTCAGGTGATAGGAGGCTGGTTTTGTGATGGTCTTGATGTGGTGTTCAGGTTGAGGACTGAATCCATAACTACACCTAGACTTCTGGCTTGGTTTGTGGTTTTTAACATCAGTGATTGAAGCTGAGCTTCAATTATACAAATTGTCAATATTTGTGTTTTTGAGATATAGAATGCACCCAGTAACATGTGTAAAATAAATGTTAAATAAAGGGTGTTCTGCTTCCTTATAACCGGCACAAAGTCCACGTTAACTAGGACTTTCTTTTAAAATGTGTTCTTGCCTCAGCTGGGTGGGACGGCGGTGCGTTCAGGTGCGCTCTGGTGTTTCATCAACTCATAGAGCCGAAAGTCAGCTGCTCAGCCCTCGACCAATGGGAGGACAGCGCTGCGTTTGGGTGAAGATATTTCAGAATAGATTTCAAGCTTCTTTCTTACATGTTTTTATGTGAAGCGCTTTGTAACTTTGTTCCGATAAGAGCAATATAAATAAAGATATCATTATTATGGTCACCACAGATATCAACTACTATAAACAACAAGAAACTGTGTAAATATCGGTAAACTCAGGACTCAAATGTATCAATGGTACCGAGGTAATAATCAGTCAACGGGTGCTTTGCTGTTTCTAGACATCCTTTATTATCTCCAGTTCTGTTACTAAGAAACTCAGATGTTTCTGAGTTGGAGAGCTTTATGGAATATGTTGCCATTTAATGACATCAACGTTCATACATCCCCATAACCCACCAGCTTACCATCCTCAGCTCAACCATCTGTGTGATGGAACAGAAGAAACGTCGATATATGCTAAAGCTTCATATTCTTAGATCAACTGAATGTGCAGCAACGGTTAAATAACCGGTGAGTTCGATGGTGATCATGAACACACTGAAGGACGTGTGAAACTCATAGCACTCATCTCGTCCCATCGCAGAGAGTCTCAAAGTTAGAGGGCGGTGAAGCGAGGACCGGCGCTGACCTCTCTAACCCGGGCCCGGCTCAGGGCGGCACGTCGGCCATCTTCCTCTTGCGGTAGTTGAGGACGAGGCTGGAGGCAGTGAGCTGCGAGGCCCGGCCCTTCTCCCAGCTCTGGAAGCCGTTGAGGCCGCTCTGCCCCGACGTGAACAGGGCCTTCTCCAGACAGTCCAGGCGCTCCACCAGCGCAGACGTGTCCTCGTTGTAGGCATTCTGGGAGGAGTCCATGTTCCGTCTGAAGCGGCCGATGAACGTCTGGGAGAAGGACAGCGTCAGCGGTTTGCAACAAATTATTAGGGAAGACAAAGACGGCAGACGAAGGGCTCTGTGTGAGTATTACTGCTGACGAGGTACTTTTAAACCAAAGCAATACTTCAACCATGAAATGACTTCTTTTGTTTTTGTTTCAGTTACTCTGCCAGAGTTACTTTGAAGCCTCAAGTTTGGCGATTTCACCGTCGCTAGTTTGACTTTTTGCAGCCAATGAGGAGTGACGTAAAGACACACCGGGTACGACTCTGGTAGAGACCTGTCAATCACCATGTAGCCCCGCCCCTAAAGCATCCCCTGCTTTCTGGTCTGTGTGACTCTAAATGGACCATGATGTACTAAATGAACATCATGCTGTGTTGAAGAAGACTTGAGACTAGAGACCGGGAGCATAGAGCCGGAGGTTTGCCTCACGATGAACGGAGAGAAAAGTCTTCATTCATCCGTATTAAAACCTTAAAATGTACAAACACCTCAGACTCACACAGACGAGTAGTTTGTCACATTTTAAAGTGTCTCTATAGAAACGCAGTTATGCATAATGCGCTCATCTTCCACTCATTCGGTTCTGGTTCGAGTTAACGCATCACATGACACACTGGCTGAAGAAATGGATATGATATCAAATATACACTTTCTCCGTTTAAACATGTAATAACCCTCGTGGTGCGTAAAGCTCCGGAGAAGCGCGTCGTCCCTCGGTGTTTGTTTGCCCGTCAGACAATGAGATCACTTATAATCTGCCTGGTAACAGCTGCACCAGACAGCCAATAGTAAGCCACGTATTCTGATCTGCTTGCACCCCCTAGCTGTAATGCATGAAATAACACAGAATCTGCATTGTGCCCGTTGATCTATGAAGTTTGAAAGAAAAGCATCGCAGCTTCTGCACAATGCAACACTACATTTGACCACTTGTGTACGTTTACCTCTCAGAAAACATCATTTAATCCGATCTGTTGTTGTGATGGGCTGGAAATCAAACCGTGATCACAAGCTGTGAGATGATCTGACATACGGATTCTCAGTTCTTAGCAAACAATAATAAATAAAAGGAAAATATTCTTTGAGTAGAATGTGAAGTGATCACCTGTGGTGCTGAAGTGACTTGATGCAGCTGCCAACACTTTACTTCACCTGGAGCAGAACCTGGCTACAGGAATAGCTCAACATTTAGGAATTACACTTGTTCACTTCCTGGGGCAGAGTGGAATAACTGCACATTAAATATAGACAAGCTGTGTGAGCTTAGCTTAGCATTGAGACCCGACACCCACCAGCCCCTCTGAAGCTCATTTATTAACATCTTTTTATCTCGTCTGTTCACCAAACGAGTGTAAAAGCGCCTCAAAAGAGTATTTTGGTGTCCTGAATAAAGCATGCCTATCTGTACACAGTTCATAATTCACTGGATTTACAGAATTCAAACAATCTAACAGCATCGGCTGCTCGGCAGATGTTTCCCCGTCTGCCGTAGACGCAAAGCTTTGAGCTCACATCTTCTCACATCTTCTCTGTAAATGCGTATGTCGTACATCTGTGCACAGAAAGCTTCGCTAAGTCCCACCCTCCCCAGAGCAGACTGGCCAATTATAGCATAGCATCTGTTAGCTCTGATTAGGGTCCTCAACTAACAAAAACTGTAATCAGCTGTTTCAGATGGTCTTCATGTTCAGTGGATTTAGAGCCAGCGAAGGTTAAAAGTTGTGTAACAGTGATACTCGTTACCTATATAAAAACCTGTGGAGCTAACATCAGCGGCGTATGTTAGCGCAGCAGTAACTAGCGTCAACACTTCTATGCTACGCTAGCTACTGAAGGTGTACTGAATGTCTACGCACGCTGATTTTCCTTTTTAATGATTTGTATAACAAATAAAGGCCGAGTCTGCTTTACAGGAGCAGTAGTGTTCCTTCATTGTTCATTCTTTTCCAAAGGTTAGATGTTTCTTCAGGGGGTGCAGTTAGTGACAGTGTGGGCTCCGTGGTAGCTCTGACAGCTTGACAGGAGTAGCGGGAGGGGGGCAGGGCTTAGTGAAGGGTCAATTTTAAATAACGGGTCTAAGCCCACTTAATATCTGACACCACAAGAAGCAACTGGTTTCTCGTCCTGCAGGTTTGTCTCACCTCCCAGAGGATTTAAATATGTATAATCTGAGGTTTGACAGTTGGTACTCCAGCACGTGTTTTTGTCCCTTCTCATGTTAAATGAACTCAGCTACGTCAATGACGGTGCGCGTCGCTCACCTGCAGCAGCGTCTGAGCGATCTCGGGGTTCTCCGGGCTGTCAAAGTGCAGCATCTGGGACCCCAGGCCGTAGTAGTAGGGCCCCATCTTGTGCAAGTCCACCACGTTGGGGTCGGCGTTGAACACGGTCCTCCAGCCCTCCCTGTACACCTTGGGGAGCTCCACTGACAACACTCTCCTCTTCTTCTCGTACAGACCCTTGGACAGCCACAGAGGGAGCTCCATCTTTGTGCCCTGAGACAAACGACGTGGACTTCAGTTATTATCGGCCCCTGCTTGCTGGGGTCCATATTGCAGGTATATGCTGGAATCCACTGTGTCTGATCTTACAGTAACACGGTTATGTAAAATGATCTTAATTGCTAAATCTAAAGACATAGAAACGAGGGCCATTCCTACTGATGTTCATCCAGAGGAGACTTAGTGGTGGTGTGTGTGTGTGTGTATATATATATAAAAAACACTATAACATTACATTCAATATTTCTTATGCAGTAATGGGAGCGGTTCCTCATTTGAGTTGTCAAATGTCGGGGTTCAACCAGAGACAGCCCAAACACGTTTCACAATACAGATGTTTAAATAAAGTTGTCGTATTGACTGTCACGTAACGTCACTGAAGTTGTATTGACAGTGACGTCAGTGTAATTCGTTTTCTTACTTTACATTCGGTTGCTTCACTTATTGCTGTTAATGTCTGCTTGCAAGACAAATAACTATAACATTGAAGTTAAACTGCAAAAGCATTGAATGAGGTTTAGCGTAACAGCCAACAACGCATAACCTGTATCTGGGCTACTTTTAGTTGTATCTTAGATAGATAGAGTTATCTCTAAACACATTACAATGGCAACATTCTAAACATCTCGACATTTGTCTTCGGTAACTCGACCAACCTCCGGTATGTCCTGCGCGTCAGTCGACTTCTCCAGGTATCCCAGCCGGGGGAAAGCGCACTCTGTCCGGATGGGGAGTCTCTCGTGAGAGAGCAAAATGTCGTCGAGAGACAGGAAATTCTCCTCCATTCCCACCCCAGGCTGTAAAGGTAGATACGACTGTGTATCCATGTTGTGCCCAAATGAGGTTGAAATTAGGTTTATGCCAATATATTTACTGAAATACCGCGCAAATCATATCCGTTGTTGCGTTCTCAACTCTACTTCCTTCCTATTTTTGGCGCCAGGACCCGTTGGCCAATCAGAGCGCTTGTTGTGAGCTCCAGACCAGAGGAATCGACATTCACATCCATGAGTCGAACTGAGGCGATTGATGGTGTGTTTTTTCTGCTTTAAATTCTAAAAGTTGCTTGTTCGTTTTTAAAACGTTTTCTTCGAGCTGTTTTGAATGTAAGTAAAATGTGTTGCTTCAGGGAAAAATAATACTCTTCCTGTAATTCAACAATGATATGAATTACAACATTAAATTCGCTTTTTTTTGCCTTTAAAAGTCAGGTGCAATTACGAATTTAGCCAATAGAGGTCAGAATATTACCATTACAAATTAAAAGCCCCCTTGTGTCCTGTTCTAAGAATGTGCATCGGTCATCAAGCTTTTTAAAATAATAAAAACAATAAAAATCATAATAATAATCATAATAGTCATAGATCATAATGATAAGTTCTTCAAACAAGCACTGGAAAGTCAAGCTTACATTTAATTGTAATTAAATTGTAAAGTAATTGTCATCAGACAAGGCAAATGACAATTACCCGGCGCCCCCATAAAGCAGGCAGATGTTGTCAGATGAAGTGGAGCCGTATTAAAGGCAGGTTCTGTATTCTTGTTGTGTGTCTGAGCTGAGCGGGCCGCTGTCGACTACTGTAGCTGCAGTCTGAGAGACTCGTTACATGTTTTCATTCAGCAGACTGAAAAGACTGAAGCGCACATCATTCCCCAAATGAGACCGTCCCCCTCCGTTAGCTGCAGGCCACGATACACAGGGAACACAGATAGGCGGTGAGGTTAGCGGTTAGCGGTATTATCTGGCTTCTCCAATGCCGTTATCACATGATGGCCGATGCAAGAGGCAGATATTTAAAAAGACTCTATGAGGCAAAGTCACAAAGCATGCTGGTGTTTACCAAACCAGCCAGTGTGGCAAACAACAGAGTGATGACAACACACGACAACTTTGTGAGCCATGTCTGAAGTTTTGTTGTTTCTGAAACGACCAGTGTATTCTTTTAATGCTTTAATGTACAGTATGTCATCGTACATTCTAACACTAATTGCTTTCTGCATTTACAGTTGTGGTCAAAAGTTTACATACACTTGTAAAGAACATAATGTCATGGCTCTCTTGAGTTTCCAGTTATTTCTACAACTCTGATTTTTCTCTGATAGCGTGATTGGAACAGATACTTCTTTGTCACAAAAAACATTCATGAAGTTTGGTTCTTTCATGACTTTATTATGGGTTAACAGAAAAAGTGATCAAATCTGCTGGGTCAAAAATATACATACAGCAGTGCTAATATTTGGTTACATGTCCCTTGGCCATTTTCACTTCAATTAGGCGCTTTTGGTAGCCATCCACAAGCTTCTGGCAAGCTTCTCGTTGAATCTTTGACCACTCCTCTTGACAGAATTGGTGCAGTTCAGTTAAATTTGATGGCTTTCTGACATGGACTTGTTTCTTCAGCATTGTCCACATGTTCTCAATGGGATTTAAGTCAGGACTTTGGGAAGGCCATTCTAAAACCCTAATTCTAGCCTGATTTAGCCATTCCATTACCACTTTTGATGTGCGTTTGGGGTCATTGTCCTGTTGGAACACCCAACTGCGCCCAAGACCCAACCTTCGGGCTGATGATTTTAGGTTATCTTGAAGAATTTGAAGGTAATCCTCCTTCTTCATTATCCCATTTACTCTCTGTAAAGCACCAGTTCCATTGGCAGCAAAACAGCCCCACAGCATAATACTACCACCACCGTGCTTGACGGTAGGCATGGTGTTCTTGGGGTTAAAGGCCTCACCTTTTCTCCTCCAAACATATTGCTGGCCATTGTGGCCAAACAGCTCGATTTTTGTTTCGTCTGACCACAGAACTTTCCTCCAGAAGGTCTTATCTTTGTCCATGTGATCAGCAGCAAACTTCAGTCGAGCCTTAAGGTGCCGCTTTTGGAGCGAGGGCTTCCTTCTTGCACGGCAGCCTCTCAGTCCATGGAGATGCAAAACACGCTTGACTGTGGACACTGACACCTGTGTTCCAGCAGCTTCTAATTCTTGGCAGATCTGCTTTTTGGTGGTTCTCGGTTGACTCTTCACCCTCCTGACCAATTTTCTCTCAGCAGCAGGTGATAGCTTGCGTTTTCTTCCTGATCGTGGCAGTGACAAAACAGTGCCATGCACTTTATACTTACAAACAATTGTTTGCACTGTTGCTCTTGGGACCTGCAGCTGCTTTGAAATGGCTCCAAGTGACTTTCCTGACTTGTTCAAGTCAATGATTTGCTTTTTCAGATCCATGCTGAGCTCCTTTGACTTTCCCATTGTAGCGTTTGTATCCAATGAGCACTATTTAAATGGCCTCAGAGAAGTCACCAGCTGTAGTCACTCATAATCACTCACAAGAAGTTAAGAGGCCATGCTATGAAGCTCATTTCATTGACACAACTTTCTAAGTCACCAAAATTGCTAATTCATGTTGCTGTATGTATATTTTTGACCCAGCAGATTTTGTCACTTTTTCTGTTAACCCATAATAAAGTCATGAAAGAACCAAACTTCATGAATGTTTTTTGTGACAAAGAAGTATCTGTTCCAATCACTCTATCAGAGAAAAATCAGAGTTGTAGAAATAACTGGAAACTCAAGAGAGCCATGACATTATGTTCTTTACAAGTGTATGTAAACTTTTGACCACAACTGTAATTGCTAAATGCTGCATCTATCCATTTTTTGGACAACCACAACCGTGACATATCATCACCTCCTCAACAGTTTCCTCTCCATCCATCAGACGCACAGCAACGTCAGCATCCATTCGGAGCCATTCATTTGTTGGTGGCGATCTCCTTTCAGCTCCGTTTTTGGGTCAACTCCACTAACTTCTGAGAAAAGCCCAGTCCTTTAGCTGCAAAACGCTCCACTACGTTCACCAGCTCGTCAATCATCGTCGGTGGGCCACAGGTAGCAGGCAGTGGGTTTACCAAAGCGTTCTCGCTACAACAGCTGCTGCAAGGTTGACGGCGAGAGTGGACGTAGAATAAAATGTGTAAAACCAAAACGAGCTGAAAGAAGCTGAAATGTCCTGCTGACTGCATTCCGTGGTGTTAAATGACACACTTCCTGGTTTTAACTTCCTGGTTTTAACTTCCTGGTTTTAACACGTATAGAGCGATGAAACAAATGGATGAAGGAAGGGGAGACAACTTCACCGCCCAAGAAGTAGAATGTTTGATAGATTAAACAGATCAAAATATAGCGGCTGTTTTTACACACACACACACACACACACACACACACACACACATATACATATACATACACAGCCCACTCCAAATACGGCAGCTTGGTCAGTCAAACGCGCCAAATGGCGTTTCCACGAGGCCACAGTAAAGGAGGAAGTCAAAGAGACACAGCACCATCACTCAGGAGGCCCGTGTTCATGTCAATGTCGTCTTATTTCAAATTACGTAACTTTATTGAACTTACGCTTTACTAACCCGACCGAGTAGGGTGTGCAGAGCGTCGTGGTTTGACGCGCAGGGCCGCTGACCGAGCTGCTGTATTTGGGAATGAGAACGTGTTGAGACACACACACACACACACACACACACACACACACACACACACACACACACACTCCTTAGAGCTGGATTCAAGTTACACCCCAAACAAGAGAGGGTGGAACCATGAAGCATCTGTTGATGGTAAAGACAAAGGTCGCTCTGCGGCTGTTGAGAAGAAGCTCCTCTTTGATCAGTCGCTGCACCAACATCCAAGATTCGATCTGAAAAAACAAGCAGAGCATCTCAGCAGTGAGTCCGACTCTGACACACTGACTTGTTGAAGGTGTGAGAGTAGAACCCAACACGATGTATCGTAGCGTGGACGGTAGAAATGTTTCAACAACATGGAGCAGCTTGTCGTGTATTTGCGATGCATTTCTGGCTCAAGTTTAACGTTTCGGTACATTGAATTTCTTCCCTTTTGATAACCAGCCAAACAACCTGGAGTCAAACTGGAATATTTACACAAATATTTTGAAAGAGAAACATTTTTCCACTGTAGACCAACAGTGTGTGGAGAGAAAATATCTGGGCGCCACAAGCTGGTGTCCATAAAATCAGAAACTACAAAGTCGAGTTTAGCTTAGATTAAAAAAACAATTAACAAAGGAACCGGAAGTGCAGAACCGCTGACTCATTTCTGGGTTTTAAGACTCACAGTGGTCCACAAGACTCATGGTTATTGTGTTAAATGAAAAAATGTAAAAAAAAATACTTCTCAGAAACAAAGCAGAAGGCCCTACCATAAACTTAATCTACTGTTGAGTTATCCGCGGTGAGCGTGGAGACGGCCCTTTTCTTGTCAAACGGCATTCTGGGAAATAGTAAAGTGACTAAATGACATTGGACTACACACGGCCTTCCCAGAGAAAGAGGACACGTCACACGCCATCCCAAAATAACCCGGACTGCTGTCGGAGTGGGAGATGATTCAAGACTTAACTGCATCACCTAGAACACATAGTGTGTGTCTGTCGGCCGACCGTGGAGTCGGGATGAAGACGTCCGATGGGGACGGATGACTTGTATCTGGGTCACAGAGGGAAAGTGAAGAAAATGGAGTCTGTCATCTAGCACAATTTATTCCACCATTTGTTTACAGTAGCTTTGTAAATGCAGTTTGTTCGCACGTTGATCTGTAGAAGTCTTCATACATCAACTCTTGGCATTCTGAAGAGTGGGTAACACCTCACATGATTGGAATATTAAACAAATTTTGTTAAATATGAACAAATGAATAAATAAGCCCCGTCCAGTGGATCCACAGCGGGACTACAGTCCTTTTTTTTTCTTCTTTTTTTCCGGGTCCGAGTGGCTCGCGTCTCCAGTCGCAGTCAGCCAGAACTACTCTAGCAGAAACACAACGCGGGGGGGGGGGGGGGGGGGGGGGGCAGACAGTAGCAGCCGAGAGGCGCCTTTGGAATCACACACACACACACACACACACACACACACACTCACACGCACAAACAGTCATATGCACGGAGACGCACGCACTCCAGACTCTCACGGGGGAAATGACTCGTCACATGAAGAGAATCTGGCAGATCGAACAAAGAAAAGAGAGAGAAGTCGGGCTCGTCATTTACAATGCGCCGCCTCTCTGTAGCTGTAAACATCAGCAACGTAAAGGGAGGACTGCCAGCCGCACACACACACACACACACACACACACACACACACACCCACACACACACACACACAGGGGACATGGACATCTAGACTGTAAACATTTCAATACACTGACACACACATACGGCACTGTCCCAGTCAGCCCTCGACACTGACCTTCACGCTGTGTCTCTCTCTCTCTCACACACACACACACACACACACACACACACACACACACACACACACACACACACTAGGCTTCAGCAAAAGCTATGTTGTCACAGTTCCAAGCTCAGACAGACACACCCACACACACACACACACACACACAGAGTACATACACATACCAGGTGAAGCCTGACACTGGAGCATCCTGAACACACACGTTACACACTAGGAGCGTAAACTACACTGCTGGGCCCTTCCTCCCTCCCAACCAGAACTGAGCGTGCTCAAACCACTCCTCCGCCCCCTCCTCGTACATCCTGTACATAGACGAGCTGACCCCCCCCCCAGTTTGGTTCCTATGCCTCCATCTCCCCCCCCTGCCCGCTCAGGTGTGCACAAACCAGATCTAAGAATTATTATTATGCTTGATTTGCTTATTATGAGTCATGTTGGCGAGGGAGGGCGCAGAACAGAGGCCGTGAGGAAGAAGCACGCTCCGTCACGAGAGGACGTCACCAAGCCGGACTCCTGCTGTGACATGAGAGGGCCGCCGGAGTCTGATCTCAAAGCAGCTTTCTGCAGCTGCGACACGTCGTTGGTTTCCTTCTCATCACTCGCCGCCTCCCTCCTTTCTTGTGTGGTTTCCTGTCGTCTGCCCCCTCCCTTCTCCGGCCTCCCCCTCCCCAGTTAAGGCCGTGGGAGGGCCGGACGCGGACCGCTGACGGGCCCGGGTCCGGACGCAAGACGGGAGGCTAGCTGCTTGGAGGCCTACGAGGACCCTCATGGCAGGGAGGCGACGGGCCTCTCAGGTCGGAGGGGGGGAGCCGAGGCGGATGAAGCCCTTTAAGGACTGTTAGCCTGGAGGAGTGGGAGGGGAGGGGAGGGGGGGGGGGGGGCAGTCTCTTCAGCCGAGGGAGGGGCCCTTTAATGTACGGGGGATTGACAGCCACGTTGTTCTGGGTTCACTTTAAAGGAGGTGGATCTCTTGGGTAGGATGGTGGAGTGTGGCGGGATGAGTATGTGTTGATCGCTTTGATTGTTTCATCAGATTTGGTTTGCGTCTGCGTCCAGATATCCATGGCAGGACCACGAGATGTCCTGGAGACAGACAGACAGACAGACATGATGTCGTCTGACAAGCAACATATTAAGACATGAAACAATACTTTTCTTTCTCTTTAACACTAGTAACACCGGTGAAGACGTTACTACCATCCTGAGGCCTCTACTAGGCTCATTCTTTATTTAACTATATGAATATGAATTTCTGTATGAACAAACTAAATGTACTTCGGTGATCCCATAACTTTACATCTAGCTACAGTGAATTTGTTTGGTCGGCGGAGGACGTCAGTCTCTGGACCACATGTGACTTTAAACACACAAACTACACCAGCGTCTGTGTGCCGGCTCCACTCACGGCCGTGTGTCCGCTCTGCCTGTCTCACCTTGAACAGAATTCAGAGAGGGCTGCTGGTCGGTCAGTCAGAGGGGTGTTCGGGGCAGGACCGGTTGATCTCAAACCACGAGTCTATACAGCTGCAGACACGCACAGACACACACACACAGACACACACAGACACACACAAGTTATTACAGCAAGTCTGTATGAAACACAGAGGTCATGAAATGGATTCAGCACCACAGAGGATTGTTGCTGAAGTAACACGTAGGCATGTAATATATATATATATATATATATATATATAGTATATAATATATACTATATATATATATATGTATATATATATATATATGTAATATATATTATATATATATAATATATATATATATAATATATATATATTATGTATATATGTATATCATATATATATATTATATATATATATATTATGTATATATATTATATATATAATATATATATATGATATACATATATATGTATATTATATATATATAGTATATATATGTATATTATATATATATAATATACATATATATATATATATAATATATTATATATATAATATATTATAGATATATATTATATATATTATATATATATATAATATATTATATATATATATTATATATATTATAGCTGTCAGATAAATAATAATAATAATTATATATATATCACTATAATATTTCTCTCTGAAGTGTAGTGAAGTATAAGTACAATGTAGCATTAAAAAACCTTTATAACTGATTTACATTACATTATTAATGCAAATGACTATTTCTAGAGACAACGTATCCATCATACATGTGTCTTAACCTGCAGCATTGACAGTCAGATATATAGTCTTTAAAATGTAGTGAAGTAAAAATATGAAGTAGCATAAAGTGGACAATGGATGTGACAACTAATAAAGATCAGATCAAGGTATCCTTTAAAAACCTAGTTTACATTGAAATCAAGGAGAATAACGCTAATATTATTCACAAATCATAAGGACACCATATTCACTCGTCCATGTGTCCAATCAATTCAGCCTTACTCTGCAAAGCAGCTATCACCGTCAGGTAAGCTCGGTTTAGTAAAAAGTACCTTTCCTTTGAAGTGGAGAAGGAGTATAAAGTAGCAGCAAATGAAAGTACTTGAGTAAAGTACCTATGTGGCCATTTTTTCAACCTATATATATACGATTTCAAGTACTTCTTGAGAACAGTACTTGTGTAACTATATTGCTAATAAACTCATACTTATAGTATTCACTGAAGCTGCATAAAGAATGCACAACTCCTAGCATAAAGGGACATGTCATGCTCATTTTCAGGTTCATACTTTATGTTTCTACTAGAACATGTTTACACATCATGTTTCACGTCTGAATATGGAGCAAACTTTCTGTTTTATTTGCAGAACAATAAAACATGTGTCTGAAGACATCACAATCTTGATTCATCTTTGATCGGCGCTGCCTACTTTCACAAGCAGTGATTGGTGCGTTGTTACAGATCCCACTGCTTTTCTTGGCAAAACCTGCTCCGTGTATCTGGTTGAGATGGAGATGACTGGTTAGGTCTGGTTGAGGTGGAGATGACTGGTTAGGTCTGGTTGAGGTGGAGATGACTGGTTAGGTCTGGTTTGTTGAGGTGGAGATGACTGGTTAGGTCTGGTTGAGGTGGAGATGACTGGTTAGGTCTGGTTGGTTGAGGTGGAGATGACTGGTTAGGTCTGGTTGAGGTGGAGATGGCTGGTTAGGTCTGGTTGGTTGAGGTGGAGATGACTGGTTAGGTTTGGTTGGTTGAGGTGGAGATGACTGGTTAGGTCTGGTTGAGGTGGAGATGGCTGGTTAGGTCTGGTTGAGGTGGAGATGACTGGTTAGGTCTGGTTGAGGTGGAGATGGCTGGTTAGGTCTGGTTGAGGTGGAGATGACTGGTTAGGTCTGGTTGGTTGAGGTGGAGATGACTGGTTAGGTCTGGTTGAGGTGGAGATGACTGGTTAGGTCTGGTTGGTTGAGGTGGAGATGACTGGTTAGGTCTGGTTGAGGTGGAGATGGCTGGTTAGGTCTGGTTGGTTGAGGTGGAGATGACTGGTTAGGTTTGGTTGGTTGAGGTGGAGATGACTGGTTAGGTCTGGTTGAGGTGGAGATGGCTGGTTAGGTCTGGTTGAGGTGGAGATGACTGGTTAGGTCTGGTTGGTTGAGGTGGAGATGACTGGTTAGGTCTGGTTGAGGTGGAGATGGCTGGTTAGGTCTGGTTGAGGTGGAGATGACTGGTTAGGTCTGGTTGAGGTGGAGATGGCTGGTTAGGTCTGGTTGAGGTGGAGATGACTGGTTAGGTATGGTTGAGGTGGCGATGGCTGGTTAGGTCTGGTTGAGGTGGAGATGGCTGGTTAGGTATGGTTGAGGTGAAGATGACTGGTTAGGTATGGTTGAGGTGTAGATGACTGGTTAGGTATGGTTGAGGTGGAGATGACTGGTTAGGTCTGGTTGAGGTGAAGATGACTGGTTAGGTATGGTTGAGGTGTAGATGACTGGTTAGGTATGGTTGAGGTGGAGATGACTGGTTAGGTATGGTTGAGGTGGAGATGACTGGTTAGGTCTGGTTGAGGTGGAGATGACTGGTTAGGTATAGTTGAGGTGGAGATGACTGGTTAGGTCTGGTTGAGGTGGAGATGACTGGTTAGGTATGGTTGAGGTGGAGATGATTGGTTAGGTATGGTTGAGGTGGCTGGTTAGGTCTGGTTGAGGTGGAGATGGCTGGTTAGGTCTGGTTGAGGTGGAGATGACTGGTTAGGGGTTAGGGTTGACCGTGAGTACTCAGGGTCAGGATCGGTCACGGCACAGGACACAAACAAATCGGGTTATCTCAGCGAGCATGGACGCCTGGCCAATCCTAGCGCGTGAATGCTGCACAGGGCGGGTCTTGCCAAAAAAAAGAAGTGGGATTCATAATAAGACTCGCTGACTCTGACTGGCTTTTTCCTTCAGGCACGGTGGAATCTAAATGCCATAAGGTGAACTGAAAGATTTTCTGTCTCATACTGTCAGGATACAGTTTGAGCAAATATGATAACTGAACATAAAAAACTGCCCATCTTTAAGGAATGTTATTGGAGTGCATTAAGTGGATTTAATTAGAGGAAGTGCAAAATTATATAAAGGGCAGTGATTCAAATATGTGTGTGTGTGTGTGTGTGTGTGTGTGTGTGTGTGTGTGTGTGTGTGTGTGTGTGTGTGTGTGTGTCACCTTTTGTGGTAGATGCAGAGGCACGGCAGTCTGGCTATGGTGTCCCCTTGCTGCAGTTCCTCTAGACAGATCACACACTCACCGGCATCCCTCGCCAGCACATCATCTAAAGTGGCAGTCACACACACACACACACACACACACACACACACACACACACACACACACACACACACACAGCAGAGCACATATCAGTATGCACCAAAGAAAGCGGCAATTTCAGACTCTGACAGCATATCAAACACAGCAGAGAGCAGTACGGTTGGTGCATTACACACAGTAGTGGTTCGTTTCTCCTCGTACCAATGAAAACGCACAAGGAGGAGTTTCAGGATGAATCAGGAGCCTTGACTCTGTTTCCACTGTAGAGAACATCGTCCATCATGTGGAAACTAACCACTGAATATTATTATTCCTACTTACTGTAATGAAGGCATGCCCTGAGAGAGTATCGGGTGGTTTGGTGGTTTATGTCTCAAATGTGTGTTTGTTTTGTCACAGGAGACATTTTACATTCATTAGTCAAGGCTCAGCTGGGAAGAAAGAAAAACTAAACAAAGCAATGCGGAAAATAATGAATGAGGATTAAGATGATGAATAAAAACACAGGAACATGATCGTCACAAGGAGTTTTCCAGTCACAGCATTCTGTCGGATGTTAGTGGTTCACCAAATACTAATGGTATATATTTATCACCATAGACTGTATAAAGGAGGTATACACAGTCACCACCGCTGCCTGGAGCCTGGAGCTTATGCATTCTTTGACCGTCCCCATCTCGGTTTTTGGCCTTGTGACACAAGAGGGTGGAGCCAACTGAACGCTGAATTTGAAAGACATTTTTTGGGGGCCAAAAAGTAACTTTCACGGAGTGAATAAAAACACTGTGAAAGATTTAAAGTTCTCATATGAAAACTCAGACAACGCTGTGACAGAGACCTGTCAATCACAAGTCAACCCCGCCCCTAAAGCATCCCCTGCTTTATGGTCTGTTTGACTCTGAATGGACCTTCATTTACTAAATGAACATCATGCTGTACTGAAGAAGAAGCGCTGTGTCTTTCACAAATACGGGACATGTGTACTGTCAAAGGTATTCCTAGACCACATTCACAAGCTACTGAGATGCTAAAGTAGGAAGGGTTTTTCATCATTTCTATTCTGATGTAAATAACAGATCGTTCCCCTAAAGAAAGAAAGCATGCACTTTATGCATATGGTATGACGTCACCAAACACTGTGAATAAACGCACTGTTTGCAACGTATAAACCACGGCTGTCTGAAGCTGAAATAATGAGACGTTATAGTACGACGTGTTATCTCACAACACCTCGCGTCACATCTGTCACCCTGCAGCCTGGCTGCTTCTCATCCACCGTGAGCCAATTAAGAGCCAAGCTGGTCGCAGATTCTCACCAATTATCTGCTTGTTTTCTTCTTCTTCTTCTTTTTTTTTGCACGTCATCTTTCGGTGCTGAAACGACACGGTGGATTAGACCGCTTCGGCTGCTCGCCATGGCTGTTCTCTCCGTCACGGTGGGTATTCGGTTATATTCAAAACGTGTTA
>NW_027176483.1:20995595-21030595 GCF_023349555.1 Cebidichthys violaceus | reverse complement strand
TAGTCTGTCTTGAATGTTGCGTAGGAGATAAATGGGGCCATTAAAATGAAAAGCGTTAAGCATTAAAGCACTCTAAAGCTTCATTGGACTGATTTGTTAAGGAGGGCGCTAGAGGAACATTTAACATGAAGATGCTTCACCCTCTGGGGAGCATGAACATGTGCTCAGTAAGTTTCATTGCAATCGGTCTGTTTCTTGTCCACAGCCAATTTTGGCCTTCTGGGGTTACTTAGGAAAGGACAGGAGGCCATTCAGGTTTATCCTCTGGGAACCATGAATAAACCCTGAATGTCATAGCAATTGAAAAAGTAGATGCCAAGACACGGTAGAGTTGGACGGACAAATGAATGAACAGATAAATGGACTGACATTTACGTCGTTAGGCCATGAGCAAAGAATGTAAACAAGAACAGACAACAGTGAATATTCAACCTGACCTCATCCCTACTCCTCATAGTGGCAGCCTTTTGTGTCGTATCTTGACGCTAAAGGTTTGCATATGGTTAATGGAAATGGCGTGTATGAATACGTGTGCCTGAACGCCGTCTTCTACTGCGACTACAACGCCAGTGTGTGTCCGTTTAAACCGGAGAAATGTAAGAAAATAAAGTAGTGCAGTGGACTTAAGGACATAATTCAGTAGGACTGGTGGTGGAGGGTTAGACTAGGTAATAGGGCTCACAGGGATGGCACTCTGATGCTGCTCAGGTAAAGGGTGACGGGTTCCCTTTTAGGTTGGGGGTTAAAGGTGAGAGGAAGTCAGTCTTTTGAGGTGTCATGATTTTGGGAGTTGAAATAAACGGCGACGTTGGCTGCACTTGTTTATTCCGGCGCTCCTACAGTAGTTTATTTATCTATTTTTAAAGCCTATTTCATTAAATTCTTTCCCACCTTAACGAATACAAAAGGTCAAACAGACATCTGTAGAACATTAGTTACATTACACAACATTAAAATACATCTGAGAACACGACCCGTCTTATAAATGCGTCTGGATTACTTAATATCGAATGACTTATTTATTTAACTTGACAAAAACAGGAGAACTACCATTGTGTTCATGATATTTTGCCAGTAGAATTGTTACAATTACATATTTAGTATATCAGTATTTGTGGTCGCACTCTCGGTCTCAAACATAACTTATATCAAGTGATATGCTCCTTCAGTACACTTTGGGAACATATAATACTGGGACCGCTACAACACGTAATATCAAGGGATCCACATTATAGACACCACTGACTTTCCCTGTAACAACTAGGCCACAGTTTAGCACGTCGACCAGACCACGGATTAGGACACGTGTGCACATGGTCAGGATGGTACCGCCTCCGCCTCATTTAAAGCCAGGAAAAACCCTGACATTATGTACATACGATACAGTATAATGTAATACCTATTATTTGATTTAGGATTATAATACATGTGCAGTGTGTAAAGTAGCCAAAGTCCTGTTCCACTGGTTTCTCTAACACAGTCCATGGTTGTGTCTGAAATCACCATATTCACTGTGGTAGTCAACTATATGTTGGAGTATGGAGTGTTCTCCATATTGCTCAAAAATCTCCACAATGTAACAAATAAACTGTCCGTTATTATTATTTTTTATCACACCGAGATCAACCGCTAGAAACCCCGCGGCAACCTCCGGTTCTGCCGAGTGAAGCCAATGCGGAAGCGTCTTAAAACTCGACGTCTCTACGTCACTCCTCCGCATTCCGAATGTGGTACCTTCCATTCATTGGTTGGGAAAAATACAACATGGCAGCGGCTGTAACACACGACTTCGACAGGGAAATAGCCGAACTCGAGGCTTTAAAACGGCAGTCCACAAACCAATGGGTGCCGCCGCAAAGACTACGTCCACTTCTTATATGTAGTCTATTCTAGAAACATGTCGTCCGCAAAATCCTTCTTTTCCTACGGTACGCCGATTTTCTAGCATTTTTTGAATGCGCACAAGCGTGAAAATCTCCTCAAATTGGAGCGGAGTCGCACCGCTCGCCAATGGCACACTTGACCCAGGCTGCCAATCAAATCAAGGAAAAAGTGGACTTTGCTACCTTGCCACTGACTTCCTGTTTTGATGCCGATAGATGGTAGACGCCTGGGAATTCATATCTCACGTGATGCAGGCTACAGTGAGTGAGGGAGCGATTGAATCAATTGAATCGATTGAATTGGGAGAAATGGGATGAGTCTCTCAATCATCAGCTCTCTCCTCACCTGCCCCCCCCCCCGTTCCCCTCCTGACTTTCAGCTGTCTCTCCCGGTTGCCGGCTCGCCAACAGACATTTGGCATCCAACACCTTCACATCCATTATGAGTTAGAGGAGTTGCAGAGCTTCTCTGAATCACAGCGCTCAGTTCCCTCTTTCTTGTCTCTTTCTGTGTCCTCCGTTGACCTGAGCTGCAGGAGGCAGAGTCCACATCTCCCATTTCTCTCTCTCTCTCTCTCTCTCTCTCTCTCTCTCTCTCTCTCTCTCTCTCTCTCTCTCTCACACATGGTCTTCCTTTCGGAGTCCCTATGCCGGCCTTCTGACTTCTCTGAGTGTACCTGGTCCTCCTCTCCCTCTCCCTCTCCGTGCGAGGGGGCTATATTTAGTGGGAGGCATTAAAATATCATCGTGTGAAGTTGAAGCCCAGAAAAGATCCAGTGGTCAGCTCACGTGTGCTACCTGTAACCCTCCATGGCACGTGGTGCAGACAGGTCGGTAAGCACACGTGTGGTTTGTGTGTTTTTATTAGATTCAATGCGTTTAGATTTATACAGGATTAAAGCTGCAATCTGTAAAGTTACTGCTGATCCAGAGCGGCAAAGATGGGGCATTAGGTGTCACACTGTGAAGTTATTACCTAGTGAAATCACATCTTATGGATAAAATAATTACATAAAAACTTTATGGATTTGAACTGTACTATAATCTCTACTATACCGTTTCTCTCCTAACGTGTCATTAGAGCACAACTAACTATATGGTGATTAACTAATAAATAATCTACGTAAAGCTAAGGTGGGCAATGTAATTTAGAAACATGTTTTTGTTATATTTGTTGAAATGCTGTCTGTCTACCTGCATATAGATACAACCTACCTGTCTACATCCCTACCTGTCTGTCTACCTGTCTGTCTGTGTCCATCTATCTGCCTGTCTGTCTACCTGTCTATCTACCTACCTGTCTGTCTACCTGCCTGTCTACCTGCCAGTCTACCTACCTGTCTATCTATCTGTCTGGCTGTGTCCATCTATCTGTCTGTCTGTGTCCATCTACATGCCTGTCTATCTACCTGCCTGTCTGTCTACATGCCTGTCTATCTACCTGTCTGTCTGTCTACCTGCCTGTCTGTCTACCTGCCTGTCTGTCTACCTACCTGTCTATCTACCTACCTGTCTGTCTACCTGCCTGTCTGTCCACCTACCTGCCTGTCTGTCTACCTGTCTATCTACCTGCCTGTCTGTCTCCCTGTCTATCTACCTACCTGTCTGTCTACCTGCCTGTCTGTCTACCTGTCTATCTACCTGCCTGTCTGTCTCCCTGTCTATCTACCTGCCTGTCTGTCTACCTGCCTGTCTGTCTACCTGTCTTCCTACCTGCATTCACTCATTGCTCGTCATTGGAGTTTTCCAAAAGCGGCCATATTGACAGCTGTGAGTACTAACAGCAGCCATATTGAAGACTGAGCTGCTAGCTACTTTCATTGGAAAACAGTTGTCAGCACTGGTTTGGGTTTTTAAGTTGGATCTTTTTTTTTTTTTTTAATCTAGCAAACTCTGACTGGTTTCTCCAATGTTAGCGACCCATGCTTTAAATGATTGGAGCAGTCAAACAGCAGAGAACTCCAGTGATCTAGTAACACTTCCACCAAGCTGGGATACTTGTGAAAATGAATGGTGAAATATTCTGACTTTGAGTCTCCAGTACGGGCTCCAAATTGCATAACCTGCACCAGCTGCAAGGCTTTCACCATTAAGTACATTATAAATGCAGGTTTCCATCTTAACTAAGAACATCCAAATGAATCATCCGTTTTGTTGCCTAAACCTAACTAAGTATTTCACAATCTTTTCCCAAACTAAAGCAGTCTTGTTGCCTTAAACTGAGTTGTTTCCTGGGAAGATGGAAGTTCATTTTGAAAAGACGGTTTGCATGTAAGGACGCTGAAATTGACACGTGCCGCAGGACTATTGTAGGAAAACGAATGAAAAATGAGGAGTAACATTTTGTCAGATATCATAGGAACCGTTGTACGAGGATACGTTGAAGGATGACATATTTGGGCTTTTCCATCCTTTTAGATTCCTGCATCTATTGTGCAGTAAATGAGCGATGACCTTGCTCAGAGTTGTGCTGACACACGACAGTTAGCGGGCCCAGGTGATTGACAATAGACCCCCCGAGCATGCTGGGAAACAAGATAAGCTGCAGCTCGGCCCGTTTTTGTGGTTCTCAAAAACCCATGAAAGAGAGAGGGAGAGAGAGAGAGAGAGAGAGAGGGAGAGGGAGAGGGAGAGAGGGAGGTGAAAAAGACGGAGAGAAATTACAGAGAGATTACACGGCGGGAACAGAGCCTGACAGACAGACGGACTCACGGAGGACAGAGGGAGGACAGAGGGAGAACGAGAGTAATTTGCTGGAAATAAAGAGTGACAGGACAGACAGAGCCGTAGAAAAAAAGAAGAGAGGAATTATGGGAGTCCTTCTCCTTTTACCCTCTCTCCTCATCCGTTATCAGCCATCAGGGTGCTCCATCACTCTGGATTCCCATCTTCCCTCAGACAGTTTCACTCTCCTCTCTCTGTCTCTGTCACTCTCTCCTCGTTCCGCTCGCGGTCTGAGTCCGGCTGCAGGCGTGAAACTTACATTATTTTTTTACTGCGCCGGGCCTCATGGGTCCAGTCAAATGCTGTCTGTGGAGCTGTAAAATAACTCCCCACCGCTCCTTCCCTCTGACGACTTTACATGATTTAATCTGTGTGGTTATTACCATGACACACACACACACACACACACACACGCAGACTTCAACAAGGTGACATTCAGGCTCCAGATCAGACGAACATGTGCCTAGTCTTGAGTCAAACTAGCGACTTGTCAATCAACGAGTCACTGGAGTCATTGAGCAGATGCTGCTGCAGTCAGTCACGTGTCTCCAAGCCACCCGGAGGGGTCATCACTAAAAACAGGCAGCCTGCTGGAGTAAGTCAACCGCTGGGTGGAAGGTGTCTGCAGCAGTGTTACTCACTCCTATTGCTCTTTGTGTACATTTTTTTTTTTTTTTATATATATATATATATATATATATATATATATATACTTATGCTGATGTGAGCAGAAATGTCCGACATTCACCACTGCGATGATTTGCTGCTTCTTAAATCAATATTTTTGGGGGTTTTGGACTGTTGGTCAGACAAAACGATTTGAAGACATCATCTTAGGCTCTGAGAAAGGCGAGTAGCAGCCTTATCATTCATACACTCAAGACTTTTCTCTCAATGTAATCATCTCTACTGGCCAGGGACAGAATCCACATAAAAAAAAAAGGTGGTGGTTACTTAGGTAGTGTTAAACCAAGGAGTGTGGTCATTGAATGTATATTGAGAACAGGTGGTGGAGAGGAGGACACTGAAGAAACTATCATCCATATTGGATAACCAGGACCACCCTCTCCACCACCTACTGCAGGGACAGCGGAGCACTTTCTCCAACAGACTGATCCAGCTCCGCTGTCATAAGGACAGGTACAGGAGAACATTCCTGCCTACTGCTATAAGACTGTACAATAAATCACCTCGGGACAAATCAAATCGTTAAACCTCTGCACTACTGTTTATTTAGTTGATTTAATATTATTCTGTTCTATTCACTGTGTATATAGTGTGCATTTTTTATATAACATCTTTACTATATTATAACTGTATATATTGTGACGTGTATTTTTCTTGTATTTTTCTTTTTCTTTTTATATAATATTAAGATTTTTTTTACCTGTGACCTATTGCTGCTCTGTAACCTATTGCTGCTTGTAACAAAATAATTTCCCCTCGCGGGATCAATAAAGTTAGTATCTATCTATCTATCTATATTGAGTGTCTGTGATGGGGGTTTGAGGAATGCCAGAAGGTGTAAATCTGCGGGGGAAGTGGGTAGTTCACTGAGGTGTCTGCCCAGGACAATGGGTCAGGATCCAAGGAGGAGCCCATTGGACTTCAGCCAATCGTGGAGCTGATCGATAGGTTGAGGAATGCAACTCTGGGGGGGCAAAGGAGCTGTTTGTCCCCTGAGAGAATCAGACTTCCTTCGTACCATGGGGCAGATACATCAATCTGTCCTGTGGTATGAACGGGGTCTCATATTTCTTGAAATATTTGACTATCGGTAGTGTAATTTGGTTTGTGATTGTTTTGGCTTCTGTTAACAATATTAAATACTTTTGATTTTGACCTGGACCTGCTGACTCCTGCCCTGCTTGCTGATGGAACAAAGAGTGCAAAGGGGGGGGGCTGCTTCTTCTCCTCAGTGGCCTTCTTCTCCACTATGGCCTTCTTCCTCTCTGTTTGAGAAATTTCTGAACATTACACATCTGAGGAAGATGAACCTACAGAAAGAGACAAAAGCCTTCCTTACCATTGTAGGAGAGGCGAGGCTTGCTTAGACACATGATGAAGTGAACTTCCATTTCATTTGACGCCACGGACTTGGAGCAGACAGGACACTTGAATCCTAGGAAGAAATACAGAGGACAGATGAGTGAAACAAAATCAAATAAATACCTCTAAAATAAATGATTAACGACCATAAATATATGATATAATGTTAATATAATCATAAAACTGCATCATGATCTGCGATTTTAACCCAGCTGACAGCCTATAACATCATTACAAAGCATATATATATATATATATATATATATATATATATATATATATATATATATATATATATATATATATATATATATATATATCAAATGGCTCGAGATAAAATGATGGTACACATTTATCTTCCAAGACAATGATGTAGAGTCTAGGAGCCCCGGTGATAAATCACCCATCAGTAGACCGAGTAGAGGTGATGCTGTTTTTTCTCCAGGGCTCCTGGATCCCATCTAATGACAAACCATGACAAACTAGGCGCGGATGTTGTGATATAAAGCACGGCAACAGTCCGCTTTGAGTCTCCAACAAAGTCACGGTAGGGTCAGATGTCGGAATGTGAAGCTAGTTTTACATTTCTTCATTATGACTTTAAAAGCAGATAAAAGAACAACTAAAAGAAAGTGTGAACCAAAACTCTAAAGACAACTAATGAAGTGTGGATCGAGGCATCGAATCGTTCCCCATTACTCTGAAACATTGTAGCTGCTGCACTTAATACGAGCGAACGTTAAGTGAAGCAAGATCTAAAGGTCGGCACGATAATATGACATGAACACGGGCAACGCAACTTAAATGAAAGACGCCACTGTGACAAGGGTCTTCTTCAGAATGGAACCCATTGCCCTTCAACATGGTGTGTGGTTGAGTTTATCCTCTCACAGCTACTTTGCTGGGTTGTACCGTAACCTGTACGTACAACCCAGCAAGTTAACTGGTGACTTTCAGCCGAATGCATCCATGGTTACTCGTAGTAATTTAGGAGATTATTGGCGTAAATTATACATTTTCAACAGCTGCCGTCACAACGAGCAAACACGACACATTCGGCTGAGAGTCAGCAGCTAAACGCCATTAACCAGCGCTAATGTTAGCTGGCAAAGCTAGCAAGTTGAAGTTTGCCACTACTGTTGGAGGAGCTGTGATCTGCGCAGGTTCTAACCAGACTCCCAGACGTTGTTGTCAAAATGTACGTTTACATAGAAAGTAAAGGTCGATGTCGAAAACTGCACACTTCTTAGGACAGCTTGCATTCAAACGCCATGTGACCGTGACAACAAAACCTACCAAACTTTAAGGTAATTAACTAACTGAGATGTTTTCTTCCCTCTCACCGACCCATTCTCACTCCCAACTCGTCAAATACCATCGCACTGAAGCAGCCTTCAGCGTCTGTATGAGGCGGACCGGGCTTTCCAGTAGCTTCAAGGTAAACCCAACGCCGTCTTTATTAGATCTGTCAGAGCAAATGATGTAGAGCAAGAAAGTCAACGTAGGGCGGGTAAAACAAACACAGGACTTTCACCCAGGAGAAGTTAACGTTGACTTATATAACTCTGGTTATACCTATACCTCACTATGACATTTTGAAGAAGCAAGTACACCTACAATGAAAGTTTATTTTGAAAAGACACTATGCAAGTAACGAGGTAACTGACATGTCATCCCTGACAAAAACTAAACTAAACAAAACTGACACTAGAGGGGAACCTAGAGGGGAACCTAAAGGGGAACCTAGAGGGGAACCTAGAGGGGAACCTAAAGGGGAACCTAAAGGGGAACCTAGAGGGGAACCTAGAGGGGAACCTAAAGGGGAACCTAAAGGGGAACCTAGAGGGGAACCTAAAGGGGAACCTAGAGGGGAACCTAAAGGGGAACCTAGAGGGGAACCTAGAGCGTCATAGTTTAAAGCCACTGACCAAGCGTGTGTGTTTAGACGAGTTAAGAGTGAGAGTGTGTTGCCCCCACACATTTACACTCACTACCTTGGTTGTGCTGTTTTGATGGGACCCATCAGGCCTAACTATATTAGTATAACACATAACAGATAATTACATCAACCACTGGGCCCCATGAGCCGAGTTTACACACAGCTAAAAACAGACCGATCAAAACAACAGCAGTCCTTGACTCTAAGCAGAGGTCCAGGACCACTCAGATTGGGATAGCAGGTTATATATATATATATATATATATATATATATATATATATATATATATATATATATACTTGCAAAGTTATGATACCATCAAGCTGGAATCTGGTCTCTGCTCCTCCATCACTGTGTGGTTTGGATCGGCCACCAAACAGGACAGGAACAGACTACAACGGACTGTCAGGTCTGCAGAGAGGATCACTGGTTCCAGCCTGCCCCCCCATCCTGGACTTGTCCACCTCCAGAGTCAGGAAGCGGGCCGTAAAGATCACTGCAGACCTTCACACCCTGAACACCAGCTGTTCATCTCCTCCCCTCTGGTAGGAGCTACAGAGCTCTGTACACCAGAACCACCAGAACCACCAGAACCAGGACCAGCTTCTTTCTGCTGGACGTCACTCTGATGAACAATTCATCAGTCAAACTGCACTACTACCTCCATTCTGCACCAATATCTCAAATCCATTGTTATTGTTCTTTATGTTCATATATATACTTTTGGATATATATTTATATTGTTCATAGTCGTTACATGTTTATGCCTACCTCTGTTCTACTTTTTTTGTTGTCCATGTTCTTTATTTTTTATATATACATTTTTTTATTCCTGTTTATTTGGTAAATTAAATAAAGCTTTATTGGCCAATTCTATGTTGGCCAATAAAGCTGATTCTGATTCTGAAGCTCTCAAAAAATGTATTCAGTTATTAAACCTTGGTCCACTGAAGCCCTTATATCACAAGTTTTAGTTAAAAAATAAAATAGTTTTTGTTGTTTCTTATAGCAGCTACTCCACAAGACTCCATACTATTTTTCCCCCAACGTCCCTAAAAATCATTTCAACTGTTCTGAAGTCAGTGTAAAGCATCAATAATATCCTAATGTTATCCTTTACGTTGTTATAGTCATCTCAAGTGGCTGTTTGCATAAAACCCCACAGCTCGAGTGATTAGGAAATATATTTGTATTGATAAATAAAGAAACGACATCAGTGGTGGGTTATCTGTCCGTGCTTTAATTGTTTAACTGTCTGCAAACACAATCAGCTGTTTGTCTACGAAATATTGTACAAATATTAATTTAAAAAAGCTTAAGAGATATGGAGGTTTTAACGTCAGTTTTACAATTTGTCACAGAACCCCCCCCCCCCCCGCACACACACACACACACACACACACACACACACACACACACACACACACACACACACACTCATGGCACCTGACCCACTTTTCCCATGGCTGCTATTTTCAGATGCTCCATAGGGAGGAGCAGGAAGAGAGATGAGTAAAAAAGAGGTGCAGGAGGACGGTGAGAGAGTCCATGAGGAGGAATGAAGGGTTATGATACATGGTCCAGCAGGACTGTAGCCGTGCAGTCAGGGAGGTGTGTGTGTGTGTGTGTGTGTGTGTGTGTGTGTGTGTGTGTGTGTGTGTGTGAATTTGCCTTTCGACTCAGCCAAGCACCACAAATCCTTGAGGACTTTTCATATCCAAGAAGCGCTTAAGGTCAGATAGGGACGAAAATAAATGAAAGGACTGGATCATAAATTAATTATAGCGGTGCCTATATGTGAAAGTGTGTGTGTGTGTGTGTGTGTGTGTGTGTGTGTGTGTGTGTGTGTGTGTGTGTGTGTGTGTGTTTGAGCTACTTGAGCCAGAATTCCTGCACCACACAATACTGTGCAGATCTGGTTTATGTCGAATTGGCACGTTTCTCTCAAATGTGTTTGTTGACTGTCATCGCTGTGGACGTCAGAGGAGAGTCCTCACCGACTGCTGCTGAGGAGACATGTCCAATGTTGAATTCTGAAGTATATAGTATAATATGTTGAGATGAAAAAGGGAAATTGGAGTTATGTTTTGCTGTGGTGCTCTTTGTCATGTGGGGCAAATCAAATGTGTTTGTTTTTGAATAAAAATCTTACCTCTTGCAGTTCTAAATAATCTTTGCAGTGGATACTTTGACAAACTAAATGTCATTATGTTGTAGATGTTTTAAAACCTTAAAGTTCTATTGTCTTTTATGTCAACATATATATATATATATATATATATATATATATATATATATATATATATATGGCTTCTTCTTTATGATAAGTGACAATGACAACATTGAAGCTGACATAAACCTTTGTACTTATGTATATATTGCTGTTGTTTTCTATTCATTGTTATATTTGTTGTACATTTTAAATATTTTTCTATTAGAAGTTTGACAAATGTCATTGGAGGACATTGAAGCTCTACTTCTACGTCCCTTGTCTATTCGTCCTCATCATCAAGATGCATCTTGTTTTTGTTTCTGATGAACCGTTTCTTATTCTGATCACATTTAGCAATTCAAGCTAACCTTACTGGAAAACGCTAGATTTTAGACATGAGCCGACCTGAAACCCCAGCCCGGTGCTGCCAACTGTTTCCCAATGAAAGTAGCTAGCAGCACTAGCTCCACGAGATGCTAAATCTAGCAAGAAAGTCTCCAAGTCCTCAACACTGACAGCACGTCATTTCAGGCCTCCCTCCTAAGCCCCTCCCCCAAAATGATCATTATGAACATAAACAATGGCTATTGTTAGCACTCACAGCTGTTAAGATTGCAGCTTGTGGAAAACCGTGTCGACGAGCAACGAGTGAATGGACAGAATACGCACAGGCAGGTCGGACGTCCAACCGTTTCATTCGGGCTTATTATTAAAGTCCTGCAACGGCCTTTTTGTTTTTCTCAGAGCATTTGAATTTCAACAAAGATTACCAACCTAAGCTTTAATAGGGTTCAATTAGGTGAACATGGAGGGGAAAAATCAATTTGAGAGCACAAATTCAAAAATCCAGAAACATTTTGGAAACGTTATTGTTAAGTTATTGTTATTTTGTCTCACCACAACACATTCCTAATTCTCTGGCTTGAATGAATACTTTACATTACTATGAATTCAACCCATGAAGCTCACTTAGGTTGTCCATAGATGCCGTTAGCATAGTAACGCTAACTCGCTAACACATGAGCCCTTCAGAATAAAAGCCCCAATATGGACTATGCTCAACACATCTGACCCAAACACTAAAAAAAAGTTTTATGATATTGTAAACTGGTAAGATTCTAAATTACATTTTACAATAAAATAAACATTCCACAACAACAACAAAATGTTATGCTAATACATGTTTTTCGATAAATTGCCAAACCGCCTTAGTTAGCCGTTAGTGTAAGTGGATACTTCCTTCTCAAGCTAAACTGCAAGAATACTAGTAACTCATATTGTACACATATTTCTCCATGTTTGAAGCTCTAGATAGTATTAGTATTTCCCTTTCAGCATTTCGAGCGCACACTTGACCTAAACTGAATGTTGTGTTCTACGGTTTTCAGTCAGCCCTCTGTGATGTCTTAGTGATGACAAACTTCAGTGAATCAAAGATGCACAGAAACGCAGCGCTACGCTGTGATACGATATTTAACATTCAGGGAGCGTTTGGGGATCAAAGCTGAAAAATGACTCGATCCGTTGTCGGGCTTTCCGTTTGGATTACTCTGAAGCTGGATCATCGTTTGGCATGATGGCGTCTCATTAAATCACGCCAACCACCACATGATGATCAGCAGCTTTGCCTGATTGGTCACATTTAACAACAGATGATTATTCATACACTGTAGCAAATCAAATGTACGTATGAAATGTGAAGACTGGACTGGAATGCCACCCAGAAGAATCATGATATTTTGTGTTTTTACTGGTTCCAAATGTCTAAAGGAGATGAGCACAAATAAAAGTACTTAAAGAATAAGAAATGTTTTGGCAGAACATTTTTCCAACAGCTAGATAAATTCAACAGATTCTTGAAAACGTCTTTGTCACACTACAAAAAATGTTGATGAATATGAAGAGGTCCCTTCACTCATCACAAGTGAGTTAAGAAACACTCATAAAGTGAGGTATTAACCACAGAATATCAATTACAACAGGAACCGCTAATTGTAGAATAAGTAATCAAAAACACATTAATGAACATAATTAAAAATGATTCATCTTGATGTCATCAATCCCAATCCAATGAGTTGGCTTTACTGAGTAACTTAGTTGACTTATCTCAGCCCATCATGTCAATGGAACAGACCTAGCATGTCTTGTTATCGGCTAACCTTACATTTCAACATACTGTATGTTTGAATTAGAATGCTAAGAATTGTAAACCATTAACATGAAACCATAATTTATCATATTAATGGTCAATTAATATACTACTTGTAAATGCTCTTCTACACAAAAAGATGAGAGGGCACTACTTTAATAAACATTAGAATGTGACCATGTGGCCCTTTCTAATTAGAATTAGAAAGGGCCACATGGTCACCATGGTCACACGGTTTTGGGACAGGCCATTTTTTTTTAGGTTAGTAGCATAGTAGGCATTAATAAACTGAGATTTCATCAAATTAAAATGTTGAACTCTTTTATTATTTTACTTCTAAGACCCATTCAATTGAAAAATGGTCATTGCAAAGACTGTCCATTTAGCAACATCGTAACAATTTCAAGCAAATTGAAACATAATGAGTACAAAATGCTTCTCTGATTGTATAATATGCTTTCCCTTTACATTTTTTAAGAAAATTGTTAGAATGGACATGAATATATGATATATATATATATATATATATATATATATATATATATATATATATATTTGAATTTGTTCAGTGTGTAGTCTAGTGTTAAACTCCACAAAAACACAATATACTCTAAAACTGAGACGTTATGTGAATTCTAGAAAACATGCATATATTGAGAATTGTTTGGCCAAATCAAATTATCCCTTTTATAATAATTTCAGACCAGTCTCCAGATAGGTTGAATGTTGACTTGTTTTAGGGGGAAAGTGGTGGTGATTTGGTCACTGCTGTTTGTGTGAAACCAAAACTAAACATTGATGATGCGCTTGTTACGTAATGGTGCGTAAGAACGTTTTCTAGCGGCAGTTATTTATTCACACTAGTTACATTACTACGTTTTTAACGGTTGTTACCTTACGTTGTGACCACAGTCTGTATATAAGAAGTGGACGTAGTCATCGTGACGTCACCCATTGTTTTGTGGACTGATGTTTTGAAGCCTCGAGTTCGGCGATTTCACTGTTGCCATCTTAAATTAAGTCCGTTGCCATGTTGTTTATTTTGCAACCAATGAACGGAAGTTACCATATTTGTAATGTGGAGGAGTGACGTAGAGACGTCACATACGTCTCTGGTAGCGGCAGCAAACTGTCAATCACGGTAAGCCCCGCCCTAAAGCATCCCCTGCTTTATGGTCTGTTTGACTCTAAATGGAGCATAATGTACTAAATGAACATCATGCTGTATTGAAGAAGACTGTAAACTAGAGATTGAGACCATAAACTCATGTTTACAATGTTTACTGAGGGAATAAACCAAGAGAGAAGTAGAGTCATTTTAGACTAGACTTCTATACAACCAGAGGAGTCGCCCCCTGATGGACACTAGAGAGAATGCAAGTTTTAAGACACTTCCACATCGGCTTCAATCGGCAGAACCGGAGGTTGTCGCCTGGTTGTGACGTTATTATTTGAACGCAAAATATGATGTTTTTTACAAACCTTAACCAAGTCGTTTCAAAATACTAACCACATGGCATTGAGGCAGATGTAAAAAGTATTGTATATTTAAAAAATCTACATTTAACATAATCTTGTGGTTTGCAGACGCGTACAACGCCCCCCAAAAAATTCTGCCGGCTGGGCTGGATGATTTCTTTTCAAATGATGTGCTTGCAAAGAATCTTTTTCTGTGCTCTAAATGTCCAGTTACACTCTCAGGATTGAGTGTGACCATTCAAACATACTGTTCTCCAGTCTACCTGTCTGTGGGAGGAATATCCTAAGAACACACAGGCAACATACACACATATGCACCCACACGCCAATGCACACTCACTCTTTGCATGACTATGCAATAACAGTGAGAGAGATTGAATAGATGGAGCCGTCACACACTCTCAGCTGAAGTGCTATTAAACGTTCCCAAGGAGACTTATTCTTGTCAATCCCTGCACAGAAAACACACACACACTCATGCACACACTTCTCAGGCGAGGTCACTCAATTCAATCTCTGGCCGATGCATATTTCATCAACCGTTGGCAGCTCGGGTCCAGCCTGAGACCCTGATGCGGCTCCCAAATATCCACTGATGAAGACTTCAAGACTAACAAAGATACACAGCGGGAAGTGGAGCTACAGATAAACAGCGCAGCTTTACCGGGTATGAAATGTTTGCACAGATTGGTACTTTTTGTGCCTACGCTGCAGCCGGTGGAGAGCTGCTGCATTTGCTCTTAAATGTTCAGTCTCAATCTATTTAATCTCCAGGACACACATTAGTCTGGGAGGTTATTTAGTTACGAACACAAGAGAGTATTAAAATCCACGAGTTAATTTGTGTTATTTACACGTTACATCTTGTTAGCTGGTCACTCAAACATCCAAGATTCCCCATGCTTTTGTTTACAGTAGTTATGACTAGAAGTGCAACGGATCATAAAACTCTCAGTTGAGATCGTATCACGGATCAGTCACGGATTGCAATACAGCCAATTCTATTTGTTATAGTGTACATAGTGGCCACCGTCCAAAAAAATCATTTCAACTGCTCTGAAGTCTATAAATCATCAAAAATTCAAAATGCTCTCCTTTTACTTTGTTATAGTAATTAATAGTGGGGGTTTTTCTTCATAAAAACATAAAAGATTGTATTTTTATGGATCAAAACAAATATTGTTATTTGTAGTTTAATAATGAATTATAAGTTACAAAAGTTATATGCTAGTGTAAACCGTGTAAACTCTAATATCTATTTATGTTGTTGTGCACACTACAATTGACACTACATTTTACGAGATTACATGTGAACACATCATGATAACGTTATAATTTATAACTTAACAGAACCTCAGTTCGTTAGACGTTAGCAGTGCTGCTAAGATTACTCGCTCTTCTCCTGTCAAATTAAACATGAAATAATTGTTTACAATGTAGCATTATGAGAAATCGGCAACTAGAAAAGCATAAATGCCGATGTCCTGATTACATATTTTACTGAATATTGGTGGGTACCGATCGTCAAACTGAACGTTGAACTGTGTAATTACAACACAGTTCACATGCGCACCGAACCGTGAGGAGGGATCCGTCCGGATCATGGATCGACAACGGTCCGTTACACCACTAGTTATGACATTGCTCAAACTGTGCAATCCCATGTAGACAAATACTTCTCAGATGTACAATCACTGCATCTAGGTTTTTTTCCAGTAGCTAGTAGAAGCTAGTATCGAGCAGTAGCTAGTGTAACTAGTAGCTAGAGTAGTTAGCAGTAGCTAGAGTAGGTAGTTGTAGCTAGTAGCTAGAGTAGCTAGACTTGCTAGCAGTAGCTAGTGTAGTTAGCAGTAGCTATAGTAGGTAGTAGTAGCTAGAGTAGCTAGTAGTAGTTAGATAGGTAGTATCAGCTAGTAGCTAGAGTAGCTAGCAGGAGCTAGAGTAGGTAGTAGTAGGTAGTAGCTGTGAGTAGCTAGAGAAGACTAGTAGGAGTTAGAGTAGGTAGTAGTAGCTAGAGTAAGTAGTAGTAGTAGCTACTTGTAGCTAGTAGGTAGTAGTAGCTAGAGTAGCTAGAGTAAGTAGTAGTAGTAGCTACTTGTAGCTAGTAGCTAGCAATAGCTCGAGTAGGTAGTAGTAGCTAGAGTAGCTAGTAGCTAGACTTGCTAGCAGTAGCTAGTGTAGTTAGTAGCTAGAGTAGTTAGCAGTAGCTAGAGTAGGTAGTAGTAGCTAGAGTAGCTAGTAGTAGTTAGAGTAGGTAGTATCAGCTAGTAGCTAGAGTAGCTAGTAGCTAGACTTACTAGCAGTGTAGTTAGTAGCTAGCAGTCGCTAGTAATACCTAGTAGTTAGAGTAGCTATTAGAAGCTAGGACAACAGTGTCACTGATTTAATTACTTGTGTTAAGCTCGGCTAAACACGTCCTGGAACAATCTTTTAGCTGGATGCACATAAACTATAATGTCATCCATCTGTAGGTAAGTCACCACTGAAAGGTGTTTTTCAAGCCGATGTGTGTCAACACAATTAAATCTAAATACAGGGGAAATGGGCATGAACATACTGTGCATGTGTATATGAACTGCTTTTCAATAGAAAAGGCGCACATTTTCATTACAAACATAATGTAGATAAGTCATTGCAGCTGACATGTTGATGTGTCAAGATGTTCAAAAAGGAAAATGTTTGGTCTCAAACATGGCTGATTTGTGTAAATTAATGTTGGTAAGAATTCAGCTGAATACGGCTTTGTGCTACACTTTCACTTAATGTTGTCTTAATCCACTATTATACAAGGTCATCTCGTCGAGAGAACATAACGGGTCACTAAACTGTGCCAATTAAGGATGCCAGGGTGAGGAATTCCCCCACCTAATTCTCCACTATCATCCCGTCAGTCAACTCTCCCCTGTCACGCGATAAGTGAAATCTGACCTCTCACTAATCTGTGCGGCGACTTTGCTGCTGCTGTATGGAACAGACACTTTCAATTTGGAATTGTGATGTTCGTAACATTAAAGTTTCTATTAAAAATAGGTTTTATATCATTCATTTTTGTTAAAAAAAGAGGGTGGAGACGGTGGGCAAGTGACTTCGCTCCGCAGCTGGATTCTCGCAATATCACGAAATTATGAGAAAATCGTGGGATCACATATCACACAAAAACTCCATCTTGTCAGGTTTCGAGTAATGCATTTTCATTCACGTATACAAAAGCTGCATGGATACGGCAAAATTCAATAAAGCTTCCTCGATGGCACAAAAAGCTTCTACGCTTCCTCGAATCGCTTTTTGTCTCTGTCGAAAGAGAGTTAAATTGTTGATAAATGGATCATGGAAACATCGAACGTTTAACGCACTTGACTGATCAGCTGTTTCTGCTGTCGGTGTCTTCACGTACATTCACACCGGACAGTGTGAAACATGGCAAATGTGTGTGTGTGTGTGTGTGTGTGTGTGTGTGTGTGTTTATGAACAAGAGACAAAGAGGGAGGGTAAGGGGGGATGAAGAAAGCTCAGAACCATTGTCACAAGGGAGAGCAGATCGTCTCTTTAAAATTCAAGACAAAGGCCGGTGGTGATGCAGAAAAGTGTGTGTGTGTGTGTGTGTGTGTGTGTGTGTGTGTGTGTGTGTGTGTGTGTGTGTGTGTGCTGATGAACAACCATTCCGATGTTAAGAGATGCGTTTACTAGGCTAAAGTTAATCACGACACAGATCAGTAAGAGCCTCGCTGCAATTGCATTTGTAATTTAGCCTACTGAGGTCCCCGCCTTGAGATTGCGTCCTAACATCCTCTAATGCGCACACACGCTGTCAAGACACAAACACACACACGTACACACACGTGTACACACACACACACACACACACACACACACACAGCAGCAGCAGCAGCAGCAGTCAAGTGGCCTCTTCCTCCCATCCATCTTCGGTCCGGTGCAGGTAGAGGTCAAACAAGCCACGTCGGGCTGCATTAAATGGCTGCTGCTTGGTTCAGGAACATGAATGAGTTTGAGGATTCAGCAGTCATTCATGTTTTTTACAGCAGCTTTATTTCTGGTCCCTTCTCCATTCTCACTATTGGTCTGCTGACAGAACATGTGGCTGTCAGCGTCAGTGAGTGGTGGTGGCTTTTCAGTAATAAGAACTGTTGCTGGAATCCAGGAACTGAGACATGTTTTGTGTGTAGTGTTGATTAAGAAAACAATGTTCTGGCAACATAATGTCTACCTTTGTTCATTGCGTTTTCTTGGCAATGTGTAAGCAGTTGAAGAACCAAATCAGAAGATGCTTGGAAGTAGATGGAATGTGATGCGAACAAGCGAGTCTTGCAGAATTCTAAAAGGCTGTTGGTTTGTTTTATTGGTAAATGCCACAGCTGATCTACCGTCACATTGCCCGTATTAACAGTGTGTTCTGTTGATACTGCTCCCTCCTGACATACACACATCCTGTCGAACGCTGCCGAGTGATGATCAGTTGCTGTTGTGTACCACATCACAAATAGATGTGACTCGCATTCAACCGGCAAGTGTCACTTGTGACTGGCATGTGCTGTGTAACATTGGTAGCTTGCACCATAACATTGTGCTGGAGTAAAATAACTGTCACTACAGGAAGTTAGCGGGTCTATTTGATCTAACCAAGTTAGAACTTTAAAGTGACAATCATAGTGTAGCACCAGCCGGCTCTGCTCCATAGACTCAAAAGAGTAAAAAAAAAAAAGTTTAGTTTTATATAATTGTATATGGATTTAGCCAACACAAATATGCTACTCTAGTGATATATAAATAAGCTCACTGCTGTATGTATCTTTTGTCACGTGGGGAATCAAACCGTGGATCTGGCCAACTGCAAGACAGCCGACCAAAATTTCTGAACTGCCAGAAATCCAACCATTCGTCAGTCAGATTGTTGACCGTTCAAGCAATTTATCAGGCGACTTGACGCCTGTCAAACGGCAACTGATCTGCCAGAAATTCTGCCCGATTCTAAAATGAGTCGGGGGCGACCAGTTCTGGATCATAATTGTTGTCTAAAGGTTTTCTGTTAAGTTGTCTTCATGTAAAAAAAAACAAGCTAATTTAAGAGTGCTAACCCAGACTCCTGGTTAGTAAAAAGATCAACATGGCAGACTTATTATTGCTCATTGTGCTTTTTTATAATTGTGGTTGTCAAAGTGTGTTCTGGGGATTTTTGGACGGCCTTGATGAAGTTCTAGTCGGTCCGTGGCACTGTGGGAAACTCCACCAGAAATGATCCCAGTTAAGATGTGTCCGTTTAAAGCTGAGAGTGACGTTTGTCTGGGTGAACTGTAGGTTAATTTGCTATATTAATATTCAAATATGGAAAAGTCTGGAAACTGTTTCGTAGCACTGAATTTGTTTAGATGACGTATATTTCGCTGGTATGTCTCACCAGCTCTCAAAAGAACCTCATGGCTACATGTACCCCAGGGGGTAATTCTACAGGTTCAGTGGCTTTAATCTGAAACAATACAGATGAGAGTAAAATATACATCCACAGGATGTTTAAGAGAAGAATAAAGTGATACTGCGTGACGCGTGGAAACTAGAGAGCAAGTCAGCATCAGTTTGATCAGAGTTCACACTCCTCGGCTCTGATCGGTTGGTTTCCTTTCGGGCGCAATCGAATGTTGCATGTGACATTCGGAGCACTATAAGGAGGCAGAGGAACCTGATTTTTTCATGTACTACTACTTTAAATAATGGATAAACACATGAAATGGTTACCTAGTTAAAACTGAGAAACTGTTGAAACATCCAGCCTAGAAAATGCTAAGTTATACAAACTGACCTAAACATTGAAAACTCAACTGTATTAAAAAGGTGTTGCAACAGATGCACTCAATAGAAAGAATGGTAACATCTTTGGAACATGAACGGTGGATGTCGACAAGGGGCTACTGGAGTTCATCTGACCAAATGGTCTGGGATCTGCTATAGATCCTACTAATAGGTTTGTTCATTTACTACACCCAACTCAACCGAGTGACCAAAAGACAGTCAACCAGAGGATATCATTATTATATATATATATATATATATATGTACTGTATGTAGACCGACTGATGGAACACAAATACTGACTTTGCTGTACAGCCCAGTGCTTTAGCATCCCTCAGACCAACGGGCCTCTCCTACCGCCCTTCTGCCTCTTTATCGACACGCCCCGTCAATGCAGCATCAGTGCTTCATCAATACAGCTTTTGCACTTTTTCCCCCTGACCAACACGTTTAATCCCTGTCCACCTTGGCTGGAGATTCCCCCAGTGGCGCCTCGCAAAGTGGGAAAGCATTTTTAAACGCTTAATCACATCGCCCGTTTGACCAGAACAGAACAGATGGGAGGAGAACTCGATTGCGATTCAGTACAGGTCTTTGCGGACGACCCGCGAATCTCCCGGCAGCACAACCGGCGCCATCGCCCAGGTCCGTTTGTAGCGCGGTTGAACAGCAGCGATGGGTCAATTCACAAACCGATTGTTCATTTCGACAAATACTTTTAAGCGGACGTGTTGATTAAATTCATCGCTGGACCTGAATCAGATTGTCAGAGCAGATGAGCCTCCGTGGTTAGACTGCAACAAAAAAATCATGAATCAAGAACTCAGGAGGCACGCAAACCCACACTATCCTAAATTAATTATTAAATGATATTATACACACGTTTTCCACTGCAAATATTTTAACTGCCAAGTACTTTTTTAACAAATAACTGTACAATATGTACAGCTCCATTGCTCAGTTGTACACCCTTCCTGAAACCTGGGAACATTCTAAACAAATGAATTGGATATCTAATCACACTGTTCAGCTTTCCTAGGTGTGTTTTCTTAAGTGTCCTCTGGTCCAGACGGTCCTTGCGTCCCCTCAGGACGAGACCTTTTGAGTAATTTGAAAGTATTTTTCAATATTCATCTGGATTGACTGAGCAAACATTCAGCGTCAGAGTTGAAGAATTAACGTTCTAACTAGCTAGCTAGGCTCCTTACATGTTTGCCGATAACTTATTTGAAGAGTTGGGTCTCCAAGATTGACAGCGTTGTGTTCAGAACATATACAGACTAACTAATCAGAATTTACCGTAGACTGTATATAACAAGTGGAAGTAGTCACCGTGACGTCACCTATTGAACTCGAGTTTGGCATTTTGGCCATCGCCATCTTGGTTCTTTGCAACCTGACAAGAGAGGGTGAAGCCAAATACAACTAAACGCTGAATTAGACCTTTTATGCGACCAAAACGTGTCTTTCATTGGTGTGTTGTTGTCACAGCTTCTCCTTGCTTTGTTAACGTACCCTAAGATAAACACTATTAGCTCTGTTTAGCATGTTTTCTGTAGTATGAACTGCTAGCACTATTAGATGCTTCACCATGTTGAGAGCCATTAAGAGGCAATTGAAATGCTTCCAATCTCATATAATGCACCTTTACAAAAACATGGACAACGCCTTGGTAGCGACCTGTCAATCACTGTGTAGCCCCGCCCCTAAATCATCCCCTGCTTTCTGGTCTGTTTGACTCTAAATGGACCATAATTCACTAAATGAACATCATGCTGTATTGAAGAAGACTGTAAACTAGAGATTGAGACCATAAACTCATGTTTACAATGTTTACTGAGGGAATAAATCAAGAGAGAAGTAGAAGTAGACTAGACTTCTATACAACCAGAGGAGTCGCCCCCTGGTGGACACTAGAGAGAATGCAGCTTTAACACGTGAAGCTTTGACTTCACTTGTCAGAACTGGAAACTGTCATTTACTTGAGTTAACTTGAATGCATCAGCTTTGGAAAAATGAGCGCAGAGGTGTTCATGATACTGACGATTCTTGAGCTCTGGGTTCATTCTGTTCAGAAATTCAGCCCTCTACTCTGCGGGGAAAAAAGCCCAAAACAAATTCTTCCTCCTGTGAATGATCATGTTTTGATTGAGAGAGGAGTTCCACACTGAAACAAGATTTAACTCACTTTAAATAGTAATGATAGACACACACACACACACACACACACACACACACACGCACAGTTCCCTCCTCTCAAACAGACACATGCCCACCGTTGGCTTGAACCAGGTTAGAGGGTGAACTGATGACGCTGCATGTAAACTGGTCTGTGGCGTTCACTCACCCATCTGAGGTGAAAAGCAATTACTCAGCAACCCCATTACTTCCTCTGTCCTCATCTCTTTGTCTCACTGAGTAGATGTCTGCATGCTATTGTCTTCAGATTACAGACACATAAATCAATCTTCTTCTTTATACCCCGGCGCTTTTTAATTTACTGTAAATGGCGAAAGTGATACAAACGTACCTTGTTTCTACGGGACAATAATCTGATTAAATGATTCACTCTTAAAGTTCTGTCAGCTGCAGCGAAGTCAAGCTCACATTCGATTCTCTCTCTTTCGGCTTGTCTCCATCACCAGTACCCTTTTTTGGTTCCTGATCAAACCTGGTACAATTTTCCAGCTGGAGCCCTTTCAGAGGGTTCTACCCAGAACCATTTGTGAAAGGTTCCACCTAGTATCCCCTATGAGAGGTTCTACAGGGAACTATGGTGTCATGACACAATCTTTGATCTTTGAATAATGATCAAATAGTTCCAAGTGAACTATCTTACTTCTAGATACGAGCCTTTTTTCTGTATGTCCCTCTCTCCCCTGGTTTCCTGTCTGCCTCTTCACTGTCAACTCTCATCCATGCCTTCAGCCCAATACAATGGAGGTCAATGGAATTATTTTTCATTTTGTGGGGCTAAAGATGTAGAAAATACATTCAAATATAACAGTAACAGTCTGAATCAGCTTGCCTGATACGCTGACCATAAACAGTTTTGTACTGGATCTCTAGATGAATTGATCCAGACTGCAGAACTTTGGCAAACCTCTATATGCTGCATGCGTCCTCCTTGTAACGCTGCAGCCATGGGATGAGCGAGTGTAAAGAAAAGCCTCCCCCAGCCCTCTCCGGTAGAGAGAATGATTAAGGGTCTAGCCGCCTGAAATAACTCTCCCTAGCTGCTGCTCGGCCTGTGCTTGCATCATAGGCTTTAGGATTTGGAGGGATGAAAAAGAGCCTCCCCACCGGGTTCTGATTATTGACGAGTGTACATAGACGTACTTCAACATGTACACGGGGTCGAGGCCGAAATCAGCAAAGTGCTTCTTTAGCCACAGAAATAAATCATCCTCCCACACATGCACTGCGCACACAAACAGATACATGTGCGGCCGATACGTCGCACGGGCCACACAGTGAGCGACTGACCGCCGTTCACACAGTCGGCTGGATGTTGTGGCTGGATTTCACGGCCGAACACGGGGATTGGGGGAACATCTGTGCCGCTGAACTGGTTGCGGGATTCAGGAATATAGGTCAGCGCTGCAATTTATTCCTCTGCCTCTCTCTCCCACACAGACACACACACACATACTCTCCCCATTTTATCTTTCCTCCTCAGTGAACGCACAGACGAGGCATATGAGGACACACACACACACACACACACACACACACACACACATACACATTCTGCATACGTACAAGGGCAGAATGATGTGACGGAGAAACTGCGAGCGAAGTTTGGAGATTTTTGTTGCTGTGACAACCACATAGCCGCCTGACACTGCTGGGTTTTTTTTTTTTTTAGACGTGCACGAGCCCCGCATGCATGCTGTGACTGACACACACACACACACACACACACACACACACACACACACACACTTCCCTCACCTTTGAAAATGTCGCCCCAACCTCAACATTCCCTTCCTGGATGACTTTTGCCGCATGCACACACACAAATGTTATTCACACACGCATTAAATAATAAAAATAAAAATAAATAGGCAGAGCACGAGGTCAGGAAAAAGAGAGACAGAGTTAGAAAAGGAGGAGAAGACAGACAGTCCTGGACCTCATTTTAAATGGCCCCTCCAAGCCATAATGTAAAAGGTATAAAGGGTATCAAAGGTTGCATCGGGCGTGTGGCTGTATGTCAACACCGTAATAGGTACCGCAATTGTGACGGGCTGGCCAATTACCAGCGGCGAGGGATCCGGCGGTCGCCGTGGCAGTCGGTGGGCAAGGCGACAGTTGCCATGGACGGCGCCTAAATGTCGTCACGGCAGAGCAACAAGACGTTCTAAAGATAAACCTCCGACTGCCGAGCGGAGCGGGGACAGGTAGCAGCATGCATACAGGCTGGGTTTAGGACAGTGAGGGTTACAGGGAAATACCCACCGAGCAATGTCAGATATTCAACTTTCTTTCTTTATCCACTTCTCCTTGTTACGTCTCTTTTACATAAGTACGTGATTTCCTGCATTTCCCAGAACACCCTTCAACAACCCAACAGGGAAGGAGCACACGCTTGCTGAAATAGATATTTTTCCAATGGAAAACTGTTCTTGCCTGTGATCAGTCCAATTACAGAGAGTAAATTGCAGCAATTGCGCTAATCATATTAATAATAATATTTTTTATGCAAATTGACCAAAACACAAAGCAAACAAAATGCTGGTTCCATAAATAGTCATAAATGGGATGTCTTTGGGTTTTGGCTGGACAAAATGATTAATTGGAAGACAGCTTCAGAATGAATGATTCATTCAGAAAATGATCAGCAGATTTATTGATAAAGAAATCAAAATTAAAATAATAGTTATTTTGTAGCTCCAAGCTACACATATTAAATATATGCCATTTGCCATCTGTTTTTTTCTTCTGAAGGTTCACGTATAATTTCATAAAAGCACGTTCACGTTTCTCCCCAAGAGCTAAATTTTTTTCCAAGATTTCATTGGAACGCATCATGATAATGTAAAAATGTACATTTGCCCCATACACATCTTTCAGCAATGGGGCTTGAACACATCATGATCTAACTTAATGCAACCTGCGTTGATGTTAGCTGTTGACGCTAGCTGTTGACGCTAGCCGCTGATGTTAGCCGCTGACGTTAGCCACTGACGTTAGCCGCTGACGTTAACTGTTATTTAGCCAAACCAGGACTGTGCTGCCCACCGGCTGCTAACAGCTAACGCTAACTCGCTCTCCTACAGGTTTCAATACAGATTTGTTGTTCACAAAGTAGCAAACTTTGTGAACAACACCCTGTAGCTATGCTACCTGCGGTATTGTAGAAAGATGAAGTTACGTCATGTTTTCAGAATTTTGTCATCGACTTGATTCCAAAGTATCGTTTCAGGTCACACCCCTACAAGGCAGCCATTACTCAACTCTATCTTTACATTGCAAACGGCTGCTATGTTAATGCTCTGTATATAATGATATAATATACTGTAGAACCTGTTAATTAGTGAGTTTCAGAGGTGGTTTTCCCTGCTCTCAGTCTTTGTGCTAAGCTAAGCTATTTGGCTGCTAGCTCCAGCTACATATTTAGTACACAGACAGAGTGGTATCGATCTTCTTATCTAACTCTCAGCAAGAAAGCATATAAGTGTATTTCTCAAATGTTGCATGTAACTTGACTGGCATTTTTACTTGATGAATGGAGACTGAAAATAATTGTTAGTTGGAGCATATTGCTGATGTAACAGCTCATCTTTACCGAATGACTGCTGAGGGAGCGTGAGGCTGCACCGTGGTTGCTGTTCAGACCGAGTTATGTTCACCGTGTTGTTTACTGATCCCTGTCGGGCCCCCTGGGCCCTCTGGAGAGACGGGCTCTGAGGGGTTGATGGAGCATTCAGGGAGTCTCTCCGGAGCAAAAATCCTAATTTAACCCCCGCTGACTCCAGATCGTACAGACCACAATGTCTCCAAGCTGAGGCCCTGTTCTTTTTTCTTTTCTTGGTATGATTAAATGTTTTACCTCTCTCCTCCCTCTTCCTTGCCTCCATCTAAGGTCACGTTCCCTCTCAGTGAGACAAACAAAACAGACGTGTTTCTCGTGTTTCTGTTTCTGCTGCACTCTCCTCTCTCCCAACACCCCCAGCCTCCATCCTCTCCTCCATCTCTCTCCGTCTATTTTTTCTCTTTATCTTGTTCTGTCCTGTTCCCATGGAAACTGCGGGTCTTTCCGGTAAGGTAAGCAGAGTTTATCGGAGAGAGTCGCGTTAGCTGTAAGTTGTGATGTAATTAAGCCAACGGTTTCCAGGGCTGCCGTTTATGGTCATGTCAGCGGTAGGCTGCGACGATCCGGCTTCCTCCTGTATGACTGTATGAGGCTCTCTGAGGTGGAGGGTGTGTGTTTGTGAGAGAGAAAGTAGACTACAAATACTGCTGTCTCATCCACTTATTGTCCACAGCGTCCGTCTGTGTACTGCTTTATTTGCGGAGCTCTGGATGCAACTCCTGCTGCCACATAAGAAAGGTGGCAAAAACAAAATGGAGGTGACAAAAGGAACCTGGTTACAGTTTTAAAGGTGGAGCAAGGATGTCACACATCCATGTAGTACAACAGCATTAAAAAGACAAATATCAGCACAAACGATAAAAACATTGGCCGTGAAGTCTAGAAAGTAGATGTCCTCATTTTGGCTCATTACATCAAGACGAAGAAGAGTTTACAGCCATGCTAGCAGTTCATTGAGGCTGCCAGGCCACTAAAAAGTGAAGCCAATGCAGAAGTGTCTAAAACCTTTACTGTCCTAAAACCTCTAGTGACCACCAGGGGGCAACTCCTCTGGTTGTATAGAAGTCTAGTCTAAAATGACTCTACTTCTCTCTTGATTTATTCCCTCAGTAAACATTGTAAACATGAGTTTATGGTCTCAATCTCTAGTTTACAGTCTTCTTCAATACAGCATGATGTTCATTTAGTACATTATGGTCCATTTAGAGTCAAACAGACCATAAAGCAGGGGATGCTTTAGGGGCGGGGCTACACAGTGATTGTAGCACGCATTGTCAGTGTTTTTGTTAACTTTGTTTTTTAGTTCTTAAAAGTTAATTGTAACATTTTGGTCGCCGAAAAATGTCTTATTCAGCGTTACGTCACTAGCTCCTCCCTCTCTTGTTACTTCTCGAACAAGATGGCGAAAAACAAGATGGCGACGGCCAAAATGAGGAACTCGAGGCTTCAACACGGAAGTCCACAAACCAACGGTTGAAGCTACGTCCACTACCTGAGCTGAAGTAATGACGTCAGCCAGGACATACGATGTCCAGCTGGATACAATGAGTAGCCGGTTGGGGACGGGTCAAATCTGACCCGTCTAGAAACATGGACCCCGTCTCATTCAACGTGCGTTGTGGGTACGACTTACTTGCAGTGTCATCACCATTCATGTCTATACAGATTATGATTTAATGTCAGCTTCAAAGATGGCCGACTGCGAGCAGGTAGAAGTCTAGTTCTTAACTTCAACCTTGCAAGATGAAGTGGTGGTTAGTGTCACGACGCTTCACAGGTGTGCAGTTGAGATTAAAACGACGTTTGAGGACGGGTGCGGTCCGAGCAACGACTCGGAGTCTTTGACGTCACGGCTTCTTTAATTTAAATTCCAAATTTCTGGAACAACATATTGCATCTAACATTACATGAGAGCAGGAAATCATGGATCGCTTAAGATAAAGGTACGGTTACACTGAGAGGAACTGAAAAAGTAATAATCAGAGTATTTTTGGTGTCTTGTTCCCGAGCTGCAGATCAAAGATGTTTACAAGTCAGACAGAATATAGACTTTTCTGTCGCCTTCATATCTCGTCTTCACTCGCTGCTCCTGTTCATGCACTTTTCTTTTATTTGGAATTTAGTCATTTTTACGGAATACGTGTCATTACTAAACGCCGACTCTCCTCCCATCCTGCCCGTCCTTGTCCCTGGTTGGCTGTGGCAGTGTGACTATAGTCGCTCTGTAGTATTAACGGTGTCTTCTCTCTGATCCGTCTGCCTGACACCGCCTGCCTGGAGTGCCTCTGTGTGTTAAATCTCCTCCTTCAGTCTGCCATGCCACGGAGCTAAACCCCCCCCCCCAGAGTGGCTTTGTTGTGCTCCTGCAGTAGAATCTCTGCCTCCAGCCGGTCCGCCGTAGAGCTGAATCTCTGTGTGCATCTGCAGCTGAATCTGTCCCCAACGTCCCTGACACAGAGCTAAACACCTCCAGTGTCCTCAGCTCTGGTGGAGCCCATCCTGTCCTCAGCTTCCCTTGACTTGAGTGACTTGGCACTGTGCATGTGCCTGTCAGACATTTTGGTCTCGATCTTGCACTTAAAAAGGCGCATTTAGTCTTTTTGCATTTCTAATTTTACAGTGAGAGAAGTTCCCATAGACTAGTCCCCACTCCACATCCCAACCTGTCCACAATCACTTAACATGGATCTCATTGACTCTAATACAAACAGTGGTGGGCCTTCTCTGCTGGCCTAGACAGAATCACAAAGCTATAGCTCAGGCCTGGCCAACCCGCGGCTCCCGAGCCGCATGCGACTCTTTATGCTTCATGCGGCTCTTACGTTCATATCGAAGTTTGTATTCGTGTTTTTCTAATGTGCGCGTTCGCTTCGCTTGAGTTCAATACGGTGTTTTCGTCAAACGCGCACGTGCGTGAGATGAAGCTGTTCAAGGCGCATATTCAAAAGGGAGATTTAACGCATTTTCCCACTCTGCTAAAAGCCAGCGGGCAAGTCGCCAGCGCCGCCCTGAATAAGCAAAGAGTCAGATATGCAACACTGGTTGAAAACCTGCACGAAAGCTTTGTGGCCCGGTTCCGTGATCTACAACTGAAAAGGCCACAGATTACGTTCCTCGTCGACCCATTTAATGCTGAGACGGACCGTTTGAAAGCCCCGCTAGTCACAGATGAGTTGGAGATGATCGATCTTCGTGAGGAGGACCAACTGAAACCTGCTTTAAGGGAAGAGACCATTGAGTTCTGGAAAAGTGTGCCAATGGAAAAATACCCCAATGTCAAACGGGCTGCGCTTAAGATACCGTCAGTGTTTGGGTCAACATACGTCTGCGAGTCTGTGTTTTCTACCCTGAAACACGTGAAATCAAAGCATCGATCTGTTCTGACTGACACCCATGTGAAAGAATTGCTTCGAGTGGCAACAACGGAATACAAGCCAGATTTGAAGAGGATTGTTCAAGGCAAGGAATGCCAGAAGTCCCACTAAGTAACATGCATAGTAAAAGAAAAACGCTATCGTAAATTATTATATTTTTGTTTGTGGACTTGGTTGAACCGAGAGTTTGTCTGTGTGAGACAGTGCACACATTGTTCATTGTTGAAAATGACTTTCATAAGTACACTACATGTATTCTAATTATTTTTCTCATTGCACAGCTACTGTCTTCCTCAGTTGCTCTGCTTCCAGCGCTGCTTGTTTTAAGAAGAGCTTTTTATCCAATCACATTTCAGTTTGCAGTTTAAGTAAATGGGGACGATATTGTTGATTGTCATCGTGTTCAACCAATCAGATCTTTAGTTTGACATGGTGGGCGTGTTCTTTGACGTGTCAGAGCCTTCTAGCTGGTCTAGCCATACGTGATTGGTCAGTGGACTAGAGTGACATGTTGGACGGTGACAATCCCAACATCTACTTCCTCTGTGGAGCGGACATCTTCAGCCTCAAACGCATTAAAACGTATTCAAGAAGTACAACTGGGGAGGCTCCACTGTGTTCACTGGCGTCCATGAATCTAGAAGGACTTCTTACTGGAACTGAACCGCACCGATGTTCTGAACAACCGCGTCATTGAACTCTTTGTTCACAAAGAAAGGAGGATGGACTTTGTCTTTAAGTGAACAGCAGCTTTGGTAAGTGAAGTGCTTTTGTTTTTACATCTGCAGCAGCGTTACTACTGTGTTCATGTTTCTATGGTGTCGTTTTTATGATATGGTTAATATTGTTCCCTCTGATGTGAATAATAGTTGAATGGTGCTCTTCAGTGTGAGGTGGAATGCGTGTTGTAGCTCCGCAGTGTTGCTGGATTGATTTTGACTATATGCATTGTCCGTGTGTGTGTGTGTGTGTGTGTGTGTGTGTGTGTGTGTGTGTGTGTGTGTGTGTGTGTGTGTGTCATGGGCGCGGCTTCCACCACCCGGCACCTGGGCTCATCTCCGCACCTGCCTGCAATCAGACCATCAAGCTCACGCAGCTCAAGTACCCCGGCTTCCTTCCCTCTCATCGGCAGATTGTTTTGTCAGCTCCGTGGCAGCTAGAACCTCAGCTAGAACCTCACCTAGAACCTCAGATAGAACCTCGGCCGCTCTGTGTCTCTTTTTTCGACTAGAGTATTTTCCAGTGCCTTCTATGACCTGCGTTCAGCTCAGCCTATATAATGTTTACCATGTTCACCATTAGGAGTGTTAGCGTGCTAACATTTGCTAATGGCTGATGGGAATATTACATTAAATGTCATGCAATTCATTCGATATAGTTGCCCAGACATTTCAACCTGAACCAACGAGGGAGGTGACTACTTCTACCATCTATTATTAATAGATCACATACAGCAGATATACCTCATGCTAGGGTCAGATACTGTAGCACGATGCTACATGAGATGAAGGACAAAAGAGTTGGAAAGAACGCATTGGACGAAATGCGTCTGAAACAATCCGATCAGACGCATCGTCTCCCACTTCAAGCTGCTCATCGTAAAAGTCTCGGCCCGGATATCGGCGTGCGTTTGCTGTCGTCGTCAGACCGATGGCCTGTGGGTTTCCAACATTGCACGACGCCACTTTCATCAATTGAAAATGAAATGTAACGCTGAAATGCTGGACAGGGAACATTTTAAGAAGTCACCCAAAAGTGAGACCGATCGTACGACGTGATGGACGACAGCTTGTGAACGTGAGATCGTTGTGGACAGCACTTCAGTGAGTGACAGAGAACAACCGCGGCTCAGATTACCTGTCGCCGCAACTGTGAAACAGAGGGGGAATGCCAAAATGTCAAGCGAGAACACCGTTAACAGCACCCCTGAAAAACGTGTTTCTGCTGACTTCTTCTGGCTTGAAGTTGGCCTCCTCTATGAGAGAAGCGTTGAGCTACAGTTGGTAAATGGCAAAGCCGTCGCTACCGGGCCGCTCGTGTGTTGCAGACCTGTTCAAGCCGCTTGGGCACTTTGCAGCTGCACCACAATTCCATAAGAGGAGAAATTCAGATGCAAGTCAGTCTCTAAACTAGACCACGGTTTGCTTTTTTTTCCTCTCCTCCTACATTTGATCCGTCTCATTTTCTCCGCTCTCTGCTTCTCTCTCTCCGTTCGATCCGCCCTTTTCCAGTCCCTCTCGACTCCCCTCCTCCTCCTCCTCCTCTCGGTACCGCTCTGCATCCCTCCACCTCTCGCTCTCTTCTCCAGTCGCTACGTTCCTTTAACTTCATCTTAGTATTCTCCCTTTTTCTCCTCTCTATTGCTCCCTCGTGCTCTTAAATGAATTCCCCCTTCAACTTTCTGTCTCGCCTCCCTTTTTCCCCTGCTTCCCCGTCCCCTCTATTCCTCCCCTTCTGTCCTCTCCTCCTCCTCCTCACTCCTGCACCATAAAGTAGACGGCTGGATGATTCATCTCTCCGTCTGCCCCCGGACTGTTGTGATCCTTATTTTACTGCACAGTCAAAGCAGACTCCCCCCTTCCTCCTCTCTGACGTCCGTCTGTCCTCTGCAGCTATTGACACTCGTCAACCAAAGCGACCGCTGTGAACACAGATAACGGCTCGGACCGGAAACAATAACCGAGCCTTCATCTGCTCCGAGATTATTGTTCTGCAGATATTTTATGTGAGCTTTGAATACAGTCGGGATTTTACAGTGCTATTGATTTGATCTGGGTGAGTTGTTTGTGCAGCCATTACGCTCCCAGGCACCGGTTTGATTTAGACCAGTAGACCCTCTGGATGGACGTCGCTATGTACGGTGATCCATATTTTAATCATTTGCTGACAGATATCTTTTCAACTAATTAAGAAATACATGTGGGCGACTGTGGCTAAGTGGAGAGCAGGGTCGTCCTTCGATCGGTGGTTCGATCCCCGGCTCCGTATGTCAGTGTGCCCTTGAGCAAGACCCCGTAGCTGTGCCTATGAATGTGATAGAATCTGATAGGCTGGTGTCACTTAGCCCCTGCTATCAGTGTGTGAATGATGACAAGTGTGAAAGCGCCTTGAGTGATCGGAAAGACTAGAAAAGCGCTACACAAGTACAGTCCATCTATGTCTATGTCTTATTCCATCCATCTTATTTTCCTGCGACCGGGCATCAGACAGCCAGCAGCATGCTGGGTAGTGGAGTAGCCTCAGGTCCTAGCCGTGTTAGCTTAGCTTCCATCTCGGCTCTCCTCCATGGGGCGGTTTGGCGGTGCGTTTGGTCTTGCGGGTCCGGCCGGTCGGTCGACCGTGGAGCGGTGATCGTCTTAAAGTCCGCTGCTACTTGATCCAATCCCCACGCTTCCTTTTCCGATGGCGATGAATGTATTGTGCCATAATGCCATAAGTGGTCCAGTAATAAACACGAAAAAAACAACAACAAAATGGAGTGAAATTGGTGGTGTTCATTTCGTAAATGATGGTCCCTTTTAGAGTAAACTCGACGATGAGGCAGGGCATGCTTTAGGGCGGAGCTACCTTGTGATTAATAGTTCATTTTAGCGGTTGGTTGTACTCTGACCTCTATCCCTGTCGTTTCACTTCTGGTTGCAAAAGAACAAGAAGAGCGACGGCCACGAAAAACAAAATGGCGATGGCCAAAATGACCAACTCCGGGCTTCAACCGTGCTCCACAAACCAACCGGTGACTTCTCCCACTTCTTGTGTAAAGTCTATGGCCGCTGCTTACAGAAGCTTAATACTGCGTTTAGGGTGAGGCAACAGTTGAAGGCCATCTTTCTGAGTGTACCAACATTTTTATTAACTCGGGAATCCTCTTATTTGGATTATGGCAGTCAGCCAGAGAGAGGACACTGTTAACAGAGATCGCAGCACTCAACTGTGAAAGCAGGTTTTGAAAAGTGAGGCGGACACATGACCCGACACATCGCTGGTGGAAATCAGCCCACGGCGCTACACGACTACCTCCACACCCTTGCTTTCCACCTCGCTACATAATGGGCCCGCTGCTACTAGTTTTTGGAGGTAAATAATATAATAAGGGATAATTAAATATGGATGTAATTCCTCGGGCTAGTGTGGCGCTGCAGCAACCACGCTGTAAACGCTCGTTGGGCGGAGGCGTCTCTCTCAAAGGTAACCTGGGTCCTTAGTCCGTCCGTCTCACGAGAGCGTTTTGCCATTTCTTAGAACGAGACAAACCCAAACATACATGCTGGTGTCTTCAGCAAATGATCAAACACAAAGCAATCACCGGTTCATCAGAAGATTACTGGCGTCAGCGCTCTTCAGCTACACTCTGCTGAGTGATAATAGCCACTAGCATCATCCAAAGTAAGAACACTGACCTTTAGGTAATTAAAAGTTGTAAAGTAAGGGATGAAGTACAGCGAGCCGGCGATTATTGCAGAACAAGGCCTGACAGGGCGATTCAAGACCCCTGCTGTGATTTTATTACAAGTAGCCGACACGCTTCCACCAAAACCATCAAAGCCTCCCACAGAGCAGTGTCTCTCTAAGGTGTCAAAGGTTAATTTAACCAACTTAGAATGAACAGAGCTCACTCTAGCAGACCCTTCTGAAACAGAGAAAGTGAAAATCGTATATATTATCTGTGAATCGAGACAAATCTGCCGTGCCTGCCCCCCCTTTTTTTAAATATCATTTTCACAGAAAAACTTCAATCTGCTTTGGGGCTCATCGTTTGATAATGTAGCATATTGCCACTTTTGGTGGCAACACTCCACAGGACAGAGAGAGGTGTGGGTTGGCGTTGTCAGAAGGGATAAATGTCAAGACGGCGCCTCATATTCTCAAAGTCAAACAGAGTCAAACATTTCTTTCAGACAATACAGTGACACCACATGTTTAATAGATTGCCTTTTCTATTATACACAAGACTGGTGTTAAAAGCTCAGTTTAAATGGATCTCACATTTACCGTCTTCTCCTCTAGAGTGCATTCCATCAGCAGCGTTAGGATGCATAGCCACCGTGAGCTAGCATGCTAAGTCAAAAGGTCGGAAGAGTTTACCAGCGTTGTTGGCAATAGGTGAACCCTCGGTAGTCTGGGTTTACCTGGGTTACAGTGTTTTGACACATTGAACCATTCGTCAATCAAACTTCTACCGAAGAAGAGCATTTGATGCTATTGCAGCATCTACGCTAACCTCTTCATCGCCGCTTTGAACAAAATAGTCGACTCCCCGCGTCGCTGCGTCTCTCACACACACACACACACACACACACACACACACACACACACATAAACCAGGACCGGATCTGCCGGTAGCTGCTCGGGTCACTACAGCCATGTTTCCATCCAATTGTCAAGTGAACGTTTAAGCGAACCTTTTAAATGACGCAAAGAAAAGAAACGCAAATTAGGTGCTGCCATATCTCCTTCCAACCTTTTCCGGGTAACAAGTATCACTATTAAACAAAGTCTAACCGTGACTAGCTGGCCATTCTGCATCTGAGAGGCGGGACTTAGCGGAGGGTAATTTGGGCTAAACCACTAAA